>NC_080551.1:3367500-3670000 GCF_028640845.1 Ahaetulla prasina | reverse complement strand
CAGCAGTTAAAGATGCTGAGTTTGTCAGCTGGAGAGATGACAAATCAGGTTTGAGACCCAAGAGCCATCCGCGATGGGATGAGCTCCCATTCCTTGCCCCAGCTCCTGCCAACCTAACAGTTCAAACACATGCAAATGCGAGTAGCTTAATAGGTACCACTTCAGTGGGAAGGTTAACAGTCTTCCATGCGCCTCTGCGTATAGTCATGACCACGAAAGCATCTTCAGACAATGCTGGCTGTCTTGGCCAAGAAAAAAGAGATGAGCATCACTCCCTAGAGTAGAACACAACTGGACAGGGGAAACCTTTACTTCTATTATCGCTCTAAAGGTAGCCCTCATCTTACAACTACAATTGAGCGCAACAGTTGCTAAGTGAGTTTTGCCCCATTTTGTAACTTTTCTTGCCACATATCCTTCTACCTTCAATCATCTCATCTATGGAGAAGAACCTGAATTTCTCTTTTCACTGTCACATGTGGCCTTTGGCTTTTATTTTATTTTATTTTATTGGTGTGGGTTTTTTTTTGCTGTTCTTCTCTTTTCCTCAACTTTGCTTTCCAAAAAGTCTTTCTCAAGAAAACCTGATCTTTCTGCTATTCCCTTTTCTACCTTCATTTCTCTATATTTTTCTCCCTCCTTCATAACCCATCCTGATGCTACTCTCTTGGGGCTCCATTAGGTCTGCCCTCCACTCTCATTATTTATTACATCCACGAGAACTTCAAATTCTGAGAATCAATATTTCAGCAAAATTATCAATGTTACCAATTTCTGTTCCACCAAATGTAAGTGAACAGCTGGCTAAAACCTTTGGCAAGAGGGCATCGGAAATATTAATTCTGTAATTATTGGACTGGAATCATACACAAATGATTTAATGTGATGAATTGATAACTGATACCAATGAGCATTCCTGATTATCATGAGATGTATGTTTGTATACTAAATGCTTTGATTTTTCTTTTCAGTGGCCTCCCAGGAGTTAGCTGGTTCATTGTCAGGTCCCATAGATCAGAGGTCTCCAACCTTGGCAACTTGAAGACTTGTGGACTTCAACTCCCAGAATTCCTCAGCCAGCAAGCTGGGAGTTGAAATCCACAAGTCTTCAAGTTGCCAAGGTTGGAGACCCCTGCTTTGGAAAATAAGTTGGTTCCCTCCTCTTTGTAGAAGCCCCTCAAATATTGGAACACTGTTATCGTATCACCCCTAGTTCTTCTTTTCACTAGACTAGACATACCCAATTCCTGGTCTTCATATAGTTGAGCCTCCAGCCCCCTAATCATCTCTGTTGCTCTTCTCTTCTCTACTCTACTCTCTGCTCTTTCCAGAGTCTCAACATCTTTTTATATTGTGGTGACCAGAACTGGCTGCAATATTCCTAGTGTGGTCTTACTAAGCTGAACCATGAAGTCCATGTGGCTCTTTATCTTGGCTCTCTCTCTGAACTTACTTCATCGTAGTTGGGACATCATCTCTTCTTAGCTTTTTTTAAACTATTACTAGTATACAGTACATATTCCCTTACTTCTTCATGTTCAAAACCATTATATTTGTATGGATGGTTCTTGCAGTAACTTGTTTCTTTATGTTTTCTTTTAGCTGGTCACTGATTGAAATCAATACTGTCTCTCTATTTGTTTGAAATATGAGGTCTATTTCATGATGGCATTCTACTTATTTTAGATCAGCTTGAAATAGTGCCAAAACTTGATTTTCCACTGCTTTTATAAACTTAAAACTGACTGGGTGTTGCAGGAAACTTGTGTGACAGCCAACGTACAAACCAAGCAACGGCGGTGATAATTTAGAAATGAACAAGATATGTTTACTTTTCTGAATCCCATCAGCATACAAAAAAAAATATTTGGGAGTTTGATTTCATTGGAAGTATTCCAGATAAAATCTGGCAATAAATTTTAGACACTTTTCCTGTGAGAACATCTTCACAATTCAGGAAATCAATCTATAGGTGGCATCTTGCAATAATTAGGAAGATTAGCAACCTTGCTACATGCTATTTGTTGGAGAAAATGTAAAGCGGAAAAAATAGTTCATTATCACCAATTCTGTTATTGCAAATAATTCTGTAAAGGCTTTTAACCCATTATAAACAAAGCAAGGAAACCAGAAGTTAATCACGTAATCTATAATTTTATTGCAATGAGAGGTGACATAAGAATAAGGTTCCAGTATTTGAGATGTTGGCACAAAGAAAAGGGAGTCAACTTATTCTCCAAAGCACCAGAAGGCAAGACAAGAAACAAGTGGATGGAAACTAATCAAGGAGTGAAACAACCAAGAATTAAGGAGAAATTTCCTGACAGTGAGAACAATTAATCAGTGGAATGACTTGTCTTCAGAAGTTGTGGGTGGAGGCTTTTAAGAAGAGACTGGCCAGCAAATTGTCTGAAATGTTATAGGGCAGTGATGGCTAACCTTTTTGCCATAGCGTGCCAAAAGTGGGGGGAGACTGGGGGGGTTGCACACATGCATGCCCACTCCCATAATTCAATGCCCCCTGTGCCCCGCCCACCACGCTCCCCCCGCTTTTGGCATGCAACGGCAAAAAGGTGACCAGTGGACCTGGTAGCCCCCTTTTTTAACCTCCCCAGGCTCCAGAGCCTTTCTTGGAGCCTGGGGAGGACAAAAACGGCCTCCCCCTCAGAGGCCCTCCAGAGGCTAGAAAAAGGCCATTTTCCGACTTCCGGTGGGCCTGGAAGACCCAAAAATCACCTGGCCGGTGCGCACGTGCATGCTGGAGCTGAGCTAGGACAACGCTCGCATGCCCACAGATATTGCTCCGCCTACCACCTGCGGCACGCGTGCCATAGGTTCTCCCTCACGGTTATAGGGTCTCCTGCCTTGAGCAGGAGGTTGGACTAGAAGACCTCCAAGGTGCCTTCCAAACCCTATTATTATTGGTTCTGTTTTCTAAAGGCTGAAATGAGAAAAGGAACACTTGAATTGCATTCCCCCCCCCCCAAACACTTTAAGATGTGTGGACTTTTAGCTCCTAGAATTCCCCAGTCAGTCACTACTTTAGCACTTGTTGGAAATGCACATGGATACGGTATTTGCTGAATTTTCCATTTCTAGAAAAATTAACTCGGAAATTGAGGTCAGAGTCTTTTATTGAAATACAATCCCTTCATCACCTCTATGCATCAGGCTCTATGTTATCACAGTGAACAAATCTTCAGTTGAGAGTTTTTAGAAACATATTGTTGAGCGCACAACATTTTGAACTGTTAAGTTATTCTGTATTTATTTCTGGATTATACTGTTGTATATTTCCTTACAACTAAGTGTAGCCTCCGGTTACCGTCGGTATTCACGGGTAATAACATTGCCACAATTGCTACTATGGTTGAATACCCAGATGGTAACCAGGGGCTACACTCAGCTCGCAAGATATATGCTAAAGTATTAGGGTTGTGTGCAATTTGAACATAATTCACAAGAAGGGCTTCAGACCTCATGCAAGCATTCACAAAAGATCAAGAAGTCAAGATAGCCATCATGACTGTGTGACTGAAGCCCCACCTCTTTAGCATGCCCTGCATAATGGGCGGGGCTTCAGCCATGGAGTCATGACTGCCATCTTGACTTTTTGTAACCCCTCCTCCTACAAATATCCTCTGTTGGGGCTATTTCATTAAGGCAGCCAGATCTCATTTAAGGTTCTGCATTGGTCAGGAAAAAAAAATGCAAAGGAGTCCTTGTGGATTTTAGTTTGCTAGTCTACGGGGTGGTGTCCATCTCTGTTTCAAGAACTGTTGAGCCAGCACTGTCCGAAGACATTTCTGTGGTCTTGCGATCAGCATAATGTCATGGAGTGCTGATAACTTCCCACCAAAGTGGTACCTATTTATCTACTTGCATTTGCCGGCTTTCACACCGCTGGGTTGGCAGGAGGATGGGAGCTCACTCCATCGCATGGACCTCAGGTCTCAAATCTGGGCTTAACCACTAAGCGGGTGTACTACCCCAGGAAAAAAATGGGGCTGTTTTAATGCGTCAGTTGATTACACTTAGTGGAACTCTTAAAGCAGCCGCAAGAAGCACAAATTACGAACGTTTCATCGAAGTCTTTAATGCTTGTTTGGGGCAAATACAGAATCTCGGGAGTGTAGAAGGAATTTTTGGACAGACGTCTGGGGGTTGTCTCAATGCCTCTTCCTGAGAAGACAAGCTCCCCGGCTCCCTTAGGGAGGTGCCCTTCACTGGCCTTTAGAACTCCCGTCCACTCAATTTTCCAGGACGGTGCCAAAAAGAGAGGAGGCACCTCGTCAGCTGTTGCTTAATTTATAGTCTCTGGCCTCCGCCATTGATTACAGGTCAACTGCTTTTGCTGAGTAAGCTCCCTTATTAACAGTATAACACGCAGGCAGATTCACTAATAACAGATGGGCAGCCTTAAGATCCATAAGGTCACAAAGTAATAGTGACAAGCTGAAAGGCAGACTTCCAGGTCTACTGATCTGACCAATAACCCCTTGACTGCTCCCTTTCCCACTTCCCACCAACTCCCAAACTTCAGTTGAAATAGCTTTTTTATTTATTTATTTATTTTGTCACAACATCATACAAAAAGATTATATAGTATATACACATATAAACATATATAGGAAGAAGAAAAGAAAACAATAGGACAGGAACGGTAGGCACGTTTGTGCGCTTATGCACGCCCCTTATGGTCCTCTTAGGAATGGGGTGAGGTCAACAGTAGAAAGTTTTTGGTTAAAGCTTTTAGGATTATGGGAAGAGACCACAGAGTCAGGTAAAGTATTCCAAGCACTGATGATTCTGTTGCAGAAGTCATATTTTCTGCAATCTAGATTAAAGCGGTTTACATTAAGTTTAAATCTATTGGTTGCCCTTGTATTATTGCAATTAAAGCTGAAGTAGTCTTTGACAGGAAGGACATTACAATAGATGATTCTGTGAGTTAAACTTAGGTCTTGTCGAAGGCGACGGAGTTCCAAGTTTTCTAAGCCTAGGATTTCAAGTCTGGTGGGATAAGGTATTTTGTTGTTTTCAGAGGAATGGAGAACTCTTCTTGTAAAATATTTCTGGACACGTTCAATTGTATTGATGTCAGAGATGTGGTGAGGGTTCCAAACAGGTGAGCTGTATTCTAGAATTGGTCTAGCAAATGTTTTATATGCTCTGGTTAGTAGTGTGGTGTTTTTGGAAAAGAAGCTACGCAAAATTAGGTTTACAACTCTTAGAGCTTTTTTTGCTATGTAGTTGCAGTGGGCTTTGGCACTTAGATCATTTGACATGAAAACTCCAAGGTCTTTAACGGGATGGGGATCGTCTGTAAGGTAATGTCCATCTAGTGTGTACTTAGTTTTAGGGTTCTTTTTTCCTATATGTAAGATTGAGCATTTGCTGGTTGAAATTTGGAGTTGCCAATTTTTAGACCAAGCGGTTAGATGGTCAAGATCGTTTTGAATGATAGAAGTGTTGTCTGTGGTGTTAAATAGTTTGACATCGTCAGCAAAGAGAACACAATTACTTGAGATATGGTCACAAAGATCATTAATGTATAGAATAAACAGTGTTGGTCCAAGGACGCTGCCTTGAGGAACGCCACTCTTGACAGGAACAGGATTTGATAAAGCATTGCCAATTTTGACCACTTGTTGTCTGTTAGACAGAAAAGTAGATATCCATTTGTGGAGGGGTCCTGAGATGCCATAGGATGTTAGTTTAAGGAGAAGTTTATCGTGTACTACTGAGTCAAAAGCTTTGCAGAAGTCTATGTAGATTGCATCTATTGATTTGCCTTGATCTAGATTTGAAGTCCATATGTTTTTGCAGTGGAGAAGTTGTAAGTTACATGATAACTTTTTCCTGAAACCAAATTGTTTGTTGGAGAGTAGGTTGTTAGTTTCTAAGTGTGAGGTAATGGATTGATTGATGATAGATTCCATGACTTTGCAGGTGACGCAGCAAAGGGAGATCGGTCTGTAGTTTTCGACTAAGCTGGGGTCTCCTTTTTTGAAGATGGGGATGACTGTGGCTAGTGACCAAAGTTTGGGAAGAGAACTGGTAGTGAAAGCTTTATCAAAGATAATACTTAGGGGTTCAGCTATATTAATGGAAAGTTTTTTTAAGAAATATGCACATAGTCCATCGGGTCCAATAGAAAGCGATGGTTTTAAGTTGTGAAGAGCTTTACCAACGTTGTCTTCTGTGAAATCTATATGAGTTAAATCATCATAGTCATTGCTGGTTCGTTTGTGGAATGTTGGATATGTGTTATCGGAGTTAACAAAAACTGAGCCAAAGAAAATGTTGAAGAGGTTTGCTTTGACTGTTTCGTCATTGCATTCTTTGTTGTTAGAATCTTTTAGTGGTGGGATTTTAGTACTTCTCAGCTTTTATCCAAGGAGACCAAGAAATCAACAGGATTTTCAATCTTGGTCAGTCTTAAAATAAACTGGACGAGGCAGGAACTAACAAGGAGGTGGCTTTGTGGTGGAACCACAGCTTTGCTCCGACAATGTCTTTGTGCAAAGCATGGCCAGACAGCAAATGCCAATAGCACTAGCAATGAGACTTATATACCGCTTCATAGTGCTTTCCGGCCCTCTCTAAGTGGTTTACAGAATCGGCCTATTGTCCCTCAACAATCTGGGTCCTCATTTTACCAACTTTGGAAGGATGGAAGGGTGAGTCAACCTTGAGCTGATCAGAATTGAACTGCTGGCAGTGGGCAGAGTTTGCCTGCATACTGCATTCTGACCACTGCGCACCATGGAAGGAAGGGAGGGAGGGAGGGAGGGAGGGAGGGAGGGAGGAAGGGCAATAGCACCTAGACTTATATACTGCTTCACAGTATTTTACAGCCCTAAGAGGTTTACAGAGTCAGCCTCTTGCCCTCAACAATCTGAGTCCTCATTTCACCCACCTCGGAAGGATGGAAGGCTGAGTCAATCTTGAGCCAGTCAGAATCGAACTCCTGGTAGTGGGCAGAGTTAGTCTGCAATGCTACCTTCTAACCACTGGGTTACCACGGCACAGGATATTAATTTATGTTTATTCTGGAACTGCAATTCAACCCATCTGCAGAACCTTCAGCTGGAAAATCCATGCCATTAGATGCAGAAAGGCTGTTTTCCACCAAAAAAAGATTCTTTTCCTTCAAGTCTAAGGAAAATAGAGGGACAAAGCAACGAAGGTGATAAAGGATCTGGAGGCTAAATGGTATGATAAATGGTTGAGGGAGCTAGGATTGTCCAGCCTATTGAAGAGAAGGATTGGCAGGGGGGGATGGACATGATAACTGACTTCTAGTACTTGAAGGCAGGAGTGAAATCCAGCAGGTTCTAACAGGTTCTGGAGAACCGGTAGCGGAAATTTTGAGTAGTTCGGAGAACTGGCAAATACCAACTCTGGCTGGCCCCAGAGTGGGGTGGGAATGGGGATTTTGCAGTATCCTTCCCCTGCTACGTCCAAGCCATGCCCACCAAGCCACACCACGCCCACAGAACCGGTAGTAAAAAAAATTGCCTTTCACCACTGGTGTAAATCCTTCCATTCCCCACCATCCAGTCAGAGCCGAAGAAGCTTCTTGGATACATCTTTAAAGAAAAATCAGAAAGTCCAGTTGCCTCTTGAAAAAAAAAAGCACCTTTGGAAACCTCTGGAAAAGATGCGGCTGTTTTAATGAGTTACCGACAACCCTACTTGAGCGCCCACCTCTGCTCCAAAGCACATACTACACTCTCCAAATCCATATTGTGCCCACTTTATTCTCAGTGGCAAAGAAATTAAGGCCAAGGAGGGGAAACAAAATCGAGAGCAGATCCTACAATCTATGCAATATAAGGCTGCGGAGCACAAGATCAGAGCCTGACCCACTCACATATGCCTGCAGTTACCGGGCTGTTCTCTTCCCGCTATGAGGAGAAGGAAGAGCCGTAGCCAATTAAGCCCATGTAAAGCAGAATTACATTTGCCTAATGAAGTCTAGTTTAGCAGGTTTTATGCTGAAACTCCCTTTGAAGTTGAGCGTATCTCATCTCCCACAAAGAGAAAATGAACGCACCCACAAGGGAGTCCAAGCATCAGCCTGGCACTGCAGTTCCTCGGTTTGGAAGGAGTACTAAGAAGTAGGCAACTATGCAGGGAGATCAAATAATACGGTCGTTTCTGTTTTTATTTCAGCTTCCGTGCAGAATGACTCTAAAGCTGGGATGGGGAACCTTTTAGACACCGAGTGCCCAGACTGTGCGCGCACAGGACCAAACTGAAAGGTGTGTGTGCGCGTGCAAACGCACGCATGCACAGACATGCACAAACACATGTAAGCCTGAACATGCACACCACAGGTGAGTTTCAGCAGGTTCTGACCAGTTCTGGAGAACCGGTAGAGGAAATTTTGAGTAGTTCGGAGAACCGGTAGTAAAAATTCTGACTAGCCCCACCCCCATCTATTCTCTGCCTCCTGAGTCCCAACTGATCGGGAGGAAATGGAGATTTTACAGTAACCTTCCCCTGGAGTGGGGTGGGAATGGAGATTTTATAGTATCCTTCCCCTGGAGTGGGGTGGGAATGGAGATTTTATAGTATCCTTCCCCTGGAGTGGGGTGGGAATGGAGATTTTATAGTATCCTTCCCCTGGAGTGGGGAGGGAATGGAGATTTTATAGTATCCTTCCCCTGGAGTGGGGTGGGAATGGAGATTTTACAGTATCCTTCCCCTGGAGTGGGGTGGGAATGGAGATTTTATAGTATCCTTACCCTGGAGTGGGGAGGGAATGGAGATTTTATAGTATCCTTCCCCTGGAGTAGGGAGGGAATGGAGATTTTATAGTATCCTTCCCCTGGAGTGGGGAGGAAATGGGGATTTTGCAGTAACCTTCCCCTGGAGTGGGGTGGGAATGGAGATTTTATAGTATCCTTCCCCTGGAGTGGGGAGAGAATGGAGATTTTATAGTATTCTTTCCCTGGAGTGGGATGAGAATGGAGATTTTACAGTGTCCATCCCCTGCCACGCCCACCAAGCCACGCCCACCAAGCCATACCCACAGAACCGGTAGTAAAAAAATTTGAGACCCACCACTGGAACACGCGTATGCACGGACATGCGCACATGTGCAGCAGAGACCTGAAGACCAGCCGGCTGGCAGGAGGCAGGGCATCCCAACACTGGCAGCAGGGCAAGAGGTCAGATCTTTTTCTTTTGTGAGCTTTTTTTTCGTCCTTTGCAAGGAAACAAAAGCTTACGAAAGAAAGCTGGGGATCTGACCTGGGGCGATGGTGCGCATGCCAGCAGAGAAGGCCTTGCGTGCCACCTCTGGCACAAGTGCCAAAGGTTCGCCATCACGGCTCTAAAGGATTGTTAACACAGGTAGTCCTCAACGTACGACCACAAATGAGCCCCAAATGTATGTTGTTCAGTGAGAAATCTGTTAAGTGAGCTCGCTCTGTTTTCTCTCCATGTTTGTTAAGTGAATCACCGCAGTTCTTAAATGAGTGACACGGATGTTAAGTGAATCTGGCTTCCCGATTGACTTTGCTTGTCAGAAGGTTGCAAAAGGCGATCGTGTGACCCTGGGACACTGCCACTGTCGTAAGTGTGAGTCAGTTGTCAAGCTTGTGAATGTAAATCACATGACCCATGGGCAGGGGTCTGCAAACTTGGCTCTTTTAAGACTTGTGGACTTCAACTCCCTTTGCTGGCTGAGAAACTCTGTGTTGTGTCTGCGCCCCCCGAGCCGGGCCTGCTGCCAGAAAGTGACTTGGACAGTGAGGGGGAAGGACCATCAGGACTTACCTCGGGAGCCCCGGCTTCCCTGGCTCAGCTCCAGGAGCCAGAAACAGGCCAGGTGGAAGAAATAACAAGGCCTCCATCCCCTGACTCTTCCCACACCCCACCCAGGCCACGCCTGCAGACCCAGCTGACAGCAATCAGGCGTGGTTGAATCCCAGGTTTCGTAGGCAGGAGAGGAGGGAACAACAGAAGCAGGGGTGGGGCAGGCCTAGGAAGTGCTGAATCATGGAGCCACACCCCACAGGATATAAAAGACAGCCAGAGCTGTTGTGTCTCTTTGTAACAGGCAAATCCACTGATTAAGAGCTGAAGTTTGTTTCTAGGTGACTCACCAGCGTCGTGGAAGATAACGGAGGCTCTTGGCAGACACTGGCTATTCTACTGCCAGAGCTGATAGTGACGGCTAATTAAGCCATCATTCGGACGGAGGCGAGGGAGGACAGAACACTCTGGGAGTTGAAGTCCACAAGTCTTAAAAGAGCCAAGTTTGCAGACCCCTGCCCATGGGGATGCTGCAATGGTCATAAGTGTGAGGACCTGTCTTAAGTCACTGTTTTTTCAACGCCACTGTAACTTTCAACGGTTGCTAAACAAACAGTTTTTAAATAGAGGACTACAGGGAGGGGAGCCCTCGACTGACAGCCATAATTGAGCCCAAAATTTTTGTTGTGAAGTGAGTTTTGCCCCATTTTATGGCAGTTCGTTAAGTGAATCGCCACAATTTGATAAGTTAGTAACCCGGTTGCTAAGTGAATCTGGCTTCCCTTTTGACTTTGCTTGTCAGAAGGTCACAAAAGGGGATCATGTGACCCCGGAACACTGCGACCGTCATAAATATGAGTCTGTTGCCAAGCGTCGGGATTTTGAGCATGGGGAGACTGCAAAAGTCATAACTCTGAAAACGGCCGTAGGTCGCTTTTTTTCAGTGTCGTTGTAACTTCAAACAGTCACTAAACGATCTGTTGTAAGTCGAGGACTACCTGTACCTGTAGTACATTTGCAAAAAGGTGGCAATCCCGCATGGCAGAGAGATATAACTAGCCTGATTATATCCCTCCATCCCTCGGCAAAAAAACAGCTGGTATTTGGGATGAAACTTTGTGTTGTGCCTCGCCCGCCCTCCCCTCCTCAGCTGGGCCCCTCCCATCTCCTGCTATCTGAGCCAGAGACTGATAGTGAAGAAGAATGGCCTGGCATGCCTCCAGCCTCCAGCCCTGGCACCATGCCCGGACAGACTGAGCAAACAAACCTCCCTCCTATAGAGTGTGAGCACGAAGCCAGCCACGAGCTAGAATTGCCGGCAGCAGAGCAGGAGGACGAAAAGACACAGTAGACAGATCCCCGCTTCCGGGGAATGGAGAGGCGACGTCAGCAAAAGGAAGGGAGGGGCAGGCCTGGATAAGTGCTGAGTCATGGAGCCACACCCCATGGCCTATATAAAGGATCTGCTTTTTGGCATTCCTTTAGTCAAGCAAAGTCTCATCTGGTTGCTGAAGTCACACCTTGGATTCCTGCCTGCCCTGGGGACTCTGACAGGAATTTGGCAAAGCTGCAGAGGCTTCATGGCCACGCTTGATACAGATTTCCCAGACCCGGCCATCAGAGGAGGAGTGGGACATGACACTTTGTGAGTTTTGGAGGGGAACGCAAAACTTTTGCAAGATGGTGACTTCTCTCAAAGAGACAACAGCTCCCACAGTCAAAAGCAAGCTGTGCTTTGCATTCTCTGTCCCACAATAACCTGACTTCCACATCATCGGAGGTGGGATTCATATACTATAGCAACCAGTTCGCCCAGCACCAGAAATGTGAGCGTGCTCGCATGCGTGCGGCATCACAAAACACGGCAATTTGCTCACGTGCGCCGTCTACACATGCGTGCCACGACAAAGGACATGGCAATTTGCTCATGCAGGCTGTCCACATATGCGTGCAGCATCAAAAATGGAGCAATATAGGGGAGAAGATAGACTGATATTTTAAAAATTGGACTGAAAGACTAAAAAGTTAAATAGTTTATGAATGGAAAGACTGTAAATTATATTGCTACAATCTTTTCTTCGTTTTTATGGAAAAGGGGAGTTAAGGGCTCACAGAGAGGTGCGAGTTTTTGGATGATTAGTATATTGTAGTTTGTGATTGTTGATATTATACCCTGTATTTGCTCTGGGAAGTCTGGGGGGGGGAGCGGAAATGGGGGAAGGAGGGAAGGGGGAGGGAAGAGGGTTAGGGTGGGAGGGATGGGGGGGGATGTATGGGGAAAAAAATTTTGTAAACTTTTATAATAAAAAAAAATGGAGCGATATAGGATGGCATTGCGCCCGGTGCGGGTAGGCTGGTCCACCTGCAGGTTGCCACTACCGGTTCATCTAAATCGGTCTGAACCATCTGAATACCAATTCTGCTCCACATTCACACGACTTCTGTGCACTGCGATGTTTAACTCGTGGGGAAGGAGCAAGAAACTAGTATTGTTTAAACCAGGGGTCTCTCCAACCTTGGCAACTTTAAGACTTGTGGGCTTCAGCTCCCAGAATTCCTCAGCCAGCTTTGCTGGCTGAGGGATTCTGGGAGCTGAAGTCCACAAGTCTTAAAGTTGCCAAGGTTGGAGACCCTTGGTTTAAACTCAAAAACTGGCAGCTCCAACATATCAGGAGACCAAGTCCTCAGGAAGGCTGTTTTGACTGAGATTTATTACAATCACACAATTTTGCAAGTTGGCTTGTTCTGTGCCTCTTTCCCCCTCTTATGATCCAGTGAATCAGAGTAACGCCTACCTAAAAGACTTCTGTATTTTATCTTGTTTTTCTGAACTTAAACAATGCTGTAGCCTTTTATGCCTAGGTAACAGTTCGTGTATATCTAAATCAAGGTCATCTACTTATTCTCTAGAAAAACCCAATTAATTAAACCAAAGGGATTAAATTTAGCCCCAGCTAAACCAATGTCTAGTGGGGGCTAAACTATCTTCCCATCATTATCACCATGGTGAATGCATTTGGATATTAATCTTTTTTTTTCCTATGTAGAAAGTTTGTACCCACCCCTCTCCTAGAAGGATGAAATATTTTGAGAAATATTAAAAAGGCGGCCTATTATATTTCCCTAAATGAGAAGTGGAGAAACATGTTTTTCTTAAAAGACAGAAAGCAGACTCAATCTCCTTCCCCCCCCAGCAGATATTTTGTGCCCATTGAGAAAGATTGGGCCACCTTGTCTACAAAACAAAAGACCTCCAGCTCCAAGGATGATGGGATTAAGACATGAACCATCACGACATAATAGGATTAACCCTCTACCATTTAGCAGCAGAGCTCATCTCATTGCACAATCTCCTAAGGACATTGAATCACCCTCCAAACTTCAGTCAAAGGGAACAATCAAAGGGAATATTGGGACAGGAACGGTAGGCATGCTGGTGCTCTTATGCACGCCCCTTATAGACCTCTTAGGAATGGGGTGAGGTCAAAAGTAGATAGTCTTTGGTTAAAGTTTTGGGGATTTCAACCAAACGTAGCTCAGGCAACCTATAGAGCCAGATATGACCCCTACATAACCCCTACAACAGCCAATAGTATACATGTTCTTGCACAGGAACAGGAAGTTCAAGTGCAAAGCCTAAGAGAGGGTATAAATACCCTCCTCTCTCTCAACTCGTTGTGGTCAGCTGCCCAGGACCTCAAACCCATGGGGTTCTGCTTCATCATTAAACCATCTTTCCAACCAGCTTCCATGTTTCCAGTATCTTTCTCCCGGCTTGGAAGTGAACCAAACTGGATATTTCTTCTAACACCTATATAAGACTGTCAATTTTTTTTATAATGTTTGTATTGTTATTATTTTTCTTTTACTGTGTAGTATAAACTGCCAAGAGTTTATGTATGATTAGGGATGTGTGTGTGTGTTTGTGTGTGTGTGTGTGTGTGAGAGAGAGAGAGAGAACTATTTACCAATTTAAAAGTTAAACAAAAAATAGGATAGAAAAGGCAGATAAAGAAAAAAGTGTTTAAAACAATAAAAAAAAGAGAGAGTTAAAGAAGCAAATTCTAATCTTCTTTACTACAGTTATAAGACATTGATGATGTTACCTAGTTGGGTAATGAAACGCCTGCAAGAAAAAAAAACCAAGCCCAGAGAGCACCAAGGACTCCTCATTTCAAACCTGAGCTACAAATATTCTCCTTTATTGATACTTTCCTCCCCTTCAAAAATTACACAGCATAATACCCTTTTCTCCATAGGCAGCCCTTTTTAATCAGTAAATCCAGAAATCACGATTTTTATCCATTTTTCATCCAAAAGTCCAGCCTTTGATAAAAAGGAGTCACGGCTCCTTCCCTAATCAGACAAATCAATTTAGGCACCTCTGCAACTTCTACCATCTTCTCCAGCCAAAAGGAGTTTTCCTTTTTTGACCCTTTTTGACCGTACTTTGTGGTTCCTCCTCCCCAAGCTCAAATTCTGGTTCTGTTCATCTTCAAAGTTACAGAAGAGGAAAAAAAATGTGAGACTCTAGAAAGAGGGCAGAGAAGAGCAACCAAGATGATGAGGGGACTGGAGACTAAAACATACGATGAACAGTTGCAGGAACTGGACATGACTAGTCTAGTGAAGAGAAGGACCAGGGGAGACAGGATAGCAGGCTTCCAATATTTGAGGGGCTGCCACAGAGAGGAAGGGGGTCAAGCTATTTTCCAAGGCACCTGAAGGCCAGACAAGGAATAATGGATGGAAACTGAACAAGGAGAGATGCAACCTAGAAATAAGGAGGAATGGAGTGAGAGCAATCAACCAATGGAACAGAAGTTGCCTTTGGAAGTTGTGGAAGCTTCATCACTGGAAACTTTCAAGAAGAGACTGGGCTGCCATCTGTCAGAAATGGTGTAGGGTCTCCTGCTTGGGTGAGGAGTTGGACTAGATGACCTACAAGGTCCCTCCCAACTCTGTTATTCTGTATAAATCTGTATGAAATGCTGCATTAACTCCCCTCCTCCTACAATCGGGGTGTGCAGTTGTCGCTTGTCAAGCACGCCCCATTCTTTAAAGCTTTACATTGAAAAGTGGGTTTTGTTCTGCTGCAAATAATAGACCCGAGTTATTACAAATCACATTAAATTGTGCAGAGACCAAAGTATTCTCAGCCATGATATAACTGCCTGGGATTAGAAGGAATCTGCCATTTGTGAGAGAGAGAATGTGTTTCTGTGTAGTTATGTTTAAAGATTTTTTTATTATTATTACAGTACTCAGTTATTATAAAAAGAGTTTCGACTTACTAAGTCAATTTTTTTGTTTTAAAGCTTTGGCGCAAATGTCTTCGCTGTGCTCTGGAAGCCGTACTTCATAACGGAATAAAAACTCTGTCGCTGGATTAATATAAGTTATTTTTTTCAGTTGGAAGGAAGATGCTGAGATACCACAGAGGAGTAAACCCATTCAATTTGTTTAGCCAACACATACACCAGAGAGTCAGCTTGTCTAGTGGTTACAGCACCAAGACTAGAAAGTGGGATAAATGAGTTCTAGTTCAGTCCTTTAGGCATGAAAGCCAGCTGGGTGATTTTGGGCCAATCACCAGGAGATGTGAGTTCTAGTCCTGCCTTAGGCATGAAAGCCAACTAGGTGACTTTGGGCCAATCACCAGGAGATGTGAGTTCTAGTCCTGCTTTAGACATGAAAGCCGACTAGGTGATTTTGGGCCAATCACCAGGAGATGTGAGTTCTAGTCCTGCCTTAGACATGAAAGCCGACTAGGTGACTTCGGGCCAATCACCAGGAGATGTGAGTTCTAGTCCTGCCTTAGACATGAAAGCCAACTAGGTGACTTTGGGCCAATCACCAGGAGATGTGAGTTCTAGTCCTGCCTTAGACATGAAAGCCGACTAGGTGACTTTGGGCCAATCACCAGGAGATGTGAGTTCTAGTCCTGTCTTAGACATAAAAGCCGACTAGGTGACTTTGGGGAAAACAGGTGGAGGAAGATTTATGGGACATGTTTGCTGCCTTGAGTTATTTGTAAAAATAACAAAGTCGGGATACAAACAAGCAAATAAAAATAATGATGCTTCTTCCATTCAAGAAAGCCGGGCCTCCAGTTTATATCTCAACCTCCATTTTTTAAAAAAAAATGATTAAAAAGCAATTCCCTTGAGGGGAAATATGTAGTAGCAACAAGTTTCACAAGGTCTGTTCACTTAATGCAAACTTTCCTCTAACAACTCCACGTTGTAAATCTCACCGCAGGGAACTGAGCACAGCTGTAATTCAGCAGGCAGAGAGCAGATGTCAAAACGATGACAAGCCAGACTGGAGAGGTTTATGAAGAGGGAGAGAGAGACAGACAGAAACCTTGAGAAAAAAGCTGGAAAAGACGCTTCCACCGCTTGGTTCACTTTTCCCTGCAAATATCTTTACGGTAAGCAGAGTTGAGGTGACGGGAACCAAAAAAAAAAAACCCATGATTTTCCTTGGCAAAAAGCCCCTCGGGACTTTGAAAAAGAGACGCAGGTCTGCCTCGCAGGAAATCTGGAGATGATCGGCCTCAGAAGGAAAGGAGAATGTTATGAAATGCAGCCCAGGATGACTTTATATAGCTTGTCATCCTCCCAATATCCAGTTTCAGACAGTTGTTATATTCCTGTCAAAATCTTTATTTGCTTTCCCGGATAATACTTGATCTCAGATCATATATATATATATACACACACATTCAATTACAGCCCCTGTGCAGAAGAGAGCTCTCTGCCCTTTTCTTCTAGCAGCCCATGTTCTGTTTGCTGAACAAAGAAATGCTTTCCAGATTTAGGTAAAATTCTCTTGGGAGAAATGCGAGGTTTCTCTCATTTCTGGGTGTGGGAAATATGTCTACCCTGAAGCTGATCTTGGGGCTTCAGGGTTGCTACGCACTGGAGCTGAGAGTTAGGGAGGATGGGGGTTGAGATAGCTGGGACTTTGTAGTCAAAACAAAATACTTCCTCTTGGGAACCAAGGACATTCTCAGACCAGGTCAGAGGAAGGAGGAGTGATGTCACCAGGCAACCAGACAGAGCCGTGATTGGACCATGTGACTGATTGTTTTGAGAGAGTGAGAAACTTTTACTTCTAATTAGGTGAAAATCGCCAGAACCTTCAGAGTCGGTTTTCACCAATATAATATATCCAATAAAGCTGTTCTTTGAGGAATCTACCGACCTCGGAGTTTTGCTTGCTATGGGGCCTATTACTTGGAAGCCTGGCATTAGACTTTGCTTGAACTATCTGCGGCCTCCTCAGCTTTATTTATTTATATTTATATTATATTATTGTTATTTTCTTCCGTGGCAGAAGGATTTGTCATGGATGTCACCACTGCCCAGAAGACGTCCAGTTGGGGGTCTCCGTTTGTGTCCCCAAGAAGTTGCCCACCGAAGTGGTACCCATTAATCTACTCACGGTCACCCACTCTTGAACTGCTGTGTTGGCAGGAGCTGGAGCCTGTGATTGGAGCTCACCCCACCCAGCGGCAGCGATGGGTCTGGAACCCGAGCCTGCCAATCAGCAGCCCCCTGTTCTAACCTCATGAGTCACTGTGCTCCCAAGTATATTTATATAGACATACATATATGTATATGTGTGCGTGCACATACACACACACACAAATTTTATTAAGATGATCATAATAAATATTAAAATGAAAATAAAGATAGCCGGGAAGGGAAAAGGAAAAGAAAGGTGTGCAATAAAGAGGCAGAAAGAAAAAAAAAAGCATTGACTTCCAACTGAAGTATAAAATAGCATTTCACTCTCTTGTGGCAAGGATTGCGTTCGCGCAACATTGGAAACTCAGCAACATACCACCAGAGAGTCTGATTATCTAAAAAGTATATGATTGCGCAGAAATGGATAGGCTTACTATAGAATTACAAGAAAAAGAAGATTCAGAATACTATGCGGTCTGGGAACATTACTACAGATGGACAACCAATAGAAATAGAAAACAAAATATATATAAGACCATTGATGATTAGATGTATATAATGTATATAGAAATTATATAACATAACATAACATAACATCAGAGTTGGAAGGGACCTTGGAGGCCTTCTAGTCCAACCCCCTTCCCAGGCAGGAAACCCTACACCATCTCAGTCAGATGGTTATCCAACATTTTCTTAAAAATTTCCAGTGTTGGAGCATTCACAACTTCTGAAGGCAAGTCGTTCCACTTATTAATTGTTCTAACTGTCAGGAAATTTCTCCTTAGTTCTAAGTTGCTTCTTTCTTTGACCAGTTTCCACCCATTGCTTCTTGTTCTACCCTCAGGTGCTTTGGAGAACAGCCTGACTCCCTCTTCTTTGTGGCAGCCCCTAAGATATTGGAACACAGCTATCATGTCTCCCCTAGTCCTTCTTTTTGTTAAACTAGACATACCCAGTTCCTGCAACCGTTCTTCATATGTTTTATCCTCCAGTCCCCTAATCATCTTTGTTGCTCTTCTCTGCACTCTTTCTAGAGTCTCAACATCTTTTTTACATCGTGGCGACCAAAACATATGGACCAAAAAATATGGAAGGTAGATCTGAAATATACAATAATGTCACGGTTCTGTTGAATATGTACGATTGTTATGAAAAAAGAAATAAAAAATAAAATACCCCCCCAAAAATAGTATTTCACTCTTGACTTTTTTCTTCTACACATTTAGTAATACTAGCTATTGCTATAACAGCAATCTAATCTAATCAACAAAATTCAAAGTCAAAACTTCATTTTTTTCCCCCCTGTCTCATACACAAAGTCTAAAAGAAATTTCCAAGTAGAAACAAAACCCGAAGCATTCTTCCATTATAGCAGTTTGTTTTGCCATCTCTGCCATTAACCTCATTTTTCCATCCATTCTTCCATTGTGACTTCTTCCATTCTTCCCTCTGTCTCCTAAGCAGTGGTGGGTTTCAAATTTTTTTACTACCGGTTCTGTAGGTGTGGCTTGGTACACAAGGATACTGTAAAATCTCCATTTCCTCCCCACTCCAGGGGAAGGTTACTGCAAAAATCCCCATTTCCTCCTGATCAGTTGGGACTCAGGAGGCAGAGAATAGATGGGGACGGGGCCAGTCAGAATTTTTACTACCGGTTCTCCAAACTATTCAAAATTTCCACTACCGGTTCTCCAGAACTGGTCAGAACCTGCTGAAACCCACCTCTACGCCTAAGCTTTCTTGACTTTCAGCCAATGCCCAGTGACACCCCCTCCTCAGAAGGGAGACCATCCAGAGCAGGGGTCTCCAACCTTGGTCACTTTAAGACTTGTGGACTTCAACTCCCAGAGTTCCTCAGCCAGCTTTGCTGGCTGAGTGACTCTGGGAGTTGAAGTCCACAAGTCTTAAAGTGACCAAGGTTGGAGACCCCGATCCAGAGTCCTTTTCTAGATGAGGAAATGTGGACCACCAAAAAGAGTTTCGGAAAGGGATTCCTCAGAAAACACAAACAGTAGCATCTTTAACAGACTATCAATATTTGCTAGGTGTAATCCAGGTTGTCTAATTGCAGGAAAACCACTTTTTAATTTAGGAGCCCTTGCAGCAGCCATCTGGTCTGGTCCCTTGACCTCTGCCATCTTGGCTCATTTGAGACACCCAAGAGGTAGCCAAAGTTGACTTTGTAAAAAATATACAAATAGAATGAGACTATTGCCTTATACATTGTAAACCGCCCTGAGTCTTCGGAGAAGGGCGGGGTATAAATGTAAACAAAAAAAAAAAAAAGTGCCACTGTGGGCAGACATACCGTCTCTGATGGAGCAAGTGGTCTGTTTTAAGGTTGGGGTCTTTTTTTAATGTTGCTTTTATTAATCTTATAAGTTAACTTAAGGTGGTAAACATACCTAATAATTTTTTTCTCTTTTCCCCACCACAACAACTCTATGAGGTGAGTTGGGCTGAGGGAGAGCGACTGACTCAAATTCAGCCAGCTAGCTTCATGCCTAAAGCAGGACTAGAACTCATAGTCTCCCTGTTTCTAGCCTGGCATCTTAATCATTAGACCAAACTGGTAACTGGATTGGATTGGAGATTAGATTAGATTAGATATTAAAGATTGGATTAGAGACTGGATTAGAAATTGCAGATTGGGGATCGGGGATCAGGGATTAGACTAGACTAGACTAGACTAGACTAGACTAGACTGGATTAGGATTAGGATTAGGATTAGGATTAGGATTAGGATTAGGATTAGATTGAAAAACCACCTTTGGAACAACTCTCAGGATTTATTACTGTAATCTCATAATAAAAATAATATTAGCATTTATAACTTTAATTTCCCAGTCTGGACCACCTCAAAGAGCTGACAATACCTTCTTCTGGGAAAAATGGGGACCCTGTTGATCCAGATTGCCAGCCCCCACCCCCAAAAAAACCACCAAAAAACCAAGAAAGACTCACAGAGCTACCTCTAGCAGTTTGCTTAACGCAACCTAGACCTAAGGAGAAATTTCCTGATACTGAGAACAATCAGTTAGTGGAACGGTTTTCAGAATTTGTGGGGGCCTTCAGAAGCTGTGGTTGCTCCGTCAGAGGAGGTTTTCAAGAGATTGGACAGCCACTTGTCTGGAATAGTATAGAGCCTCCTGCTTGAGCAAAGGGTTGGGCTAGAAGACCTCCATGGTCCCTTCCAACCCTATTATTCCATCTTCTATGTTCTAATTGTATATTTTATATTTTGTAAACCACTTCAAGATGTTTCGACGTAAGTAATAGTATAAAACTATATTAAAGAAAGCAACCACAGTGAGATTTATAGCCGGAACATCCCTGCTGCTCTCTGTAAATCAGCAAAGGGTGGAAAAAGGGAATTTGGAAGGACAGCTGGACCAGCAGCCATCCGTCAGCTCAGAGGACAGAGCCTTGAAAAGCCGCCTCTAAGATTTATTTTTAATGTATTTATTATCAGTGTATTTGTCAGATTAATAATACCTGGGCTTTTCTCCAAATGTTTGAGGTGGCTTACACGTGGATTTCCCTTCATTTCAACTTCACAACTGTAATGCTGTGAGGGACATTGGATGGGCAGAGAATGCTTGGCTGATAACCACCTTCCGAGATCCAGATGGACGTCAGTTTAGGTCTGTTCTTAGTCCAACATTTAACCACAGATTCAAATCGCATGGGAGTTCTGCTGCTTTTGAACACCGGAGCCTCAAGCAACATTGATCAATAGGCATTCATCAGATCAGACAGCTCCGAAAGATTTCTGAAAGCCGACTAAACTAAACCAATACTCTCTTATTGGCTTTTCCAGTGTGGGGGGAAAAAAGGCTGGTTCAGCTTCCCTCCCGTTTAGAAAAATTAAAATTTAACTGTGGGTATGTGTTTTTTAAAGGCCAGGCAACCTCATATTTGGAGAACTAGCATCAGGTGGAAACATTGGAGGTTTTTAAAAAAGAGATTGGATAACCGTTTTTCTGAAGTGGTACAAGTAAGCCTTGATTTACCAGACTTCATTTAATGTCCGTTTAAAGTTACAACAGCGCTCATGAGCATTTTTTCACATTTATGACGGTTGCAGTGTCCTGGGGTCATGTAATCTCCTTTTGCGGTCTTCTGACAAGCCAAGTCAATGAGGAAACCAGATTCACTTAACAACCGTGTTACTAATTTAACAGCTGCAGTGACTCGCTTAAGAACTGTGGTAAGCAAAAGTTGTAAAATGGAGCAAAACTCAGGTGTTTCACTTAGCAACAGAAATTTTGGGCTCAGTTGTGGTTGTAAGTCAAGGACTATCTGTATTTCCTGCTTAAGGAGGAGGCTGGACTAGAAGACCTCCAAGGTCCCTTCTAACTCTGTTATTCTGTTGCATCAAAAGTGGGGTTTATTTTTTTTAAAGGCAGCTGGACTGATTTTTTTGAGGAAAAAGAAGACTTTTTGCTTCCTATCCTGGAAGCTTCATCATCCGTATTGTTCTTCCTCAAAAAATCAGTCCAGTTGCCTTTTCAAAAATAGAAACCCGTTTTGATACAACTATGACATGGATAAAATGAGAATCTTCATAGATGTCTGTTATTCTTTTTCTGTTACTCAAAAACATCTTGGGTAGGTTAGCTCCTGAGAGCCAAGAAAGCTTTGTCCGGATGCAAACTGACATCTTCTTCCACTTCTTTTAGTAGTTGAGAAAACCCAAGTCTTGAAATGCAACTGATAAAAACATTCAAGGCTGTGGGAAGTTTTGCAAAATAAATCCTAAGATTTGTCTAAAACATGAATAATGGGTATAGGTCCCTATCTTGGCTATTTTATATACCTCACTAAAGAGTTACTATCCCGAAATAGCTTCTGCTTTTTAAATAAAGCAAGCTATTTTTAAGCCTGTAAAAATATGATTTCAAAGGAACTATTTTCGTGGAAATTAATTAGCTTCCTTAGGTTTTTAATTACAGCTCTGTGATATGGGCAGGCTAATTATCCAATAATCCTATTTCTTGAGAGCAAAGAAGATTAATACAGAATGTCCCCAGCCCAAAATCTCTCACTCATCCTCTCTTACGATACTACATGTGGCTTTAATTCATTAAAAAAAACCTCTAGTCACTTTTCTTTCAATTTGGTGTTCAGGTTTCTTCTCTGGATGCCTAAAAACACACAAGACTTAGAGATGCAGGCTTGTTCAGCTCCTAACAATCTTTTTTTTTTGTTCTAAGGGTACTAAGATCAAAAGGGGTTTGGAAAGCACATAGGTGGTGCTTTGGACCACTCCAGCTTTTCACACAGTTCCTGCATATCAGTGGTGGAATTAATTTTTTTTTACTACTGGTTCTGTGGGCGTGGCTTGGTGGGCGTGACAGGGGAAGGATACTGCAAAATCCCCATTCCCTCCCAATTCCAGGGGGAAGGATATTGCAAAATCTCCATTCCCACATTCCTCATCTTTGCTGGCTGAGGAATTTATTTATTTATTTTTATTTTATTTATTTATTTTGTCACACAGTATCTATAAGCATAAGCATGAAATAATTATACAATATATGAGCATATATTAAACATGAGTATGTAATAACTATATTAATTGGATATAACGAAAGGAAACAATAGGACAGGAACGGTAGGCACGCTTGTGCTCTTATGCACGCCCCTTACAGTCCTCTTAGGAATGGGGTGAGGTCAATAGTAGACAGTTTTTGGTTGAAGCTTTGGGGATTTTGGGAAGAGACCACAGAGTCAGGTAGTATATTCCAAGTATTAACAACTCTGTTACAGGAGTCATATTTTCTGCAATCAAGATTGGAGCGGTTCACATTAAGCTTAAATCTATTGTGTGCTCGTGTATTGTTGCAATTGAAACTGAAGTAGTCTTTGACAGGAAGGACATTGTAATAGATGATTCTATGAGCTCTATGAATTGAGGGAGTTGAAGTCCGCAAGTCTTAAATTGCTAAGATTGGCCTAAACATTCTCAGTTCTCTTAACCATTCATTGTACAGTCTGGCTCCTGATCTTTCATCATTTTTGTTGCTCTTCTCTGCACACTTTCCAGGGTCTCAGTATCTTTTTTGTATCATCATGACCAGAAGGGGATGCAGTAGTCCAACTATGATCTAGGTTCATTTTTAACTAGGTTTAGTTAAAAATGTTGGTGAAAAGAAAAGAGGTATTTATCCTTCAGAGAAACTAAAATTGGAGTCCTAGTGGACAATCACTTAACTATGGGTCAGCAGTGTGCAGCGGCATCCAAAAAAAGCTAATGCAATACTTGGTTGCATTAAACAGAGGGACAGAATTAAGATCAGTGAAGTATTATCATTGCTTTATTACTGCTTTATAAAACCTTATAAATCCCGCATCTGCGTGGAATCCACATCTATATGAATTCCATACCTGTGTGGAATCTCCAGTTTTAGTCACCACATTATCAAGAAGATGTTGAGATTCTGGAAAGAGTGCAGAGAAGAGCAACTAAGATGATTGGGGGTCTGGAGGCTAAAACATATGAAGAACAGTTGCAGGAACTGGGCATGTCTAGTGAAGAGAAGGATTAAGAGGTGACATTAGCAACTTCCATGAGGGCCTGCCACAAAAAAGAGGGGGTCAATCTATTTTCCAAAGCACCAGAAGGCAAGACAAGAAGCAATGAATGGAAACTAACCAATGAGAGAAGAACCTAGAACTAAGGAGAAATTTCCTGACAATGAGAACAATTAATCAGTGGAAGGGCTTGTCCTCAGAAGTTGTGGTTGCTCCATCACTGGAAGCTTTTAAGAAGAGTCTGGATAGCCATTTGTCTGAAATGGTGGAGGGTCTCCTGCTTGAGCAGGGGGTTGGACTAGAAGACCTCCATGCTCCCTTGTAAGCCTATTAATTCTGTGAATTAAAACTCTTAATATTATTTGAAAGTCATACATAATTAATTGGATAGGCACCAGTTACGGAATTTTCTCATATCAAACTAAGAGCCATCTTGGACAGCAGGATGAACAGTATATACATTTAAATAAATAAATAGTAAAATATATATACCAGTATATTTTTCTGCTCTTACTGCAAAGAATATTCTTTCTTTTCAAAATATATATACATATACATATACATATACATATACATATACATATACATACATACATACATACATACATACATACATACATACATATATATGCAGGTCTTTGGTTATTCGGGTTTTCTCCCACATAAAATTGAAGTGTCTTGGCGACGTTTCGACGTTACGCGGGAGAAAACCCGAATAACCAAAGACCTACATACAAACACTCGTGAAAACCTCAGAAAACAAATATGTATGTATGTATATATATTAGTAAAGGTAAAGGTTCCCCTCGCACATACGTGCTAGTCGTTGCCGACTCTAGGGGGTGATGCTCATCTCCGTTTCAAAGCCGAAGAGCCAGCACTGTCCGAAGACGTCTCCATGGTCATGTGGCCGGCATGACTCAACGCCAAAGGTGCACGGAACGCTGTTACCTTCCCACCAAAGGTGGTCCCTATTTTTCTACTTGCATTTCTTACATGCTTTCGAAACTGCTAGGTTGGCAGAAGCTGGGACAAGTCACGGGAGCTCACCCCGTTATACGGCAGCACTAGGGATTCGAACTGCTGAACTGCCGACCTTTCGATCGACAAGCTCAACGTCCTAGCCCCTGAGCCACCGCATCCCTTGTATATATATTGTATATATATTGGTTTATCCCTTGTATATATATATTGGTTTCCTTCAAAAATCACTCTCCACTCAGTATTCTAAAGAGCAAATACTACTGCAATTAAAAGAAAAAAGTGAGATCGTGTTTCTACCACTTCATGTCTAATATAAGGGTATAATCCGTATTATCACGATGGTCCCAACCACTTAGTTCCATTTTATTATTTCAGTCTAGTTTTCTGCAGCCTTCTGAGGACAGGGCCTTCCTAGGAGATTTGGGGGAAGGAACAAAATACATGAGAGGCATTGTTGCTAACATGATTTTAGGTAAACTATTTCAAATAAAACCACTGAAACTAATAAATGGCACTTTCAAAATATCCACCAATAACGCATGGGCTGGGTTTAAGGATGGATGGACTGGGGTTAATCCAATTTGCTCTACATAACAATTTTCCAATCCAGCTTTTTCCTTTTCTTGATTTTTAATTTGGAGCGGGGGGGGGGGGGGAGCTGAAATGCAAATGGCCCTAATCTTACCTCTTTCTTTTATGAGCAAATGTATCCTACTGGCTCAAAGCAATTTTTAGTTCTCAGCAGTTGAACCTGCATCTTTCAAAAATATCTTGGGGTGACCAGGAGACACACAATGTCACTATGAGTAACTTTTACCTTGAGGCGCGAGAGCCAAGAATTTTGGTCACCTTATAGATTCTCAGAAGTAACACCATTATTATCATCATCATTGCCATCTCCATCTCATCCTCCTCTTCCTCCTCCTTCTCCTCGGTCATGTATTCCTCCTCCTCCTCCTCTTCCTCTTCCTCCTCCTCTTTTCCACAAACCCTACTCCCTTCTAGCACTGATGATATTACCTGGTTGGGTAATGCAATCTCTGCAACAAAACCACCAAGCTCAGAGAGCACCAAGAACCCCCCCCCCGGCTGGGCTTCCTCATTCTTGTGCCTCCTCCTCTGTCTTCCTCCTCCTCCTCTTCCATGCATTCCTCCTTCTCCTCCTCCTTCTTCCTCTTCCTCCTCCTCCTTCTTCTTCCTCCTCCTCTTCTTCCATGCATTCCTCCTCTTCCTCCTTCTTCTTCCTCCTCCTTCCATGCATTCCTCCTCTTCCTCCTCTTCTTCTTCCATGCATTCCTCCTCCTCCTCCTCCTTCTTCCTCCTCCTTCCATGCATTCCTCCTCTTCCTCCTCCTCTTCTTCCATGCATTCCTCCTCTTCCTCCTTCTTCTTTGTCCTCCTCCTCCTCCTCTTCCATGCATTCCTTCCCTTCTTCCACCTGCTCCCCTTCTCCTCTTCCTCCTCCGCCACGCCCTCCTACTCTTACATACGTTCCTTCTCCTCCCCCTCCTTCTGAAAAATAAAACTATGATATAATTACAAGGGATCATTGAGATATATCAAATTCAGTGAAAGAATCCAAATTAAATGTCTCTGCCGGGCAGAGGCTCAACCTGGGCAACATTCCAGCTGTTTTTCTAGAACTCCAAACTCTTCATTCAGTGCCCTCCTGGGACGCTTAGGAACTTGGGATGCCTTTCAAGTGGCGTTCTAATCATAAGTCTCTACAGCCATAAGTTTCCATCTTCCCACAAGTAGAATAAGGGACAAAGAGAAAAAAAAGGGAATATTATTGTATATAGAATCAAGATCACATGAAGTGTTACTGCTGCTTTGTTATAATGCTTTGGAAAGACCACAGTTTTGATCACCACAATATAAAAAAGATTTTGAGACACTGGAAAGAGTGCAGAGAAGAGCAACAAAGATGATTAAGGGGCTAAAACATATGATGAATGGTTGCAGGAGCTGGGCCTGGCTAGTCTAGTGAAGAGAAGGATTAAGAGGTGACATGATAGCAGGGTTCCAATATTTGAGGGGCTGCCACAGAGAGGAGAGGGGTCAAGCTATTTTCCAATGCACCCAAAGGCCAAACAAGGAATCATGGATGGAAACTGATCAAGGAGAGAAGCAACTTAGAACTAAGGAGAAATTTCCTAACAGTGAGAACAATTAACCAGTGGAACGACTTTCCTCCAGAAGTTGTGAATGCTCCAACACTGGAAGTTTTTAAGAAGAGACTGGACAGCCACTTATCTGGAATAGGAGAGGGTCTCCTGCTTGAGCAGGGGGTTGGACAAGAAGACCTCCAGGGTCCCTTTCCCACTCTGTTATTCTGCTATTAAGCTCCCTCATTAAATTTCATGCCATGATGAAAAGATCTCCCGCGTGCTTTTTTTATTGGGGGGAAAAAAGGTTTATCATTCAGTTTGATGAAGGAAAATTGGTTTTTTGAACTCTCTACCAGAAGAGTCGAGAATTGGGGAGACATGGTTTCTTGTCCTAATTTGTGGGGAAAAAAGAGGCCAAGATGTGTGTGTGTGTGTGTGTGTGTGTGTGTGTGTGTGTGTGATATCTCTTTAGCAACTCTGTCTCCTGCCTGGCTTCTCACGCTGCTGTTACTGAATCTGGAGTGTTTCCAGATTGGGAGACACAGCCTGAAACGCTTTAGGCAAATACGTTATGGAAAACACTCCCCCCCTCCCCCCATACACACATCTCCTCCATCACCTCCAACAAAAACACAATCCACAACCCACAACACTCAACAATTTCTCAATCCACCTAAAAGAGAAAGCATCTGAGAAGCAGCAAGTCAGACTTTGGTGCAGCCTTAGCCAGCCAAGCCTGTTCACTTTTAGCCACGGACAACATTTTAATCTCGGATGTGCTAATTCCTTTGCACGCTGCAGAAGATCGAGAACACACAAAAACCAGGCCGTCAGCTCTGATCTGCATTGGCAGCTGCAAAGAGGAGCATCAGCAATATTTGATCAAGGCAGCTCCAGAGTAGAGGTCAGTTAGCCCCGAAGTGGGTCAGCAGAGGAAGAATCGTTACTCGATCCATAAATGATTACACGGTGCCAGTCCGCTTCCATGCCATTTGCAGGGTTCCATTTGCAGGGGTGAAAATCCATTCGCATTTGATTCCACCAAATGAACTGCCCTTGGCTGCAGGATGGTGGTGATGTTGGTGCTGGAATTGTCCAGCCAAAGGAGCAAAATCTAGCCAGCCTAACACCTGCCTGGCCCCCTGCACAGAAGCCAGGGGTGAAACGTAAAATTTGTTACTACCCATTCTGTGGATGTGGCTTGGTGGTGGGGGGAAATGTGACTGGGTGGACGTGGCCAACTTTTTTTTTTTTACTTTTAAAAGCATTTTTTCTACAACCTCTTGGGCCGAAGAGGCTGTAAAAAATGCTTTTAAAAGCCTCCGATGATCCCAGCTGAGCCGTGCGATCTTCAGAGACTTTTTTTTTAACTTTTAAAAGCACTTTTTCTACAACCTCTTGGGCCGAAGAGCTTGTAGAAAACATGCTTTCAAAGGGTTCTAACGATCAGGCAACTCAACAGAGATCGCCAGAGGAAAAAAAGCTTTTAAAGAGTTCTGACGATCCCAGCTGACCCACACGATCATCAGAGGTTTTTGGTTTTTTTACTTTTAAAAGCATTTTTTCAGCAAAAGAAAAAATGCTTTTAAAAGTTAAAAAAACCCTTCTGTTGATCACGTGGCTCAGCTGGAGCGGGAAGGGGGGGCAGCAGGGATTTTTGCTACCACTTCTCCGAACCACCCGCCGCCATTGCTACCAGATTGGGTGATCCGGTCCGAACCGGGAGCATTTCACCCCTGACAGAAGCACAACTGGGCAGCTGAGAAACCTCTCCGTTTTCCTAACCTCATTTCACAAACCTTTCAGGTAACGTTTATCTGATTGTTTAACCTCGGAGACCAAAACGTTCTGCAGACAGAAGCTGCCTTGAAGTATTGATAAAAAGAGAGCAAGCTTTCGCTTTCCTTCTTAATGAGATTTCTCTTCGGAAAGAAAGAAGTTAGGAGTTGAAAAGCAGCAAAAAGGTTTCAGATGGAAGGTGGGATCTGAACATCCGCCGCCGCGCAACCGCAAATCTTTCTAAATGGAAGCAGTTGTATGCAGGTTGTCCTTGGCTTACGACCACAATTGAGCCCAAAACTTATGTTGCTAAGTGAGTAATTCCTTAAGCGAGTCTTGCCCCATTTTAGGACATTTTCTTGCCACCGTTGTTAAGTGAATCGCTGCAATTGTTAAGTTAGTAACACGTTGTTGTTTTTTATTTGCATTTATATCCCGCCCTTCTCCGAAGACTCAGGGCGGCTTACACTATGTTAGCAATAGTCTTCATCCTATTTGTATATTTAAATGAATTTGTATATTTTAAATGAATTTGGTTACCCCACTGACTTTCCTTTGTCAGAAGGTCGCAAAAGAGAATCACAGGACCCCAGGACACTACAACCGTCATAAATGGGAATCCGTTGTCAAGCCTCCAGATGTAATTCACGTGACCATGGGGATGCCTCAACAGTCGTAAGTGCAAAAAACAGCCATAAGTCACTTTTCTCCAGTGGCATTGTAACTTTGAACAGTCACTAAGCAAACTGTTGTGGATTACCTGTATAAATCCAAGAAAGTAAATACATTGTTTTTAACCATTTAAGTCAGGGGTCTCCAACCTTGGCAACTTTAAGACTTGTGGACTTCAACTCCCAGAATACCTCAGGCAGCAAAGCTGGCTGAGGAATTCTGGGAGTTGAAGTCCACAAGTCTTAAAGTTGCCAAGGTTGGAGACCCCTGATTTAAGTCGTGTCTGACTCTTGGTGACTTTATAGGCAAGTGTTCGACAATCAACCAATGTGTTGTGACCTAGGCCCAAGTAGTTATTACCAGACACAATCAGTCCTAAACAAATGTATTTTATTAGAAAAGCTGAGAATTTACTTCATTCTCAGCTTAGTCCAAATTAATTCCAAAACAAAGTCCTTCAGAAAAAATGCTTCGGGCTTATCACAAACCTTTGTCTTCTTTCGCACCCTGCCAAAGGCTTTTCTTGGCAAGAACACCATGAAGTTCAGAAACAAGAGAGGCGGACTAGAAACAAATGTTGCAACGTTGCTTTCCTACAAAGAGCCCAAGAGCCCTTGCTGCTCTTTTAAGCCTTATAGGAGGAGCTAATCATCTCCTGGCCTTATTCCTGAGTCGTCCTTTTTGCTTCAGCTGCTCTTGCCTTCTGGCAGCTCTTCGCATGCGTGCACTAGGAACAGGCTCCTCCTGTTCCTCTGCCTCTCTGCTGTCTTCTTCGGGAGGCTCTGGAGTCTGTGCATCGCTCCCAGATGGTCCTGGCCCCATCTCTGTCTCCAACGCAGAGCCCTCATTCAGGCCTTCCCTTGACTCCAGGACTAACCCATTGTCCTCACCAGCCTCCTCACTATCCGACTCCACTGCCAGCTCCACAGGCTGCTGGTGGAAACACAACACAATTAACAGAAGTTGCCTTCGGAAGTTGTGGGAGCTTCATCACTGGAGGCTTTCAAGAAGAGACCATTTCTGAAAAATGGACTGCCATTTGTCAGAAATGGTATAGGGTCTCCTGCTTGGGCGGGGTGGTGGTGGACTAGATGACCTACCAGGTCCCTTCCAACTCCGTTAATCTGTATCTACCCTGTCAAGCACAGCTTCTTTTGGGTGTTCAACTCGGCATCAGATTTTATGTGATCCAGCCAGCGGGTTCTTTCTTTGCCCCGTCTTCTTGTTCCACTAACTATTCCTAGCATCATTGCCTTCTGCAATGAATTCGCACGCATGACACGGCCGAAGTAATTCATACGTAGTCTTGCGATTTTAGCTTCCTGTGAGTTAAATAAGCGACTAAATGCAGGTAGTCCTCAACTTACAACAACAGAGACCAAAATTTCTGTCACTAAGCGGGACATTTGATCAGTGAATTTTTCAGCCAATTTAAGAAGCTTTGTGTCACCGTTGTTAAGTGAACCACTGCAGTTGGTAAGTTAGTAATGTGGTCATTAAGTGAATCTGGCTTCCCCATGGACTTTGCTTGTCAGAAGGTCGCACGATGTGATCACCTGACTCCAGGACACTGCAACCGTCGTAAGTGTGAGTCAGTTGTCAAGCATGTGAATGTTGATCACATGACCAAGCGGATGCCGCAATGGTTGTAAGTGTGAAAAACGGTCACAAGTCACTTTTTTTTTAGTGTCGTTGTAACTTTGAACTCGATAAAGGATTGTAAGCCAAGGAGTACCTGTAATACGTCAAGTGTGAAACACAGTAATTGCACACTTGACATATTGTCTGATGCTGCAGCAGAATAAGGAACTTTTCCAGAATATGGAGCAGCTCAGCTGTTAAAATATATTTTTAGTCCACGGGAAAGACAAAAAAAAAAAAGGATATTTGCCTTAATCTTTCTTACAGAAACTCTGTGGGAAACTAATAATTTGAACAAGTTTTGACTTAGTAATACTGACTATTAGCGGGGAAGTTAAGGTTAAGACACAAGAACTATAAGTCAGTGGAATACCTTCCCTCCTGGAGTTGTGGGTGTTCCATCACTGGGGTTTTTCAAAAATCGACTGGACAGGTATTTAATCAGAATGATATAAGGTCTCCTGCCTTGACAGGGGGTTGGACTAGAAGACCTCTGAGGTCCCTTCCAGCCCAGGAGTCTATGGAAATCTATGAATTCCAACTTTCGCTGTTTAAAGAAGAAACCTATATAGGTAGTTCATTTAGTTTGAAGTTACAACCACACTGAATGACCATTTTCTTATGACCGTTTTCCACACTTACGACCTTGCAAAAATCCCCATGTTCACATGATTTATTCTCGGATGCTTGATAACTGACTCACATTTATGACGGCTGCAGTGTCCCGGGGTCACGTGATCTCCTTTTGCGACCTTCTAATGAGCAAAGTCAGGGACGCCTTTTCGATCAGAAGGTCGGCAGTTCAGCGGTTCGAATCTCTAGTGCTGCCGCGTAACGGAGTGAGCTCCCGTGACTTGTCCCAGCTTCTGCCAACCTAGCAGTTCGAAAGCACATTAAAAAAAATGCAAGTAGAAAAAGAGGGAACACCTCTGGTGGGAAGGTAACGGTGTTCCATGCGCCTTTGGCATTGAGTCATGCCGGCCACATGACCACGGAGACGTCTTCGGGCAGCGCTGGCTCTTCGGCTTTGAAACGGAGATGAGCACCGCCCCCTAGAGCTGGAAATGACTAGCACGCGTGTGCGGGGGAACCTTTACCTTTAACAAGCAAAGTCAATGGGGAAATCAGATTTACTTAACAACTATGTTATTAATTTAACAGCTGCAGTGATTCCTGTCACATACATGGCAAGAGAAATTATAAAACAGGGCTGTCAAACTGGATTTCTTTGAGGGCCGGATCAGCATTGTAGTTTTCCTCCGCGGGCCGGCAGGGCAGGGAGATGGGTAGATGCCTCCTGCTGGCCAAAAGAGGGTGAAGAGGGGGCTACACGCAGCTCCCCCCCCCCGTGCCTCGTTTTCGCCCTCCCCGGCCTCCAACAGCACTCTACTGGCTAAAAGAGGGCCACACGGAGGCCTCCACGTGGCCTGTTTTTGCCTGGCAGAGTGCTGCAGGAGGCTTGGGAGGCTGAAAACAGGCAGGGGAGGGGGAGGGCACACACAGCCCATTTTGGCTGGCAGAACACCCCGGGCCAGATATTTCCAGCCTGGCCCCATGGGCCAGATTTAAGCACACACACACACACACCCGTTGTAAAGTGGTGCAAAGCTCACTTAACAAATGTCTCACTTAACAACACAAATCTGGGGCTCAATCGTGGTTGTAAGTTGAGGCCTATCTGTATAGCTGTGTTTCTCAATTTCGACAACTTTAAAATGTGTGGTGGACATCCACTCACAGAATTCCCCAGCCAGCTTTGCTTGGTTGAAGTCCACAGATCTTAAAAGTTGCCAAGGTTGAGAAATGCTGCTATATATTTTGCTATATTAGCAAAACTCTCGCCTGTTTGCTCCAACTTTCCTGATGCACTGGAAAATCTCTTTTGTGAAGGAAGGCAGGGCAGCCTGCATTAGTGGACTGTTTTGGTAACTGCTGTTAGACTTCTTATCGCTATGAGGAATTACTCACAAAAGGAAGGATTTCTGTGCGCTGAGAGTTATTACAGTGTCATGACAACCCTGAGATTATTAGGACAGCGAACCAACTTTTAACTCGCTTAAAAGTAATAACTGGAATTTGGAAAAAGAGGCAACTTTAAGGCTAGGGAGAGAAGAAAGGCTTTAGATCTCGCGTGAAAGCAATCCTCTTTGATATAAAGATTAGAAAGAGAAACCAGACACACCAGCCTTCCAGCTAGGCAATGAAATGTTTCAGCCGTCTTTGTCTGCCTGCAACCTCACCAGAGGGGGTATTCAGACCGGTTCAGATCGGTTCACGCAAACCGGTAGTGGCGACCTACGGATCGCCCACCCTCCCGGGTGCAATCGCCTCCGATATCACTGTGTTTTTGACGCCGTACACATGTGTGGACGGCAAGTGCGAGTGAATTGCCGTGTTGTTTGATGTTGTACATATGTGTGGACGGCGCGCGAGCAAATTGCCATGTTGTTTGATGTCACACGCATGCTGGACGGTGCATGTGAGCGAATTGCCATGTTGTTTGATGTTGCACCTATGTGTGGACTGCGCACAAGCAAATTACCATGTTGTTTGATGTCGCACGCATGTGTGAATGGTGCGTGTGAATGAATTGCCATGTTGCTTGATGTCGCACGCATGTGTGGACGGTGCACGCGAGCGAATTATCATTGTTTCGTGACTGAGGAATATGAGGAGACCAGATCAACAGCTAAGAAAACAAACTGATGATAGATCGTGGAACAAATCAATCCAAGGTTCTGACCAGAGCCACATAGGAGCAAGTTCAAATTATCTGTCGTGTCCCACTCCTCCTCTGACGGCCGGGTCGGGGAAGTCCGTATCAAGCGTGGCTGCAAAGCCTCTGCAGCTCTGCCAAAGTCCTATCAGAGTCCCCAGGGCAGGCAGGAGACCAGGATGTGACTTCAGCAATCCAAGTTAGACTTTGCCTGACTCAGAGAATGCCAGAAAGCAGATCCTTTATATAGGCCAAGGGGTGTGGCTCCATGACTCAGCACTTATCCAGGCCTGCCCCTCCCTTCCTTTTGCTGACGTCGCCTCTCCATTCTCCGGAAGCGTGGATCTATCCACTGCATAGTTTCGTCCCCAGCTGCCGGCAATTCCAGATCGTGGCTGGCTTCAGGCGCACATGCTATCGGGGGGAGGTTTGTTTGCAAGGTTTGTCGGGGCATGGTGCCAGGGCTGGGGGCTGGAGGCATGCCAGGACATTCTTCTGCACTATCAGACTCTGGCTGAGATAGCAGGAGATGAGAGGGGCCCGGCTGCGGAGAGGGGGGCGAGCGAGGCACAACATTATCTGCCTTTAGAAACATTATGAAGTTTTAGCTCTTCAGGGAAAGCTCCGTTGCTGGGAGAGGTGGAAGGAAAGAGAAGAAGTGGAAAATCGATAGCAAGATGAAAGGACTCAGTTATGCTGGTGACTGGAGACTGAAAGACAAATCATCATAGAGAAATTATGTGGGTCATAATCACTAACTAGGTCAGGGGTCTCCAACCTTAGTAACTTTAAGGCTTGTGGACTTCAACTCCCAGAGTTCCTCAGCCAGCTTTGCTGGGAGTTGAAGTCCACAAGCCTTAAAGTTACTAAGGTTGGAGATCTCTGAACTATGTGGTTGATAAGAGTTGGTGCTGACTTGCATATTGTCTTTCAGAAAGACAATACGCAAGAAAGATACTTAAAGGAATGGGAAAAATGGATTGACTATATTCAAAGTAGATATCAGACTAAGAGTTATCAGACTGCCTTTGAATGATTATGATGTATTATTTTTGATTGTTTTCGGGGGAAGTTAGGAACTGATGAGAATTGTAGGAGTATAATTAAGTTGGGACAAAATTTTTTTAGCATATGTTTGTTTTATTTTTAATTATACCTTGTGCTCGTTCTGGGAAGTCGGGGGGGGGCGGAGGGGGGAGGGGGGTTGTGAAGGGAGGGGGAGGGGAGGTGGGGGGAAAGGGGGAAAAAAATTTTGTAAAACTTTTTGAATAAAAAAAAAAGAGTTGGGGCTGACTTGATGGCACATCAAGCAAGCAAGCAATGCAAAGGTCAAATCTCTGGAGAAAGGCCCTAATAGTGAGAAAGGTGGAAAGAAAAACTAGGTAGTCCTCAAGTTACAACGGTTCATTTAGTGACCACTGAAGTTATAACAGCCCTGAAAAAAGGGACTTATAACAATTTTTCGCACTTAACGACCGCTGCAGTGTTCCCACGATCACGTATTCAAAATTTGGACCCTTGGCAATGGGTTCATATCTATGATAAATGCAGTGTCCCACCAGGGTCACCTGATCACCTTTTGTGACCTTCTGCCAGATTCACTTAACAACTGTGGCAAAAAGACTGTCGAATCAGGCGACACTCCCTTAGCAACTGTCTCACTTAGCAACAGAAATTTTGGGCTCAATCGTGGTTGGAAGTCCAGGATTAGCTATAGCAGGGGTGTTAAACTCAATTTCACTGAGGGCCGAATCAGGGTTGTGGTTTGACCTCAGAGGGCCTGGGCGGGCATGGTCAGAGTGGGCGTGGCCAGCTGGAGGTCACTTGTGTCAGGGGGGCGCCGATGGCCAGTGAAAACGGGCTTCCGAGCTCTGTTTTCAGCTGGACGGCCTCTTGCAGCCCCTTGCCAGTAAAAACGGCGCTTGGGGGGCTGCGCCCAGCCCTCGTGAGCTCCGTTTTCAACCAGAACGGCTTCCTGCAACCAGGGGTGAAATCTAAATTTCTTTCCTACCGGTTCTGTGGGCGTGGCTTGGTGGTGGGGGTCATGTGACTGGGTGGGCGTGGCTATGTGAAGGGGGGGGGATCAAAAGACAGAAACTCACTAACAATGTCCAGCTGGAGCAGGGTTGGACTAGATGACCTCCAGGTGCCTTCCAGCTCTGGATTATCCTCTGAAGCTGCGTCCAGTGCCAGGTTTGTAGTCCTTCCTTCCTCTCCTTTTTCCTCCCTCCCTCCCTCCCTCCCTCCCTCCCTCCCTCCCTCTTTCTTTCTTTCTTTCTTTCTTTCTTTCTTTCTTTCTTTCTTTCCTTCCTTCCTTCCTTCCTTCCTTCCTTCCTTCTTTCTTTCCTCTCTCTCTCTTTCTCTCTCTCTTTCTTTCTCTCTCTCTCTCTCAAACGAACCCCTACCCTCCCATTTTTTGCCTACACCCCCCATTTTTTGCCTAGCAGGTTTCAGCTTTTTTACCTTTTTAAAAATGCTTTTAAAAGTTAAAAAAAAAAAAGCCTCTGACGATCAGGCACGTCAGCCAGGATCATCAGAGCTTTAACCCTTTAAAAGCATTTTTACAACTCTTCAATGGAAGAGATTGTTTAAAAAATGCTTTTAAAAGTAAAAAAAAAAAAAGGCTCTGACGATCACGTGGCTCAGCTGGGCATGTGGGGTGGGGGCAGGGATTTTTGCTACCGGTTCTCCGAACCACCCGCCACCATCGCTACCGGACCGGCCGATCTGGTCCGAACCGGGAGCATTTCACTCCTGCCTGCAACCTTCTGCCAGCAAAAATGGACGCCACCCGCTCCCCACCCAAGCTCTGTTTTTGCTGGCAGAGGGCTGCAGGAGGACTGTCATGGTCGAAAACAGAGGTCACACGATCCACATGCGGCCCTCCGAAGCTCCATTTTCCCTGGCAGAGACACCGCGGGCCGGACCTTTGCTGTTTGCAGGATGGCCCCACAGGCCAGCCAGCTTCAAATACCCCGTGGGTCGGATCTAGCCCGCGGGCCTTGAGTTTGACCCCCACTGAACTATAGGATGACTCAATTACAGTGGTGATGGGTGCATTCATTAGAACCCTTGAAAGACCAGCTTAGGGACAGATCTTCAAGGAGAAAATCCACCCATGTGGTCATAGGAAGTAGAAAATGACTTGATGACATGTATTCAACCAATCCCTGATCCCCAAACTTAAGACATTTCAACCCTCCATACCAGGGGTCTCCAACCTTGGCAACTTTAAGCCTGGCGGATTTCAACTCCCAGAATCCTGGCTGGGGGATTCTGGGAGTTGAAATCCGCCAGGCTTAAAGTTGCCAAGGTTGGAGACTCCTGCTCCATACTAAGTTAAGCTGACCCCCACTCTGTATTTTTCACCCTTGCTGTTTCCAAACCCAGCAAGCCCTAAAATGTGCTGGATATAAGCACTCAACAGGTTAATAGTCACAATCCTTTGTACGAAAGGGGCAGGCGGAAGAAGCATTTAAAACACCCAACTTCTCTGTAATTCTTTTTCGGCTCCTCCACATTTAGTTGCCATCTGTCAATTATAACCACTCCGAACTGAAAGAGTCTGTTCCCTCGCAGCTATATTTATTTTTATTGTGTTATTACAGAGAGAGAGAAGAAGAAGAAAAAATTCAATCTCCTAAGTAAACTTTCAATTTACAGCTTCAGCATCTCTCTCTTTCGCTGGAAAGTCATAAAAGGATTAAAATCATGCAACTTTCTCTGTTTTTCAACCGAAGCAAAAACAAGAGACTGAGCACCAGACGTGACCAGAACCAGGAATTGTAAAATATCAAATCTCAGATCATCAGTCTTGAACCCAGCCTTGCTGTTCTCCTGACCTGGGAACGCACACGTTTCCCTGCCCCTAAGAGTAAAAAAAAGAAAAGAAAACACAGAGAGAGAGTTCTACCCTTCCCCAAATCCATAAAGTCCATAAAAAAAAAGGCAGAATTACAAGCTCAGCAGCATATGAATCACTCTCATCAAAACAGACCGAGCCCTTGTTTTTATATTTCTTCTCCCAAACGGATATAAGAAACAGAGAGAGAGAGAGAGAGAGAAATAAAGTGATTCAATCACTTGCAAAACCTTGAGCACCAGTTTATAAGAGGCATTTTCTGCTGTCCTCGGATAAAAATGCCAGGTTGAAAATTAAATCCTTCCCTGGCTCTCTGATCCCTTTTCATTTGAGGTTTTCTGTCAAGATACTAGCTCAGGGATCTGCAACTGTAAACACTCAAAGAGCCATTTGGACCTCCTTTCCCACAGAAAAGAAAACACCGGGAGCCACAAAACCCTTCCCGTGCCTGACTATTTCTTGAGCGGCCACAAAATATGGGCCTCTGGTGGCTCAACAGGCTAATGCAGTCTGTTATTAACAGCAGCTGCCTGCAATTACTGCAGGTTCTAGTCCCACCAGGCTGAAGGTTGACTCAGCCTTCTATCCTTTATAAGGTAGGTAAAATGAGGACCCAGATTGTTGGGGGCAATAAGTTGACTTTGTATATAATATACAAATGGATGAAGACTATTGCTTAACACAGTGTAAGCCGCCCTGAGTCTTCGGAGAACGGCGGGATATAAATGCAAATTTAAAAAATGCAAATAATAATAATAATAATAATAATAATAATAATAATAATAATAATAATAATAATAATAATAATAATAATAATGATGATGATGTCTTAATTTGTATACCACCCTTCTCCCGAAGGACTCAGGGCAGTGAACAGGCAAATAAAATACAAACAGAAACATACACCATAATTAAAATAACCCTTAAAAAACTGATTCAAGTATGCCAGAAGTTAAAATAACATTACACCCCATACAAATTACAACAATTTAAAACCCACAATTAAAATTTAAAATTTAAAATCAGGCCAGTCCAGCCATATGGAATAAATAGGTTTTAAGTTCGCGGTGAAAGGTCCTAAGGTCAGGTAGTTGTCGAAGCCCGGGGAAATAAAATGCAAATAAAAAAAAACTAGCATATGTGGTTGAATTAAACATTCTGTTTTCTTCTGAAACTTTTCTTTTCTTGGATTTATCCATAGTTGGTCTACCGGGGGTTGAAAAGCTCAATAAATTGCATGCCAATGGGTGTTGACGCATATTTTGAGTGACAGGGAGCCACAGCCGAGGGGTGAAAGAGCCACATGCAGCTCCAGAGCCGTAGGTTCCTGACCCCTGTACTAGCTTGCCTGGGCGCTTGGGAGGAGCTGAGACTCCATCAGCTCAGCAGGAGCTGCTTGCCCAATGTTGCAGGAGTAAATGAGGCTGCTGCCCTGAAGGTTGGGACAACCCCAACTTCAGCAGCTCTCATTGGAAGGGCTGAAGCGCTTCTTCAGCCATCGGATCAATCCTGCAGCTTAAATCTATCATGCCTGAAGGAAACCCTAGCCCCTTGCAAGGGCATAAAAACAATATTAAAAAGACATTGATATTCTGGAAAGAGTGCAGAGAAGGGCAACAAGAATCATTAGGGGTCTGGAGGCTAAAACATATGAAGAACAGTTGCTGGAATTGGGTTTGTCTAGTTTAATGAAAAGAAGGACTAGGGGTGACAGGATAGCGGTGTTCCAATATTTGAGGGGCTGCCACAAGAAGAGGAGGGGGTCAACCTATTTTCCAAAGCAGATTGACAGAGTTGGAAGGGACCCTGTAGGTCATCTAGTCCAACCCCCCCGCCCAAGCAAGAGATCCTACACCATTTCTGACAGATGACACTCCAGTCTCTTCTTGAAAGTTTCCAGTGATGAAGCTCCCACAACTTCCGAAGGCAATTTCTGTTCCATGGGTTGATTGCACTCACTGTCAGAAAATTCCTCCTTATTTCTAGGCGGAATCTCTTCTTGATTCAATTCAAATCTTTATTGTCAGTGCACAAGATATGTACAATGAGATTGGTTGAGCTCCCTCAGTGCACGCCTCCCCCCAACACAATACAGCTCACACTAAAGACAGAAAATCCCTAACCCAATAAATCATATTAACAAAGCACCCAGTTTCCATCCATTATTCCTTGTCTGGCCTTCAGTTCTTTGGAAAATAGCTTGACCCCCTCCTCTCTGGGGCAGACTGCTGTCATGACTCCTCTGGTCCTTCTCTTCACTAGACTAGCCAGGCCCAGTTCTTGCAACCGTTCTTCATATGTTTTAGCGAAGGGCAGCTGAACAAGGAGAGATTCAATCTGGAAATAAGGAGAAATTTTCTGACAGTGAGAACAATTAACCAATGGAACAGAAGTTGCCTTCGGAAGTTGTGGGAGCTTCATCGCTGGAAGAGACTGGACTGCCATCTGTCAGAAATGATGTAGGGTCTCCTGCTTAGACAGGGGGTTGGACTAGATGACCTATAAGGTCCTTTCCAAATCTGTTAATCTGACTTGGCTGCAGCAAGTTGTCCCCTAATGAGTTGGCCGCGGCGAGATGGCTGTGGCAAGATGGCTACATCAAGTTTTCCCATTCCGACTCTGGGAAGCTTATAACATCAAGTCCATGTCCACGTTCACCAATTTTGAAAGGAAGCTGAAAGGAAGTCTTGAAAAGTTATGGTTTTTCCCTCCATTTGACTTGGGATGTTTATGATAATGATAATAATAATAACAACAACAGAGTTGGAAGAGACCTTGGAGGTCTTCTAGTCCAACCCCCTGCCCAGGCAGGAAACCCTACACCATTTCAGACAAATGGTTATCCAACATTTTCTTTAAAATTTCCAGTGTTGGAGCATTCACAACTTCTGCAGGCAAGTCGTTCCACTTATTAATTGTTCTCACTGTCAGGAAATTTCTCCTTAGTTCTAAGTTGCATCCCTCCTTGATTAGTTTCCACCCATTGCTTCTTGTTCTACCCTCAGGTGCTTTGACTCCCTCTTCTTTGTGGCAGCCCCTGAGATATTGGAACACAGCTATCATGTCTCCCCTAGTCCTTCTTTTCATTAAACTAGACATACCAAGTTCCTGCAACCGTTCTTCATATGTTTTAGCTTCCAGTCCCCTAATCATCTTTGTTGCTCTTCTCTGCACTCTTTCTAGAGTCCCAACATCTTTTTTACATCGTGGCGACCAAAACTGGATGCAATATTCCAAGTGTGGCCTTACCAAGGCTTTATAAAGTGGTATTAACACTTCGAGTGATCTTGATTCTATCCCTCTGTTTATGCAGCCCAGAACTGTGTTGGCTTTTTTAGCAGCTGCTGCACACTGCTGGCTCATATCTAAATGGTTGTCCACTAGGACTTCAAGATTCCTCTCACAGTTACTACTATTGAGCAAGGCACCACATATCCGGTACCTGTGCATTTGTTGTCAGGCTTAGCTTGATCAATCTTATGTCACACAAATGGTAGCAAAGACACTGCCTTGGAATGGCAGACTAAGGGCAGCACTGCCCCTCCACCCCCCCACCACCCCGGTGACAAATGCAGAACAAACAATCAACTCGAATCATGTTCAGGTGACCAGTGCTGTGGAAAGAATACCCAAGTTCTGACCACTGAAACAACCAACTTTTCTAGGGCTACATAATGAGATGCTGAGCAGCGATGGTGTGAAACGCCAATCATCTGATTTTAATAACACCGGTTAGCTTTTTCTGCTTATAATGAGAATGCACATTGAATAAAGAGGAGCTCACCATGATTCAGCTTCTCTGGTGAAGTACTTCCTAATTTCCATTTAAAAATAGAAGTGTTGAAACGTGAGCCAGCATCTGCAAATCTCTTAAGCAAAAGTGTTAGAGAGACTTGTCTGAGTTCAGAGGCCTCAATAATTTGAATGTTTAACCTCACCAGCCCCGAGCTTATTATTCAGCTTTCTACAATGGTCGGATCTGTCTCCCTTATTACTCTTTTCCAAAATTCCTCTTCAAAAGCTTTTTAAATTCATTCAGAGCAGATCAACTTCTTCTGGATTTGGAGGTTTAAGTACCAGAAACTCTGAAATATCTAAACTGATTCCAAAACTGAAGGGAAAATCTCAACATTTTTACTCTGGCCATTAAAAGTCACAACCTCTCTAGATACCATGTCACTGGTTTGGCGGATATTGCTACCAATTACAGTTTCCTATTTTTTATTCTTAAAGCAAGTTTGGCACTTTGGCCAGCTGCCTTGAAACCCAAATAAAATGTCTCTGCCCTCAGAAATGGCCATTTCAAGCATTGTGCTCTTCACTAAGTAGAAGCCCACCTCAATAATTGCATCAGAAATGATTGGTTTTGAAATGTCCACTCCAAATAATTTATTATAATTTATTATTCCACATTTGTAATATTGTGTCCAGTTCCGGTAACTGCAATACAAAAAAGATGTTGAGACTCTGGAAAGAGTGCAGAAAAGAGCAACAAAGATGATTAGGGGACTGGAGGCTAAAACACAGAAGAACTGGACATGGCTAGGGTGGTGAAAAGAAGGACTAGGGGAGACATAATAGCAGTGTTCCAATATCTCAGGGGTTGCCACAAAGAAGAGGGAGTCAAGCTATTCTCCAAAGCACCTGAAGGCAGGACAAGAAGCAATGGGTGGAATCAAGGAGAGAAGCAACCTAGAACTAAGGAGAAATTTCCTGACAGTGACAACCAATTAATTAGTGGAATGACTTCTCTCCAGAAGTTGTGGGTGCTCCGTCACTGGAGTTTTATTTCTAAGAAGAGATCGGATAACCATTTGTCTGAAATAGTACAAGATCTCCTCTTGAGCAGGGGGTTGGACTAGAAGACCCCTGAAGTCTCTTCCAATTCTGCTACTCTGCATTATGCAATACTTACAGAACAATTTCAGACAAGATCCATAATAATGCAAGGAAGGGTGGAATTCCAATTTAGTGAGTTTGGAAGCTGGTTAAGATGAAACAAACCCAGGCTGCTCTTCTGCCTTTTCCAATGTATGCAGAATACGGAATAACAGAGGTAACATTTCAGACCAGGGGTCTCCAACCTTGGCAACTTTAAGCCTGGGGGATTTCAACTCCCAGAATCCCCCAGCCAGGAAAACTGCCAAGGTTGGAGACCCTTATTTCAGACAACTAATCTTTTCTTGAAAAATTCAAGAAAAGCTGAGACATGATAGCTATGTTCCAATATTTGAGGGGCTGCCACAAAGAAGAGGGAAGTCAAACTATTTTCCAAAGCACCAGAAGGCAAGACAAGAAGCATTGGATGGAAACTCATCAAGGAGAGAAGCAACTTAGTACTAAGAAGAACATTTCCCAACTGTGAGAGCAATTAACCAATGGAATGGCTTGCCTTCAGAAGTTGTGGGTGCTCCATCTCTGGAGACTTTTAAGAAGAGACAGAAGTTGAAATGTACCTCGGACATGTTCTAGTCCAACCCCCTGCTCAGGCAGGAAACCCTATACAGTTTCAGACAAATGGTTGTCCAATGACTTCTTAAAAACTTCCAGTGATGGAGCATAAAAGAGCCACGGTGGCGCAGTGGTTAGAGTGCCAAACTGCAGGTTACTTCTGCTGATCACCAGCTGCCAGCAGTTTGGCAGATCGAATCTCACGAGGCTCAAGGTTGACTCAGCCATCTATCCTCCTGAGGTCAGTAGAATGAGGACCCAGATTGTTGGGGGACAATATGCTGACTCTGTAAACCGGTTAGAGGGGGCTGTAAAAGCACTGGGAAATGGTATATAAGTGTAAGTGTTATTGGGAAAGGAGGGAGGGAGGGAGGAAGGAAGGGAGGAAGGAAGGAGCTGTGATAGCGCAGTGGTTAGAATGCAGTATTGCAGGCTAATTCTGCTAACTGCCAGGAGTTCAACCCTGACTGGCTCAAGGTTGACTCAGCCTTCCATCCTTCCGAGGTCAGTAAAATGAGGACCCAGATTGTTGGGGGACAATATGCTGACCCTGTAAACCGCTTAGAGAGGGCTGTAAAAGCACTGTGAAGCGGTATATAAGTTTAAGTGCTATCACTATTCAAAATGTCCGGAGGCAACTTCTGGAGACTGGACAGCTATTTGTCTGAAATGATAGGGTCTCCTGCTTGAGCAGGGGCTTGAACTAGAGCCCCTCTAATGTCCCTTCCAACTCTGTTATCCTATGTTCTGAAGTCCATGTTCTATAATGGACTTCAGGGATGGAGCACCCACAACTTCCTGATGGGCTGAACTACAATTCCCATCATCGGCACCGATGGTGCTGGGAGATTATTGGAGTTGACATCTAACACACCTAGAATGCATCAACTTGATTAAGTCTGCCAGGCACTTTACCCCTTAATGACGGTGATGACAAACAACTTTGCCAAGGACAATTTATGTGTGCATGATTTACAGGTTGCTCAAAATACCTAAAGGTGCAAAAACTGCACATTATGGTTTTTTTTTTCTAAACAGTCAAGAATCTGCTACTTTTTCACGCAGAAACACAAAAGCATCGCAGTTCTCTTTCATCCATTACATCGGCTAACAAACGCCGGTGGGAAGCTCACAGCATCTTCCCAATTACATTCGCAAGGAGTAGGTGTTGTGCGGGAATGCGGTCCCCGATTTGGGAATATTACCGCCATCATGGCTAAGTAGCTACAGATTTAGCTACTTAGCCAAAATTTGTATCAGTCCATACAAATTTATGGACTGATGGTCTTTGGAAGTTGGGTCCGTAATATCAAATTGGCATTCGGTCAGAGCAAGATGCTTTTCGAATGCAGTGATCTACTCATCCATCTGGCTGGTGACAACAGTTGCAATTCAACCCTTCTAGGAAATGCCAGACTGAGGCCAGCAATTCTGCAAGGTTTTGTTTTGGTTTTTTTAAATGAATTTATGTTGAAAGTTTTACAAAGCGCATAAAAACAAACACAATCAAAGAAACAGTAAAAGCAGAAGAGAAAGGATCAAAAGTGCAGAAAGAAAGAAGAAAAGAAATCGAAAGAAGAAATCTCTTGATTTCCGTTTCAGCAAAAATAAGAACGATCACCAAGTTACCTCTGGATTCGCGGTTGCAGAAGGCAGCTCGTTTGTTTCTCTCATCCAGATTTCGTTTGATCCTCAAAACCACAAATTATAACCGCATTTTCTTCTGTTTTATGCACAGAAAGAATCTATAAGGGGTTTCCAGTCAGCCATAAATGAAGATACTGTTTTCTCTCGAATCAAAGAAGCTAATTTAACCATTTCTGCAAGTTCTATCCTTCACATCAAGCATTCCTCCGTTGTGGGAAGCATCAAATTTTCCCACTTTTCAGCATGTAACAGTCTTGCTTCATTACGCCAGCAATTCTAGACTGTCTGTAATGAAATCCCGGTTTACATACAGGTAGTCCTCGGCTTAACGACCACAAATTTCCATTGCTAAGCAAAACAGTTATTAAGTGAGTTTTGCTCTACTTTATGACCTTTCTTGCTACAGTTGTTAAGTGAATCACTGCAGTTGTTAAGTCAGTCACACAGTTATTAAGAGAATCTGGCTTTCCGATTGACTTTGCTTGTCAGATGGTCGCAAAGCGGATCACATGAGCCCAAGACACCGCAATCGTCATAAATATGAGCCAGCTGCCCAGCATCAATTTTGATCACATAACCATGGGGATGCTGCAACATTCATACGTGTGAAAAATGATCACGTCGCTTTTTTTCCACTGCCCTTGTAATTTTGAATAGCCACTAAATGAACTGTTGTAAGGCGAGGACTATCTATATTTAGCAAAAGCACTTAGACTTCTGTACTGCTTCACAGTGCTTTACAGCTCCTCTCTAAGCGGTTTACAGAGTCAGCCTATTGCTCCCAATAATCTGGGTCCTCATTTTACCCAATTCGGAAGGATGGAAGGCTGAGTCAACCTTGAGCCTCGTGAGATTCGAACTGCCAAATTGCAGGCAGTTGGCACTCAGCAGATATAGTCTGCAGTACCCACTCTGACCACTGCGCCACCCTGGCTAATAAAAGTCATATTACCATGCATAACTTTGATTTTCTAATCTGGTCTACCTAGATCCCTAATCATTCTAACACTCGGCAGCAGCTCTATAAAATATCAGATTAATGGCAACTCTTCCAACTAATAGTTTTTTTATTAAAAGGGAGAAACGTCATGAGCTTCATCTGATCCCTTCTCTTCCCACGCAAATTGCATTATCTCACCCCAATTCACATTCTATATCAGTTCTATTTTATCTGATGAAGTCCCTTTTCATAACATTTGCTAATCAGAGTAAGTGCTTCCCCATCCTTCCTGATATTTTTCCACCAGAAAAGCCAGCTCTAACATGGACGTTACATTAGAAGGAGATTCTCAACTTTTTTTTCATGCGTCTGAGTTTTTAGATGGCGTGTTATGCTTGCTTTGACTGTGGAATTTAAAGTGTATGTTATTTGTGCAAAAGAAACTCTAAGCGGTTTAGAGTCAGCCTCTTGCCCCCAACAATTCTGGGTCCTCATTTTACCCACCTCGGAAGGATGGAAGGCTGAGTCAACCTTGAGCCAGTCAGGATCAAACTCTTGTCAATGAGCTGAATTAGCCCGCAATACTGCTTTCTAACCACTGCGCCATCACAGCTCCTTCCTTTCTTCCTCCCTCCCTCCCTTCTTTCCCAATAGCACTTAGACTTATATACCACTTTCCAGTGCTTTTACAGCCCTCTCTAAGTGGTTTACAGAGTCAGCCTATTGCTCCCAATAATCTGGGTCCTCATTTTACTGACCTCAAAAGGATGGAAGGCTGAGTCAACCTTGAGCTGGTCAGGGTTGAACTCCTGGCAGTGAGCTGAATTAGCTTGCAATACTGCATTCTAACCACTGCACCATCACAGCTCCTTCCTTTCTTCCTTCCTTCCTTCCTCCCTCCCTCCCTCCCTTCTTTCCCATTAGCACTTAGACTTATATACCACTTCCCAGTGCTTTTACAGCCCTCTCTAAGCAGTTTACAGAGTCAGCCTCTTGCCCCCAACAATCTGGGTCCTCATTTTACCCACCTCGGAAGAATGGAAGGCTGAGTCAATCTTAAGCCTGGTGACATTTGAACTGGCAAATTGCAGGCAGCTGGCAGGCAGCAGAATTAGCCTGCAGTTCTGCATTCTAACCACTGTGCCACCATGGCTCTTTACCCACAAGAGGGCTGCATAAAGGCCCTCCCCTCCCCATTTTGACTAAGGGGGAAGCCTCCTAATATTCTTGCTGATTCTAAACCCCCGTTCCTGAGAAAGGTAATCAGGATATCCTATTTCCCCAATTATCCAGAGAGCTCATCAGAGGCCAAAACTGGCCATTTGACATTATGGGCCTCTGTGGCTCAGACTGGTAAGACAGTCTGTTATTAACAGCAGCTGCCTGCAATTACTGCAGGTTCTAGTCCCACCAGTCCCAAGGTTGACTCAGCCTTCCATCCTTTATAAGGTAGGTAAAATGAGGACCCAGATTGTTGGGGGCAATAAAGTTGACTTTGTATATAATATACAAATGGATGAAGACTATTGCTTAACATAGTGTAAGCCGCCCTGAGTCTTCGGAGAAGGGCGGGATATAAATGCAAATTTTTTAAAAAAATTATTTGGTGGCTGAATGGCACTCAGCAATCTGCTCTCAATTAGGGCGGCCTGGCTATACATCCCCACTATGAGTGCCAAACACTCAATACTGAATTTGTGTTTGTTTGTTTTTTTGTTTTTAAAAACAAAATCTCTTTAATCTCTAACACAGGCGTGTAAGTTTATTACTTTTCCTCGTTTGCACGCAGGAAATTCTGATGTGCAAAAAAAAAAATCTGTCTGTTAGAGACACAAAAGAACCGACGGGCTATTGAGCGGGGAAAAAAAGCTTTGCAAACCGACGTAGGACGCGCTAATAACTATTGCTGCCGGAAGGAGATGTTCCTGCATTGGCCTCTGGTTTTGTTCTCCGGCATTTGCTTCCAGACCAAAGACAGCCAAAGGCTAAAGGGAATTGTTCTGAATAAAGATTAAACGGCGCACAGTCCGAGCATCGCGCACACCTGCAGCTGAGAGAACGGCTGGCACGCAGGGAAAATGGGAGAGATTGGCTCTCCAAGGTCACGAGCGACGACCTGTTTGCCAGCGAGGCAGGGACATCGCAGGCAGGGACAGCACGGGAAACGTAAAAGGACAGCGATTTTTTAGAGGGCCAGCTCAGCAGATGCGACATTCCCTGGTGCCAAAGCTGTGACTCACCATATATATACTCACATGTAAGCCCATCTACGGATAAACTGACCCTCTGGTTTTAAACCAAAGTACCATGAAAGACGAGCCACCTACAGATAAACAGGTCCTTGAAATGCTTATGTTTTAATTTTCTCAGTTGGCTTACCCATGTGTCATCTATGGATGTTGTTATTAAAAGTTCAAGGCTCAGCTTATTTGCGGATGGGCTTATATTTCAATTGTAGGTAGGATATAGGGGGTGGCTTTCAAAAAGTCCTAGACAACCCATGAGCTGAAAAAAAAATCCTTTCAGAGATATTTCCCTAGCTCAGGGGTCAGCAACCTGCAGCTCCAGAGCCACATGCGGCTCTTTGGGCCCTCTGCTGTGGCTCCCTGTCGGGTGATGCCACCACTGGCTGTTCCCCCTGCTTTCCCCTCTCACTTCTCGCCTGGCCTGAGAAGGTAAGGGCGATGGCGGGTGAGGGAGAAGTGGCCTGGCCGGGGCAGAGACAGAGAGCTACAGAGAGAGGGGGAGAGAGAGACATAGAGAGATACAGAGAGAGACTTAGGGAGAGAGGGAGAGAGAAGGGAGGGAGGGGGAGAGAGAGATGTCAAAAGGGTTTTGTAGTTCGCGGTGCCGTTTAACAACTGGTTCTCTGCCCTAATGACCAGCTGGGTAGGTATGGCTAGGGGGTCAAGTGACTGGTGGAAGTGAGTGACGTCAAGTTTGGCCACTCCCACCCAGGTTTTGTGGCTCCCGGTGTTTTCTTTTCTGTGGGAAACGGGTCCAAATGAGTGTTTAAGGTTGCAGACCCCTGCCCTAGCTGAACAGCTGAACAGAATGAGCACAAGTGACCTTCTGCAACGGGAGCAGAAGCGACTTCTGACTTCCTGCCAGCTTCCCCACTGACTTTGCTGGAGGGTGGCAAGGAGAATCGGAAATCACAATCATGGGATCATGGCTGACTGCTGCCATATTGCAGTGGCACAACTTTGCAAATACAGTGGTATGAAACGACTTGAAATTAATAGGCAACGGGTCCCGGATTTTGTATGCTTTCTCTAAGTTAGTGGATTTGAGGAAAATTGATTCAAACATTTTTGAACTTTGATGCAGCATTTGGGCTAAATGAAGGTTACAAAAACTGTGATGACCCGGGACATGGCACAGAGGCACTAGAGGCAGCTGGCAGTTCAAACCACCCCCTTATTGTTCCAAATTTCCTCAAATGCTCCCATGTTTCTGGCAAGTCCTAGAGCAAAGTGATAACACACACACACACACACACACACACCTCAAGCAGCCTCTCACTGCAAATAATCCAGCCCAACACTGTGAGCAAAGCACGGCTGCAAAGCAAGAAATCCAGCAGGCCAAGTCAAGGGCCTCTGGTGGCTCAGCAGACTAAGTTTGTCTGTTATTAACACAGTTGCTTGCAATTACTTCAAGTCCCACCAGGCCCAAGGTTGACTCAGCCTTCCATCCTTTATAAGGTAGGTAAAATGAGGACCCAGATTGTTGGGGGCAATAAAAGTTGACTTTGTATATAATATACAAATGGATGAAGACTATTGCTTTACACAGTGTAAACCGCCCTGAGTCTTCGGAGAAGAGTGGGATATAAATGCAAATTTTAAAAAAAAGGGGTTCAGGAAGCAAAGGAGTAAGGCAAGTATCCAGAAATTCAGAAAGACCGCGAGGAATCCAGGAAAGTTCAAACGTCACCACTCAATACTCTTAAGAATTCAGCGTTTCTCCCGACAAATACTCCACCCACAGAGTCTCCTTATTTATTTATTTGATTTATTTGATTTTTATACCGCCCTTCTCCCAAAGGACTCAGGGCGGTTTACAGCCAACATAAAAGTCTCTAGTCTGCTTACAGTCAAACTTAACTTGTTTAAAAGTCTGAACTCTGCATCCCAAATTTCAGTGGTAAAATCAGCTGCCATTAAGAAGACTGGAAGATATACAGGAAGTCCTTGATTTACAATCTTTCGTTTAGTGACCATTCAAAGCAGAGCTGGGTTTCAGCAGGTTCTAACCAGTTTTGGAGAACTGGTAGCAGAAATTTTGAGTAGTTTGGAGAACCGGTATAAAAATTCTGACTGGCCCCGCCCCCATCTATTCTCTGCCTCCCAAGTCCCAGATGTTTGGGAGGAGGAGGGAATTGGATTGAGGAGGGAATAGGGCAGGGGTGTCCAAACTTGGCCCTTTGGAGAGTGGTGGACTTCAACTCCCAGAATTCCCCAGCCAGCATGAGCTATAAATTTAAGCAAGTTGCTAGTTGGAGAATTCTGGGAGTTGAAGTCCACCACTCTCCAAAGGGCCAAGTTTGGACACCCCTGGAATAGGGATTTTGCAGTAACCTCCCCCTGCCATGCCCACCAAGCCACACCCACCAAGCCACACCCATAGAACCAGTAGTAAAAATATTTGCAACCCACCACTGATTCAAAATTGTAACAGTGGTAGAAAAAGTAACTTATGGCTAATTTTCACACTTAAGACCGTTGCAATATCCTAACACCTCATGCCTCCCACCGACCCGTACGCTCACACAGAGAGGGACTTCTCAGGGTGCCGTCCGCCAGGCAATGTCGGCTGGTGGCCCCCAGGGGAAGATCCTTCTCTGTGGGGGCTCCTACTCTTTGGAATGAACTTCCCCCTGGTTTACGCCAAATACCTGACCTTCGGACCTTTCGCCGCGAACTGAAAACATATTTATTTGTTCGCGCGGGGCTTTCTTAAATTGTTTAGATTTCGAATTTTAAATTTTATTTAAGTCTTAAATTGGGGTTTTTAGATTTTTAACCATTTTAATTTTCGGCCACACTGTATAATGTGTGCGCTCTCACAGAGAGGGACTCCTCAGGGTGCCGTCGGTGCGACAGTGTCGTCTGGCGACGCCCAGGGGAAGGGCCTTCTCTGTGGGGGCTCCCGCCCTCTGGAACGAACTCCCCCCGGGACTCCGTCAACTTCCGGACCTCCGAACCTTTCGTCGCGAGCTTAAAACGCATTTATTCATCTGCGCAGGACTGGGTTAGTTTTTTAAATTTATGGGTTTTAATTGGGGGTTTTAAATGGGGTTTTAAATTGTATCTAAATTTTTAGGCCGTTATTGAATCAGTTTTTTATATAGTTTTTAATTTGTATTCTATGTATTGTGTTTTTTATTGGCTGTGAACCGCCCTGAGTCCTTCGGGAGAAGGGCGGTATACAAATATAATAAATAAATAAATAAATAAATAAATAAATAAATAAATAAATAAATAAATAAATAAATAAATAAATAAATAAATAATAAGTTTTTTAATTTACTTTTAATTGTACATTGTTTCTTTTTACCTTGGCTGTACACCGCCCTGAGTCCTTCGGGAGAAGGGCGGCCTATAAATCTAATAAAATAAATAAATAAATAATAAATGTGATCAAAATTCAGACACTTGGCAACTGACTCATATTTATGACGGTTTCAGCGTCCCGGTCTCACGTGATCCCCTTTGGCGACCTCCTGGCAAGCAAAATCAATGGGGAAGCCAGATTCACTTAACAACCATGTAACTAACTTAAAAACGGTGGCAAGAAAGGTCGTGACATAAGACCAAACTCACTTAACAAATGTTGCTTAGCGATAGAAATTTGGAGCTCAGTTGTGCTCGTAAGTCAAGGACTACCCGCATAGCGATTGCAGGAGGGTAAGAAACATCCCAAGGGCTCTGTGGACACAGGACATCCATGCTACTCCCTGCAGAATCAGCCAAATCCCCTTTTAATGACCCTAAACAACACACACACCCTCCAAGCCTATCTCGGCTCTTGCAGCCTTATTTAAAGCAGCTGCATTTCTACCCTTGTAACACGGAAAGAAAAGGCAAGGTAATTAAGGTGTGCAAGCAATGTATGTGACCTGCTTAACCTGCAGAGAAATTAAAAGCAATGCAGGAAGAACGAGAGAAAGGAAAATACGGTGTGTGACTTGGCAAAGCCTTTTTACCCCTTTTACTGCTTCTGCAGGTAATTCGCCCCAGGGCACAAACACCGCTGCACTTCGATCATATTAGAAACGCTGAAATTAGTGGGGGGGAAATATGAGATTTGAACGGGTCCAAGCTCATAGATCTATCTCGAGGGTGATGTTTTTTTACCCGAACAAGACAGGACTTTTCTTAATAGAGGGATAGAATCAAGATCACATGAAGTGTTAATACCGCTTTCTAAGGCCTTGGTAAGACCAGTGGTGGGATTCAGCCAGTTCGCACCACCTCGGGAGAACCGGTTGTTAACTTTCTGAGCAGTTTGGTAAACTGGTTGTTGGAAGAAATCATTAGGGCAGAGAACCGTTGTTAAATTACTTGAATCCCACCACTGGGTAAGACCCCTCCTGGAATGCTGCATAAAGTTTTGGCCACCTCATTATAAAAAAGATGTAGAGACTCTGGAAAGAGCACGGAAAACAGCAACCAAGGTGAGTAGGGGCAGGGGTGAAATGCTCCCGGTTCGGACCGGATTGCCCGATCTGGTGGCGATGGCAATGGGTGGTTTGGAGAACCGGTAGCAAAAATCCCTCCCCACCCACACCCACACCATGCCCAGTTGAGCCACACAATCATCAGAGCCTTTTTTTTACTTTTAAAAGCATTTTTCTACAACCTCTTCAGCCAAATAGGTTGTAAAAAAATGCTTTTAAAAGGCTCTGAAGATCCCAGCTGAGCCACACGATCATCAGAGGCTTTTTTTTTACTTTTAAAAAGCAATAATAATAAGAAGGGCCGGTTTAGCTCAGGCTGGTAAGGCCTGTTATTAAGAACACAAAGCCTGCAATTACTGCAGGTTCGAGCCCGGCCCAAGGTTGACTCAGCCTTCCATCCTTTATAAGGTAGGTAAAATGAGGACCCAGATTGTTGGGGGGGCAATAAGTTGACTTTGTAAAAATATACAAATAGAATGAGACTATTGCCTTATAAACTGTAAGCCGCCCTGAGTCTTCGGAGAAGGGCGGGGTATAAATGTAAAAAAAAAAAGAAGAAGAAGAAAAAATAATTGCTACCAACCTGCCTTCCATTGAGGACCTGTATACTGCATGAATCAAGAAGAGGGCCGTGAAAATATCTACAGACCCCTCGCATCCTGGACATAAACTGTTTCAACTCCTACCCTCAAAACGACGCTATAGAGCACTGCACACCAGAACAACTAGACACAAGAACAGTTTTTTCCCGAAGGCCATCACTCTGCTAAACAAATAATTCCCTCAACACTGTCAGACTATTTACTAAATCTGCACTACTATTAATCGTCTCATCGTTCCCATCACCAATCTCTTTCCATTTATGACTGTATGACTATAACTTGTTGCTGGCAATCCTTATGATTTATATTGATATATTGACCATCATTTGTGTTGTAAATGTTGTACCTTGATGAACGTATCTTTTCTTTTATATACACTGAGAGCAAAGGCACCAAGACAAATTCCTTGTGTGTCCAATCACACTTGGCCAATAAATTCTATATCAATGCTTTTAAAAGTTAAAAAAAAGATTGCGCACCACAGCTGCTCACCCCCCCCACGCGCTATTCTATTTACCAGATGCCTCCTTTTGGCGTGCACTGCACATGAGCGCCTCACATTTGATGTGTGGTGTGCACTGTGCATGCGCACACAGCGAGCATGCGCAGCCAGCAAATCAGTAATAAACCGGTTCAGACTTCACCACTGAGTTAGAGGGCAGGAGACTAAAATATTTGAAGAACGGTTGCAGGAACTGGGTTTGTCTAGTTTCGTGAAAAGAAGGACTAGGGGGTGACAGGAGAGCAGGGTTCCAGTATTTGAGGGGCTGCCACAAAGAAGAAGGGGTCAACTTATTCTCCAAAGCAGGGGTCTCCAACCTTGGTCCCTTTAAGACTTGTGGACTTCAACTCCTAGAGTCCCTCAGCCAGCAAACCTGGCTGAGGAACTCTGGGAGTTGAAGTCCACAAGTCTTAAAGTCACCAAGGTTGGAGACCCCTGATTCAAAGCACCAGAAGACATGAAACAATGGATAGATATTAATCAAGGAGAAAAGCAACCCAGAACTAAGAAGAAAATTTTCGCAATGGTGAGAACAATTAACCAGTAGAATAGTTTGCCTTCAGAAGCTGTAGGTGCTTCATCACTGGAGGGGTTTTTTTAAAAAAAAAAAGACTGGACAGCCATTTGTCTGAAATGGTACGGGGCTTCCTGCTTGAGCAGGGGGGCGGTTGGACTAGAAGACCTCTAAGGTCCCTACTGGCTCTATTCTGATTGAAGAAACTGGACAGCCGTTGGTCTGGAATAGTATATACTGTAGGATCTCCTGCTCAAACAGGGCATTGGTCTAGACCAGGGGTCTCCAACCTTGGCAACTTGAAGATTTGTGGACTTCAACTCCCAGAGTTCCTCAGCCAGCAAAGCTGGGAGTTGAAGTCCACAAGTCATAAAGTTGCCAAGGTTGGAGACCCATCTTAAAGGATGCTCGCTGGGGAATTCTGGAAGTTAGAGCATATATCTTAAAGGATGTTGGCTGGGAATTCTAGGAGTTGATACATGCACTAACTCCCAGAATCCCCCAGCCAGCATCTTTTAAGACAGGGGTCTCCAACCTTGGCAACTTTAAGACTTGTGGACTTCAACTTCAACAACTTGTGGACTTCAACTTCAACAACTTCAAGAGTGCAAACCCCACTCAAAAGTCTTAAAGTTGCCAAGGTTGGAGACCCCTGGTCTAGAAGACCTCCAAGGTCCCCTTCAACTCTGTTCTTCTATGTTCTGTATTCTGCAATCATTTCAGCTTGCCCTGAAGACTCCCAGAATTAAGAACACAACCCACCGTGGATTCTCAGCCCTTCGATCTCCAGCTCTCCCAAGTTGCTTGGTGACCATCCCAGATGTTCAGTGCAGGAAGCCGATTAATAGAGTCTCCCTCTCCAGCCTGTGGTGGATACAGCTCGGACTCCGCAGTCCTCGTTCAGGGACCGGATCGAGAATAAAAGAAATCAGTTCTGTGTCATTTCCCAGCCGCTCCTTCTGAAACGGCTCCCCTCTTTTCAGCACAAAGCGGTGAAACGCCTGAACCAGATTTGCAGATGTGCCGTCTTGTGTCTCCTTGCCAGAGGCTACCCCACTCCCTGCTCCATCATCCGTCAGGGCTTTCTCATTAATCACTGCTAATTGACTCCATTGATTCTCGTGGCTGGGAATACCAGAACATGTGGGTGCTGAGCAGCAGATTTTATTTTGTACGGAAAAGTGGTGAGGACAGAGCGTTAGTTAGGGCAACTGGTCCCACAGGGGGAGGGGGAGTCAAGCTGCTAAGCTTGTTTTGGAAGGAGGAGTTGTGGCTTCTGCTTCAAATGAAGCTTTCAACCAGTAGAAGAGAATCTCTCTAGGTCAGGGGTCTGGGATGCTCTCTGTCGTGTCCCACTCCTCCGCTGACGGCCGGGTCAGGGAAATCCGAATCAGGCATGCCTCTGCAGCTCTGCCAAAGTCCTAGCAAAGTCCTCGGGCAGGCAGGAGACCAGAAAGTGACTTCAGCAAGATATGTTTAGACTTTGCCTGACTCAGAGAATGCCAGAAAGCAGATCCTTTATATAGGCCATGGGGTGTGGCTCCATGACTCAGCACTTATCCAGGCCTGCCCCTCCCTTCCTTCTGTTGCCTCCGCCTATCAAGTCTTCTGACGCGAGGGTCACTCCAGTCGGCAGCTGTTGGCAATTGACCTCCCTCAGGCTCACATGCTGTGGAGGAGGGGGAGGGGTCTAGTTGCTCCGTTTGCCTGGGCATGGAGCCAGAGCTGGGGGCTGGAGATATTTCCTCCTCTTCAGCCTGTCTGGGCATGGAGCCAGGGCTGGGGCCGGGAGGCATACTAGGACATTCCTCCGTGTTCGGAAGCAGATAAGAAGGCCCCAGCTGTGGTGAGATCGGACGAGACACAACACTCTCTGAGCTTGGTGGTTTTCTTCCAGACATTTCATTACCCAGCTAGCTGACATCATCAGTGCCAAAAGCAATTGGGGTTTGCTTTCTGTTTACAGGAGGGGTGTCAAACTCATGATGACACCTTGTCGTCACGTGACGTATCACAACTTTTCCCCCCTTTGCTAAACCAGGGGTGCGTGATGCATCCGGCCCGTGGGCCGTGAGTTTGACACCCCTAGTTTATAGCAACACCAATAGCAATTAAGACTTATATATCGCCTCGTCATGTTTGACAGCCCTCTCTAAGCGGTTTACAAAGTCAGCATATGGCCACCAACAACCTGGGTCCTCGTTTTACCAAACTCAGAAGGAGGGAAGGCGGAGTCAACCTTGAACTAGTCAGGATCGAACTGCTGGCAGTTGGCAGAATTAGCCTGCAATACTGCATTCTAACCACTGAGCTGTTTATATACTAAGTATACTTTATATACCCGTGATGGCGAACCTATGCTATGGCACGTTGTGCCTAAAGCCATGTCACCCGGCGCGCGCGGCCTTGGCTGTTTGTCTTCTGGGTTTCTGGTGCACATGCGTGCGCGATGATCAGCTGTCCTTCGCATGTGCAGCAGTGCCGAAAACCGGTGTGCGCATGTCCAACGGCCAGCTGATTGTCCAGTGCACATGCATGCCAGAACCCGGAAATTCAGCTTTTCTGGAGCGTGATCCCTTCACACGCATATCAGTGTCAAAAACTGGCATGTACGTACAATCCTGTCAGCTGATCATCGGGCGCGCATGTGTGCTAGAATCCAGGAGTTCGGCTTTTCTGAAGTGCAGCCCAGATGAGCCTGTGTGCACAATGTTTCTGCACAACCTTTTCGGCGAAAAGGTTTGCCATCACTGTTATATACTAACTGTACTACTAGTGTGCAAAAAGAGCGCAAACCCCACTCACTTATAGCACTGATGATGTTACCTAGTTTGGTAATGAAATGTCTGCAAGAATATAACCAAATTCAGAGAGCACCAAGAACCCCAGTGACCCTTAAATACCACCAATGATGGAGGTGGAGGGCAATTTCATGGTCCAACTAAATATCTTCAGTGTCCTGATGATGGGTGGTGGTGGTGATGATGAACATGATTGTTGTGTCTGTGCCTCCCGAGCCGGGCCCCCTGCCAGAAAGTGACTCGGAAAGTGAGGGGGAAGGGCCATCAGGACTTACCTCGGGAGCACCGGCTTCCCTGGCTCAGCTCCAGGAGCCAGAAACAGGCCAGGTGGAAGAGATAACGAGACCTCCATCCCCTGACTCTTTTCCCCACCAGGCCACGCCTCCAGACCCGGCTGATGGCAATCAGGCCTGGCTGGACCCTAGGTTTCATAGACAGGAGAGGAGGGAACAACAGAAGCAGGGGTGGGGCAGGCCTAGGAAGTGCTGAGTCATGGAGCCACACCCCACAGGATATAAAAGCAGTGAGGGCTGCTATGCCTCTTCGTAGCAGGCAAATCAACTGCTTGACTAGAGCTGAAGTACTGTTTGTTGACTCATCAGCATCAAGGGAGATAACAGAGACACTTGGCAGACACTCGCTAGTTTACTGCCAGAGCTGATAGTGCCGGCTAATTAAGTCATCACTTGGACTGAGGTGAGGGAGACAGAACAATGATGAAGATGATGATGGAGCACTCATTAAGTTACTTAGTTTAGTCATAAAACATCTACAGGCAATTAACCAAGCTCAGTGAGCACCGAGGACTTCACAAGAGGACAACCCTCTTTAGATCTATGTATTTACATATTGTGCCAAACCTTGGCATGTTTAACTGCGGCTTGCTGACTGAGTTCACACTTACTGCTACATCATGAAGAATGGCTTACAAACCACTATCAGTCGACATCTATTTATTTATTGCAAACATTTCTATAGCCTCCCGTCTTCTAATCAATTCTTGGCAGCTCCCAATCAAAAGCTAAAACATATAAAATCGCATTAAAACTATAATAAAAAGTAAATACATAAAAAAAGCAGAGACATCACCCTGCCAACAAAAGTGTGTATAGTCAAGGCTATGGTTTTCCCAGTTGCAATGTATGGCTGTGAAGGTTGGACCATAAGAAAGGCTGAGCACCAAAGAATTGAGGCCTTTGAACTCTGGTGCTGGAGAAGACTCCTGTGAGTCCCTTGGACTGCAAGGCGATCCAACTGGTCAGTCCTAGAGGAGATCAGCCCTGACTGCTCATTAGAAGGCCAGATCCTGAAGATGAAACTGAAATACTTTGGCCACCTAATGAGAAGGAAGGACTCACTGGAGAAGAGCCTTATGCTGGGGAAAGATTGAGGGCAAAAGAAGAAGGGGACAACAGAGAACGAGGTGGCTGGATGGAGTCACTGAAGCAGTCGGCATGAGTTTAAATGGACTCCAGAGGATGGTAGAGGACAGGAAGGCCTGGAGGAAGGTTGTCCATGGGGTCGCGATGGGTCGGACACGACTTCGCAACTAACAAGAACAACAACATAAAACAACAACAACAAAGACCTGGCATCAAGTCAAGTTATAATGCGCAATTATCCAATCTGAGCCCAAAGCTTGTGGCGGGGGGGGGAGAACCCAGGCCTTGAGGGCCTTATAGAAGGCTAAAAGGGGAGAAGAAGCCTGCCAAACTTCAGAGTGTGGAGAAGCGATGGCCAACCTTGATAACTTTAAGACTTGTGGACTAATGTCACAAGTTTGGACCCCACTGAGTAGAATGTTCCACAGGGCAGGGACTGCCACGGAAAAAGAATGCTTCCGAGCCCTCATCAGATGGCAATATTTAGGGGAAAGGTCTAGATCAGGGGTCTGCAAATGTGGCTCTTTTAAGACTTGTGGACTTCAACTCCCAGAGCCAGCTGGCTGAGGGACTCTGGGAGTTGAAGTCCACAAGTCTTAAAGGGACCAAGGTTGGAGACCCCTGCTTTAAAGGTGATCATCAGCATGCAAGCCAAGCCTGGATACAGTTAATAATATATCTGTACCCAGCAAATCTAAAAATTAGAAACCTGGAAAGTTCATGTAAGTCAACCGTAAGGTGCTTTCCGACTGTATCAGGCTGGGGTGGGTTAGCCTTCCGCTGTTGTGTGGCTGACAGTCATAATACCTTTGAGATGGTCCACTGAAGTTCACACAGCAGGTTAGCAGTGGGTATGTCAAATTTTGGGCGCCCTTTGTGTGTCCCCTTCAATTCTTCTTCCCACACTGTAGGCCAGCCCAGAAGAGACCAAGAACTCTTCACCACCATCATCATCATCATCATCATCAACATCACCAGAGTTGGAAGGGACTTTAGAGGTCTTCTAGTCCAACCCCCAGCTCAAGCAGGAGCCCCTCTATCATTTCAGACAGAAGAGGGAGTCAAACTATTCTCCAAAGTACCTGAGGGTAGAACAAGAAGCAACGGGTGGAAACTAATGAAGGAGAGAAGCAACCTAGAACTAAGGAGAAATTTCCTGACAGTTAGAACAATTAATCAGTGGAACAACTTGCCTCCAGAAGTTGTGAATGCTCCAACACTGGAAATTTTTAAGAAAATGTTGGATAGCCATTTGTCTGAAATGGTGTAGGGTTTCCTGCCTGGGCAGGGGGTTAGACTAGAAGATCTCCAAGGTCCCTTCCAACTCTGATATTATTATTATATGGATGTTCAATCTCAATCCTGATGCTCCTACAGAGGACTAAAGAAATGACCCAGTGGTGAAATCCAATTTTTTTTTACTACCAGTTTTGTGGGCATGGCTTGGTGGGCATGGCAGGGGAAGAGTACTGCAAAATCCCCATTCCAACCCCACTCCTGGGGGAAGGATACTTCAAAATCCCCATTCCCACCCCCACTCTGGGGCCAGCCAGAGGAGGTATTTGCCGGTTCCTCCGAACTGCTCAAAATTTCCGTTACCTGTTCTCCAAAACCTGTCGGAACCTGCTGGATTTCACCCCCGATAATGACCCCTAATATCAGTCTCATCCCACAAGATTCAAAAATAAAATGACAAAATTGGAAGCAGGAGAAGTTCAAAGAGGGTCCCTGCAGTTTGGAAGCCTAGGCTTCAGAGCCATGAGCTTTGACCCAGATGAGCCCCCAAAGTTTAGCCAGCGTTGCTTTTCATCCCCCAAACAAGGAGCCCCATTCTCCCCGGACGAGAATACCAAGAAAAGTCTCGGAGGCCTCCCTGCACTTGGCAAAGGCCAAAGGCAGCTCATTTGGGAAGGCAGCATTCACTTTTTCTATCCGCTCATTTCCTGTCTCCCCTCTTTGGGGAGCACAATAGACCTTTTCACCAGGAGCTGAGGTTGCCCCTGCCAAATGCATTAATCTGCAGCCACTGAGTATCAGCTGTTCCTGCCTGGAAGTTGGGAGAGATGGTGGCTGAGAAGAAACAGGTTTGTAGGGAAAGAGTCTCGGGAAGAAATGAAGACGAAGAGGTTGAGATCGTAATCGGAGGCCATTCTTAAACCAGGATACAGTTCTTGCAACTTCCCCTCCCCCCCCCAGCGATTGCATCATGGGAAAGGATTCTACGGAAATATGCACTTTTCCGCTCGCTATATATGATTTTTTTTATTATTTTTGCATTTTTAAATTAGCCAATTTCATGGCTAAAATGAAAGTCATCCGTATTTTTGGATAGGATAACTGAATGTCAGTTCACGAATGGTCCAGAAATGCAAAATTGAAATGCCAGATGGTTCAAAGAGAATAAATGATATGCTCATTGTCAAAAAGGTTTGGGGGAAGGGAGACCCAGCAAATGAGGGACCGATCTGTTTGGTATCCAAGAAGACGCTAATGCAGATCACAAAGAAATTAGCCCATTAGCACTTTGGAAACAATGCAGTAATCACCCGAAATCAATATGGATTTGTCCAGAATAAATGTTGCTGGACTAAACTTATTTCATTTTTCGACTAGATAATTGCTTTAATAGATTATGGGAATGTGACAGATGTAATATATCTTGACTTTCACAAAGCATTTGGCAAAAAAATCACCATAACATGCTGGCAATAAGCGAGTTAAGTGTATGCAGGACAATATAGCAATTAAGGAGATACAGAGCTAGCTTGAAAATTATAGTCAAAGAACGTTCATTGATAGTTACTGTATTTTTCGGAGTATAAGACACACCTTTTCTCCCCAAAAAAGAGGGTGAAAATCTGGGTGCGTCTTATACTCCGAATGTAGCCCCGCCCAGCTTCTCAAACTGAGGTTTCAGAGGCTGAAAAAAGCATCAGAAATGGAGCTTCATAAAAAAAGCCCCAAACGGAGCTTAGAAAAAAAGCCCCAAACGGAGCTTCAGAAAAAAAGCCCCAAAAGGAGCTTCAGAAAAAAAGCCCCAAATGGAGCTTAGAAAAAAAGCCTCAAATGGAGCTTCAGAAAAAAAGCCTAAATGGAGCTTAGAAAAGAAGCTCCCAAACAGAGCTTCAGAGGCTTTTTTTCTGAAGTTCTGTTTCAGAGGCAGAAAAAAGTTTTTTCTAAGAGGCATGGCCAGCGTCGCGGGGGAGACGGTCGCAAACCCCGATGTCTCCGGGGTTTGCGCCAATATCCCCCCACCCAGGGGGTCCGTCCAAACTTTGGATCGGACCATAGCTGCTTTGAAGGGGCAGCGAAGAGTGGGGGAGCCTCCAGAGCGAACGGGAGATGGCAAACTCCCCATAGCTCTGGATCTTTTCCCCTGACCCAGCGGGGAGGAATACAGCACCATAGTCCATCATGGCAGCTGCACCAAAGCCGCGGCGGCTACAAGAGTGGGAAGGAGGAAGAAGCATCAAGAAACAAATTGTTGAAGTCGGGTGAGTGATGATCTCACAAAGAAAAAATAAGAATTTAAAATAGGCACAAGCCTTGGGGAGAACTTGTTGATTAGCGGCTAATTGAATAACATGTGAAAGTGAAAGTCAATTTGGAGAATACACATTCGGGAAGTGAAAGAGAGAAGATAGGGCTTAGAATGGAAGCAGAGCCCCATTTAAATAAAGAAAAGGAAAATAAATCTTTCCAACTAAATAATGGTTTGGAGATTCTTGAAAGTCTTAACAGATTATATTGGAAACTAAAGAAATAGGAGAAAAAAAGTAAAAGAAACTATTGAACTGTTTTTATGTGAATATCTCACATCCCTCTGTATTAAATTTATGGAATATTAAAGATATCAATAGGACATAAGAATCTGGAAGATAAATAAATACAATTAAGGAAAATCTTGGAAAATTGACCTCCACGTACCAAGCATTTGAGAACAAAGGAACTTTGTCACCAAAATGGCTACTTATTATTTGTGAGCTGTAACTGTTTCAAAAGGAGACATCTAGAGGCAGAGGAAGACAGCTAGAGGATTGGTGTTGCTGGCACTACACAACAGTTTTAGAAGAGAGTTTCAGAAGGCTTGTCTTTGAACTATAGAAATAGAATTCCCTATTTAAACAAGAATCCAGAAGCAAAGAAAGTATGCAAGAATGGAATAGCAGACTATTTCCCATGGAGAAAGTTCTGTGGGTGTGGGCACATGACATTTTTTTGAAAGGAACTTATGGCTGCCTTTATAATTAGAGGCAGAGGAAAATAGCAAGAGTCGAATAGCTTTCTTGTGACTATTCCCATGAGGATTGATGTCGTTGGGACCACACAACAGTTTTAGAAGAGATTTGTAGATGGTGTGTCTTTGGATTATTGATTTAAGCGGAGAATTCCTTATTTAAGAAGAACTCAGAGGTAAAGAAAGAAAGTAAGAATGGAATAGTGGACTATTCCCACGGAGAAGGTGCTGCTGATGTAGTCACATGACATTTTTTTGAAAGGAACTAATGGCTGCTTTTAGAGTTATGTTAAGAAATTTATTTTAGAAAATGTTAATGAGTGACAACTATGATAAAAATAATTGAGGTTTTGGGAAATGGAGGGAAAAATACTAGAATAAATTGGGATAAGAGGGAAATGAATGTTATTATATTGAAGAAAAAATTCTCTTTTTTTTGTTCTTACAAATAAGTAAGGTAATGAAAGGATTTGATAAACTTCTAAGGAAACAATTAATATTTTGGGGGAATAACTGGGGGAAATAATTAGTGATTACCCTTGCAAATGTTAAATTTTCTGTTTGATATTAAAATGGATTAGTTGGAAAACTTTAAATATATGTCTAGAGGCAGAGGAAGATGAAGGGAAGAATGAAATTGTCTATGTGATCTCTGGGCAGTTTTAAGAAAGAGATTTTAGATAGGATGACCTCTGATTAGTAATGTAGATATAAAGCTGAGAGTGGTGAAATTTTAAAACGTTAATAGAATTTATTAATGATGTTGAAGGGAATTAAACACGGGGACTAGACTTCATTTAAATATTTTCCTGAATGGGTTGAATTTGATTTACTTCTATAATCAGATTGTGTGCAAATAAATAATTGAACTTAAAGAAGAAGAAGGAAAATACATTGTATTAGATTATACCTTGATATGTTTAAAGATGTACCTGACCAATAATTTGTTCACTATGATTCTTTTTTATTATGCTTGTAAAAAAAAATTGGCAAAAAAAAAAGTTTTTTCTGAAACGGAGGTTCAGAGGCAGAAAAAAAAGCAAAAAAAAAAAAGTAAGGCACAGAGTTCACAACCAAGGAACCTGTTGCTAAAATTCACCTCTGGGAACAGCTGATTGGGGGTATTCCGGGAGGCCGATCCACCTGCCAATCATCTTTTTTCTTATTTTCCTCCCCAAAAACTAAGCTATGTCTTATACTCCGGTGCATCTTATACTCCAAAAAATACAGTATTTCCACATTTTACTTAATCCCTTTAACCAATAACTTCTACTTACACATTTTAAATTTGCTTTATCTAAAAACCACCTTGATCCAAATTTCTCTATATCCCTTAACTCTAAATCTCTCCAATAATTATCTTCACCTTTAAGTATTTTTACCACTATCCGGATACCATACGCACAGTAATAATTAAATAATTTGGGGATTCCTAATCCACCTTCCTTTTGATTTTGATACCACATTTTCTTCACTAATCTGGGTCTTTTGCCACCATTGCAAAATTTATCCAGTTTTTTCTGATATCCTTCAATATCTTTCTCTGTCAAATTTAGTGGTAGCATCTCGAATAAAAAGTTGAACTTGGGCAACAACATCATCTTACACATTGCAATTCTACCAAACCAAAATTAAAATTAGAAGTGGTGTGTATAAAGAAGATATTTTCTGGAAGACTTGGAAACCATTTGTGGACTTTGCGCTTGGAACATTGGACGCTTCAGTACCTGTACCTCGAGAACGTGGATTTTGGCAATCATGAGGATATATCCGAAGACCCAAATCTTCCTTTTATGTATAGCACAAGGGTGTAATAATGTATTTTTTTTGTTTGTTTGTTGTAAAAAAAAAAAGTAATAAAAAAAGTAATAAAAAAAAAAATACAGTATTTCCTCTGTAGGACAAGAAGACACAGAGGGAGGAGTCAAGAGAGGAATCACTCTGGAGTTGTTACGTTTTCACAAGCAATCCAGCCTTTCTTGAACTCCATTAACTCTGATCTAGCACCAATTTAGCACTAATCATTACCCGACTAGATTCTTGTATAAAGGCTTCAGCAATAAACCTTAACTGGAATTTAACATGCAGTCCTGATTCTTTGAGCTTGACATCATCAAATGTGACAGAAATATTACTGGGCTATTTACTTTTCAATCTTTTTCTTAATGATGTTACAGATGTTGCAAAACTGTATGGGAGAGCGAAGACGGGAATACATTTTAAACCGGTTGTGAGAAGTTGGAAAAACGGGCTGATCGTAACAGAATTAAATTCTGCATAAAGTCCTTCACATAGGGAATGAAACTCGAATGCAGAGGAGGAAGGCGGGTGATTCTTGGCTTCATGACTGAGAAAAAACATCTTGGAAATAAATAATAGTTGATTGCAAACTGAGCCTAAGCCAAAAGTAGGATGTGACTGCACACAAAAAAAGATAAATGCAATTTTAAACTTCGTGGGAAATAATCGTTCCTTTATTCTGTTCAAGCAGACGCCACCTTAAATATCAGGCATCTTATTTTGATTCAGTTTCAAAAACCAGGAATTTGTTCAGAGAAAGACAATGAAAAATACCAGAAGATTAAAACTAAAAGTCCTAATAAAGAGACCACAGGAATAAGATACGTTTGGCCTTGAGAAAAAATGAATACACATAGTCCTCAACTTACGGCCGCAATGGAGCCCCAAAATTTATGTTGCTAGGCCAGACAGTTGCTAAGCGAGTTTTGCCCCATTTTATGACCTTTCTTGCCACACTTGTTAAGTGAATCACTGCAGCTGTTAAATTAATAACAGGGTTACGTGAATCTGGCTTTACCCAGATTACCAGGAGGTCGTAAAAGGGGATCACACAACCCTGGGACACTGTGACCATCATCAGCACCGGTCAGTGGTCAAGCATCTGAATCTTGATCATGTGACCATGAGGATGCTACACCTGTCACAAGTGTGAAAAATGGTCGTAAGTCACTTTGTTCAGTGCCACTGTAACTCTGAATGGTCACTAAATGAATTTTTGCAAGTTGGGGACCTGTAAAGGGGACATTACAGCGCTGTTAAATACAGGCAGTCCTATACTTACAACCATTCCTTTCTTAACCATTCGAAGTTGCAACGGCAACGTTGAAAAAAGTGACTTACGACAGCTCCTTGCACTTAGCAACCATCACTGTAACTCTGCAGTCACATACAGGTTGTCCTCTATTGTTATGACCCAGGCCCAAGTAGGTAGTAATAAACTTAGTCCATGGAAAAACAAACTTTATTCGAACAGCTGGGAATTACTTCATTCCCAGTGCCGTTCAACTCAGAGTAAAACAAATGCCTCCCAACACAAATTCCTCAGTTATCTCACAAACCTTAATCCAATTAGGCAAACTGCCAAAGGCCCTTCCTGGCAAATGTCCAGAAGCCATAAAAACAAAGACGTATAAGAAGCAGAAGACTACATTGTTTTCCAGCAAAGCTGAAACACCGGTGCTGGTCTGTTTTAAGCCTTATGGGAGGGGCCAATCACCTCTTGGCCCTACTCCCGAGTCATCCTCTCTGCTTGAGCTGCTCTTGCCTTCTGGCGGCTCTTCTCATGTGTGCATTAGGAACAGGCTCCTCCTGTTCCTCTGCCTCACTACTGTCAGTCTCTGGAGGCTCTGGAGTCGCACCTCACTTTCACTCCGATGGCCCTGGCCCCACCTCTGCCTCCGATGCAGCGCCCTCATCCGGGCCTTCCCCAGCCTCCAGGACTGCCCCATGTTCTTCCTCAGCCTCATCGCTGTCTCACTCAGTTGCCAGCTCTGCAGGCTACGGGCGGACCACAACAACCTTTGGTTTTTCTTTCCTGTGGGTAGGAACTTACTTTTCCCACCATTGAACTGAATTTTGTTGGATAGAGCCCTGTGTTCAAGTCTGGGAGGGGATGGGTTCTCCTTCACAGACCACGTTAAGCGGAGTCTGGAAAGGGAGGCTTTCATTTGGAATCTGGAATTGAGCAGGGAGCTGGAATTGCTTTTCCTCAAGGACTCCATGGGTTTTCTAGTATTCCAATAAGTTCCCATTTAAATGCAAATTAAACAGATGCATTCTTATCTGGAATTGATCATCATTGGACAAGAAAGAAGGCTCACTGGAAAATAAAGCTACCTTGTCAGCAAATCCTTTTGTTTCCATGTGCTTCCAATCATTGGGCACATCTCCACCTGTCGTCCCATCCTTTCTGAGAAGAACTAGGCACACCGTGGCATTTCTATGGGCTTTAGTTTAATTCTATGGCAGGGGTCTCCAACCTTGGCCACTTTAAGACTTGTGGACTTCAGCAAAGCTGGCTGAGGAATTCTGGGAGTTGAAGTCCACAAGTCTTAAAGTGGCCAAGGTTGGAGACCCCTGTTCTATGGAAAACATAAGTGGCAGAGAATGCCCTTGTCTGTGGTAAGCAGTTAACATTTTTACAGTAAAGGTAGTCCTTGGCTTATAATAATTTATTTAGTGACTCTTCAAGGTCGCAATGGCACTAAAAAAAGTGACTTAAGACTGTTTTTCATACTTTTTATGACTGTTGGTTGCGGCATCCCCATGGTCACATGATCAAAATTCAGATGGCTGGCAACTGACTCATATCTACCACGGTTGTGGTATCTCGGGGTCACGTGATTTTCCTCCTCCCCCTTTTGTGGCCTTCAGGCAAGCAAAGTCAATGAGAAAGCCAGATGCACTGAATAACCATGTTACTAACTTAGCAGCTGCTGTGATTCACTTAACAGCTGTGTTGTAAAAAAAAAAGGCTGTAAAATGGGGCAAAATTCACATAACAAACATCTTGCCGAGGAACAGAAATGCTGGGCTCAATTGTGGCCATAAGTCAAGGACTAGCTGTAGTTAGCATCTATTGTACTGTTTCTCCCCCCCCCCCATTAAATTCTCTTCTGGGGAATATTCTTGCACTGATTTAGTTACAAGGTATTTATTTATTTATTTATTTATTTATTTTATTCATTAGATTTTTATACCGCCCTTCTCCCGAAGGACTCAGGGCGGTTCACAGCCATAATAAAAATAGAACAATATACAATTAAAACAACAATTAAAAAATTTATTATATATGGGCTGAGATATAAAACAATATAAAACAAGGTAGCTTGTGGAGGCCCCAATGCAGTGGTGAAATGCTCCCGGTTCGGACCGGATTGCCTGATCCTGTAGCGATGGCAGTGGGTAGTTCAGAGAACCGGTAGCAAAAATCCCTGCCCCCACAACCCATGCCTAGCTGAGCCACGTGATCATCAGAGGGGTTTTTTTTTACTTTTAAAAGCATTTTTTCTTCAGCCGAAAAAATGCTTTTAAAAGTAAAAAAAAAGCCTCTGATGATCGCGTGGCTCAGCAGGGATCATCAGAACCCTTTAAAAGCTTTTTTTCTACAACCTCTTCGGCCAAAGAGGTTGTAAAAAAAATGCTTTAAAAGCCTCCTCTGGCGATCCCAGCTGAGTTGCCTGATCATCAGAGACTTTGAAAAGCATTTTTTTACAACTTCTTCAGCCAAAGAGGTTGTAGAAAAAATGCTTTTAAAAGTAAAAAAAAAGTTGGCCATGCCCACCCAGTCACATTACCCCACCACCACTAAGCCACGCCCACAGAACCGGGAGTAAAAAAATTTACATTTCACCCCTGCCCCAATGTGCTCTCATTGCATCCCCCTCTTCTCTCCGTAGTGAAGCTGCCCTGGATTCTGACCCTCCTATTAAATCAAACAGAAGACAAACTTCCTCAAGACCTGTGTGAGTATCTCAGAGAGCTTTGGTCTTCAGAAGTCCTAGGAGACTTCCAACTTCTCCTTCCCCCTAAAGGAAGACAGAGAAGTGTTCCTTCCAACTTTTCTCAACAATGAAGAAGATTTCAAAACTTCATCTGTCCCAGCTCTGAAACAAGCCACATTTTGCCTTCGCATGTCATGGGCATCCCACTAGGGACGAGTTCTCCACAAACTGCCCAGAGTCTTTCAAACATCTCACCTTCAGCATCAGCTCGTTCCCTGCTGTTTTCCTCACCTGGTATCCAGATTTTCTCCGAGCAGCAAAATGCAATTATTTTAGAGCTGGTTGGACAAGAAGACTCCAGGATCCCTTCCAATACTGTTATTCTATTCTAGACCTCCTTGTTTGCAGTTTTAATTGCAACACTTGAGGAGAAGCCAGGATTTCCCCCCTTCAAATCAAGAAATCTTAATTCATGAAAACCATCATTGTAGGTGACTACGGGAAATTCCCCAACAGACTGTGCAATGAATGTAGATCTGGGCCTGGCCTAGACCCTGTTAGAGCCTCCCCCTGCCCCTACTATTAGCAAACCTCCACCTCTGCATGACTTCTCTTATTATCAGCCAGGAGGGGTACTGTCCATGGTCCTGAATGGCAAGAATGTGAATGGAAAGGAAAAGTGGCAGGAGATATAGGGAATGGGAATGGGAATGGGAATGGGAATGGGAATGGGAATGGGAATGGGAATGGGAATGGGAATGGGAATGGGAATAGAATGGAATGGAATGGAATGGAATGGAATGGAGGGGAGGGGAGGGGAGGGGAGGGGAGGGGAGAGGAGAGGAGAGGAGAGGAGAGGAGAGGAGAGGAGAGGAGAGAAGAGAAGAGAAGAGAAGAGAGGAGAGGAGAGGACAGGACAGGACAGGACAGGACAGGACAGGACAGGACAGACAGGACAGAATAGTTCTTTACTCTATTCGATTCAATACAATACCAGGGGCTATGGTTTGTTTGTAGTGTCTCTGTGTATGTGTTGTGACTCTGTATGTGGGTGTATTGTGTGTCTGTTTGAGTGTCTCCATACACACAATAGTGAACGTTTCCCCTTGAGCATCCTTGAGATAATGGAATGGTGGGGGTCTGAATTCCAGGCATCTTTGAAGGATGCTGCTCCTTCTCGCCATACTTAGTCAACTGTCGATTCTGAAAACAGAAGGTGTTGGTCACCAGGCGCCTGAAAATAACTCAGGAAGCTGACCGGAGTAATCCCAGAGGAGTAGAAATTAAGTGCAATTGTTATTTATTTATTTATTTATTTGTCAAACACAACAATATATATAAGTATAAGCATGAAATAACTATACGAATTGGATACAACCAAAGGGAACATCAGGACAGGAACAGTAGGTACGCTGGTGCTCTTATGCACGCCCCTTAATACATTAATACATTAATACATTACTTAACACATTACTTAATACATTACTCCTGAAAATAGCTCTCTGCCCATGTGCCAAAACATCCTTCTTTAGACATCTTTCCAGGCCAGAGTTCAAAGCAGGAAAAGTGGGTATCAACACAATGCATGCAATTCCTCTTTGTTAGACATCTGTTGCTTTCGCAAGAACTAAAAACCAGGAGGAGTCGAATGAAAGCTTCTGTCTTTTAATAACATTTGTTAGTCTGAAACAGCGTGCTCAGATTCCTTCTGTTTTTTGGCTGCTATAGACTAACAGAGTCCTCCCCGTCAAACGGATAACAAGGGCTCCAGTTTTTCTCTCTGAAAGTGCTGTTTCTAGACAACCATCTCTGGGTGCATCACAAAACAACACTCTAATTGTGGTTTGCTTTTTTTTTCCCCTGGCATAGCTTATTGAGATAATCCAGCCATTGGTTGTTTGGGGCTTGGCGTTAGGTGCAAACCAGGGGTGATAGAATGAGCACATAGAGAAGGGGGAACTCCAACAAGTCTTCCCATGAAAGAGGCTGCACATCTAAGATAAGAGGTTGTACAGTCCTGAACAGGGTGGAGGAGGAAAGAAAAGATTCAGGATAGATACACCTGCAATCTTCCTGGGTATATCAATTAGGGTAGAAGGTTATAGCTTTAGTCTGGCAAGATTCTGTCTACGTAGGACAGGCATATCAAACTGACAGCCCATGGGCTGAATATGGCCCATGCAGGCCACACCAGGGGTGGGTTTCAAAAATTTTTACTACCGGTTCTGCGGGCATGGCTTGGTGGGCGTGGCAGGGGAAGGATACTGTAAAATCTCCATTTCCTCCCAATCAGCTGGGACTCGGGAGGCAGAGAATAGATAGAGGGTGGGGCCAGTCACACTTTTTACTACCGGTTCTCCGAACTACTCAAAATTTCCGCTACCGGTTCTCCAGAACTGGTCAGAACCTGCTGAAACCCAACTCTGGGCCACACCCACCCCAGCTCTGCAAGGGCAAAAAACATACCACTATATCACAATACGGCTCATGATGCCCTGATGTAGAGAAGGAATGGCAGAACCTAGGGGTGGAGTTAAAAGAGGGATCAGCCTAGAATGCCTACATAGTCACAAGAGGACCAAGTCCAAGCCCCACCCACCCCCTTGAGTTCCATGGACCCTTATCTAGCTCCAAGCAGGTGGTAAGCGTACGTTGAGAATATTCCTGTGCATAAGCATGAGCAGCAATAAATCAGTTTAATTGGATCTTCACCTGTGCCTGACAGTCTATTAGGTATAAGCAAATAAAGCTGTAAACTTGTTTAGATTTCACCATGTCCTCTTTACGCTTGAGCCTGACATCAAGGCAGGCTTATGGGAAAATTTGATTAACATAAGGTGTGAACCGACAAGCTTTAAAAGTAGCCACCTCTGCCTCTGTCTTGGTCAATGTAGGAACCCAAGTACAACGCTACAGCATCATCTCCATCTTTAAGGATCCTGCAGTCCAGAGGTGGGTTTCAGCAGGTTCTGACCAGTTCTGGAGAACCGGTAGCGGAAATTTTGAGTAGTTCGGAGAACCAGTAGTAAAAATTCTGACTGGCCCCACCCCCCATCTATTCTCTGCCTCCCGAGTCCCAGCTGATTGGGAGGAAATGGGGATTTTGCAGTAACCTTCTCCTGGAGTGGGGAGGGATTTTACAGTATCCTTTCCCTGCCATGCCCTCCAAGCCACGCCCACCAAGCCATGCCACACCCACCAAGCCATGCCATGCCCACCAGGCCACACCCACAGAACCGGTAGTAAAAAAAATTGAAACGCACCACTGCTGTAGTCCCTACGAGATGCAAGTAACCAGAAAGGGGGTCAACATGTTCCCCAAAGCACCAGAAGGCAGGACAAGAAGCAACGGATGGAAACCAATCAAGGAGAGAAGCAACCTGGAACTAAGGAGAAATTTCCTGACACTGAGGACAATTAATCAGGGGAATAGTTTGCCTGTAGAAGTTTTGTGTGCTCCAACACTGGTGGTTTTTAAGAAGAGACGGGATAGCCATTTGTCTGAAATGGGATTGGGTCTCCTGCCAGAGAGGGGGGTTGGACTAGATGACCTCCAAGGTCCCTTCCAACTCTATTATTCTGTTATTCTGCATTAAACGTTTCACGTGCTATCTATACACAAGAATCTGATCTACTAGCGGTCGAGGCAAATTTGTTCCAAGACAAGAGTCAATGGAATTCACGGGGGCTGGGCTTACATCGCTCGTGAGAATGTAGCAACTCCAAACTGACAATGCATTTGACCCAGGGGTGAAATGCTTCTGGCTCGGACCAGATCGCTAGATCCGGTAGTGATGGCGGCGGGTAGTTCGGAGAACTGGTAGCAAAAATCCCTGCCCCTCCCCCCCCGCCCATGCCCACCTCAGCCGCGCAATCATCTGAGGTTTTTTTTTTACTTTTAAAAGCATTTTTTCTGCCGACCCCACCCCACCCCGTTTTTTGGTTTGCCTAGTAAGCCTGCTGGGAGGAAAAATGGGGTGTGGGGGGGTTTCGTTTTTGAGAGAGAGAGAGAAAGGAAGGAAGGAAGGAAGGAAGGAGTACAAACCTGGCACTAGACGCAGCTTCAAAGGATAATCCAGGGCTGGAAGGGACCTGGAGGTCATCTAGTCCAACCCTGCTCCAGCAGGACATTGCTAGTGAGGTTCTGTTGTTTGATCCCCCAGTCACATGACACCCCCCACCAAGCCACACCCCACCAAGCCACACCCACAGAACTGGTAGCAAAAAAAATTAGATTTCACCCCTGATTTGACCCCATCTTTGGGTTCTGTCCAGTGGTAGGTTTCAAAAAATTTTGTTACCGGTTCTGTGGGTGTGGCTTGGTAGGTGTGGCATGGCTTGGTGGGTGTGGCTTGGTGGGCGTGGCAGGGGAAGGATACTGCAAAATCCCCATTTCCTCCCAATCAGCTGGGACTCGGGAGGCAGAGAATAGATGGGGGTGGGGCCAGTCAGAATTTTTACTACCGGTTCTCTAAACTCCTCAAAATTTCTGCTACCGGTTCTCCAGAACTGGTCAGGACCTGCTGAAACCCACCTCTGGTTCTGCCTAGTCATCTACTACAGCCTGTCTAAAACTGAGTAAATCCAGGCCCAGAGTGGCTACTGTCAGACCTAGAAATGGCTGCAAGCCCCATGCCCTGTCTTGATGGAACTTGCCTTCTCCTGCACTTACAGCCTCGCTATTCCTCATCCACAAACGGAGGAGGTGAAATGAACCTCCAGAAGGTCACTGGTGGAACTGAGAAGACAACCCTGGATCTCTCCCAGGGAGGTGCTTTTGATTCTAGGTACTGTTGTGACCCAGGCCCAAGTAGGTAGGAGTAAATGCAATCCTTTCAAAAACAAACAAACTTTATTAGAACATCTGAGAATTAACTCATTCTCAGCATAGTCCAAACTAAATCAAAACAAATTCTTCCTTACACGATTCTTCAGTCTTATCACCAACCTTGGTCTTAATTAGGCAAGCTGCCAGAGGCTTTTCTTGGCAAAAGTCCAAAAGCAGAAGACGCCGACAAGAAATAAATGCAGCAAGACAAGGAGCAAGGCTATCAACGTTGTTTTCTGACAAAGAGCCCAAACGCCATTGCTGGTCTTTTAAGCCTTATGGGTGGGGCCAATCATCTCTTGGCCCTACTCCCGAGTCGTCCTCTATGTTTGAGCTGCTCTTGCCTTCTGGCAGCTCTTCTCATGCATGCACTAGGAACAGGCTCCTCCTGTTCCTCTGCCTCCCTACTGTCAGCCTCTGGAGGTTCCGGAGTCCACACATCACTCCCAGATGGCCCTGGCCCCACCTCTGCCTCCGACGCAGAGCCCTCATCTAGGCCTTCTCCAGCCTCCAGGACTGCCCCATGTTCTTCCTTAGCCTCATTGCTGTCTGACTCCGTTCCCAGCTCTGCAGGCTGCTGGCGGACCACAACAGATACAGCTTCCCATGTCTCTGAAGTCGTCTTCCTTCTCTAGCCCTATTCCCCCCAGAAATCTGTTTCCTTCCAACTAGGTTTTATTTCCTCTGTTCTCACCCAGTTTATTATGATTATCAAATGTTTATCTGCATAACTACCGGGAGTGGGAGTGTTGATCATCTTCTATTGATCTCGCAAAGCCCTTGAGAGGAATACAATTAAGCTTAACAGAAGGAGCAAACTCTACGGCTGAGTGATGGTTCCTAGTATTATGGCCCCAGTTCAATTAAGCTAAGAGCTTTCCTCCATGGGAGGCGGGGGGCTCCCCACCCCTAAACCTCTGCCTTACAAAGGAATCAATGTTCAAAGTATGCACCAAAATGTTCTGAAGTACCCAGAATATTTTCATACAGCTTTCTACCGTGCTAATGCACCCTCTTGCTTTAAAATATGACAAGCTGTCAATGTAAGGATTTAATTTAGTATTGTTGCTGTGGCACCGCACATAAACTAAAAGGCTTATAAAACTCTGAGAAATAAAGGAAATGGCCTGGTGGCTCTCAGTGGGGGCAGGGGGAGAAAGGGCTTGTTTAACAAAAATCTATTGGACTAGAAATGGTGGTGGGTCAAATATTTCAGCACATATAAAGCAGCTGCACAAAGAAGCTGATATGGAGGCCCAGTTGCCAATGGACCAGGATTTCACAGCTCCCAAAATGGGTTCAGGAAGATGGTGAGGGGCAGTGGTGGGATTCAAATAATTTAACAACCGGTTTTCTGCCCTAATGACCAGCTGGGTAGGTGGTCATGTGACCATGTAGGCGTGGCCAACTCAACGTCATTCACGGCGATCGGCGCTTCGCCTTAGCTGTTACAATGTAACAAGGGTTAACCAGAGAGGCAGTTTCTGTAAGCAGGGCAATCAAGATGAGGCTAGAAACACCATCAGAATGTTTCCTTCCTGCCTTCCTTACAGGATTAGTCCTGTAAAGTGGGGGGAAAAAACAAAATAAGATTTCTTCCAACAACCGGTTCTCTGAACTACTTAGAAAGTTAACAACTGGTTCTCCTGAATTGGTGGGAACTGGCTGAATCCCACCACTGGTAAGGGGTCTGGAAGCTAAACTGTTGAGGGGATGTTGAGACCCTGCAAAGAGTGCAGAGAAGAGCAACTAAGATGGTAAGGGGTCTAGAGGCTAAAACTGTACGATGAACAGTTACATAATTGGGTATGTCCATTTTAATGACGAGAAGGACTAGTGATGACATGACAGCAGTCTTTCAATATTTGAAGGGGCTACCACAAAAAAGACGAGGGGGGAGGGTTGATCTATTCTCCAACGCATCTGAGGGCAGGACAAGAACTAATGGGTGGAAGTTCATTAAAGTGAGATCCAAACTAGAACTAAGGAGAAATTTCCTCATAGTGAGAACAATCAACCAGTGGAACGCCTCACCTCTAGAAGTTGTGGGTGCTCCATCACTGGAGGTTTTCAAGAAAAGACTGGACAGCCATTTGTCCAGAATGTTATATACTAGGTCTCCTGCTTGAGCAGGAGTCTTCTGGCCTACAAGACCTCTAAGGTCCCTTCCAATCCCATTATTCTATATTCTAAGGTGGAAAAAATGTAGAATTGAGGACCCTTAGCCCACAAGGGTCCAGTATAATGATGTCACATGTGTGGTGATGTCATCATGCAACTTTAACCCAATTGGCATCATTTATGTGATGACATCATCATGCCTGTGGTGTCACATATTCCATTTCCTCCCACCGTCAGACGTCAGCAGTCTGACTTGCAGGAGTTTGCCAGGGACTGCTTGTTCATATGGGACTGCTTGAATTTCACCTGAGTTGTGTGAACGCCGTCAATTGTGGTTTATTCAACAACCTTAGTTCATGTAATCATGAACAATGAATCAAGTCAAAGTATTGTAGGGAAAGCTTAAGAAAGTCAGGGTTTTGAGTTGTCCGAAGGGGATTGCTGAACATAATTCTTTGTTTCTAAATCTGTCAGAGCTATTCACCCATTATTCGAATTAGGTCCATTTCAATTTTAGGTAACACAGAGACATTCAATAACAAGTTCCACACGACTACCCACATTAGTCTCCTTCACAGTACAATAGAGAAGTCCAACACAAGTTCCTTTAAAAGGAAAAAAAAGGAAAAGATTAAAAATGAGATCAAAGTACATTAAAGCCACAATGACTAGAATTACTAACGTCAAAAGGCCTGGCTGAAGGGTTGCATCTAGACCTTTCCCAAGATGAAGGAGGGAAATAGGTTAGATAGATACCATAGGTAGGTAGGTAGGTAGGTAGGTAGGTAGGTAGGTAGGTAGGTAGGTAGGTAGGTAGATAGGTAGATACCGTGTTTCCCTGAAAATAAGACTCTGTCTTACATTTTTTTGAACCCTGAAATAAGCGCTTGGCCTTATTGCCATGCACTAAAAGCCCGATTGGGCTTATTATTAGGGGAGGTCTTATTTTGGGGGATAGATAGATAGATAGATAGATAGATAGATAGATAGATAGATAGATAGATAGACAGAAAAATAGTAGATAGATAGATAGATAGATAGATAGATAGATAGATAGATAGATAGATAGATAGATAGATAGATAGATAGATAGAAAATAGATAGATAGATAGATAGATAGATAGATAGATAGATAGATAGATAGATAGATAGATAGATAGATAGATGGATGGATGGATGATAGGTAGATAGGTAAGATAGATAGATTGATAGATTGATAGATAGATAGATAGATAGATAGATAGATAGATAGATAGATAGATAGATAGATAGATAGATAGATAGATAGATGATAGTTAGATAAATGATAGATAGATAGATAGATAGATAGATAGATAGATAGATAGATAGATAGATAGATAGATAGATAGATAGATAGATGATAGATAGATAGATGATAGTTAGATAAATGATAGATAGATAGATAAATGATAGATAGATAGATAGATAGATAGATAGATAGATAGATAGATAGATAGATAGATAGATAGATAGATAGATAGATGATAGATAGATAGACAGAATAATAGTAGATAGATAGATAGATAGATAGATAGATAGATAGATAGATAGATAGATAGATAGATAGATAGATAGATAAGTAGATAGATAGATAGATAGATAGATAGATAGATAGATAGATAGATAGATAGATAGATAGATAGATAGATAAATAGATAGATAGATAGATAGATAGATAGATAGATAGATAGATAGATAGATAGATAGATAGATAGATAGATAGATATAGAGATAGATAGATAGATAGATAGATAGATAGATAGATAGATAGATGAATGATAGATAGATGATAGATAGATAGATAGATAGATGATAGATAGATAGATGATAGATAGATAGATAGATAGATAGATAGATAGATAGATAGATAGATAGATAGATAGATAGATAGATAGATAGATAGATAGATAAGTAGATAGATAGATAGATAGATAGATAGATAGATAGATAGATAGATAGATAGATAGATAGATAGATAGATAGAAAGAAATGTCTGCTCCAATTTCAATCATCAAAAGCACGAACAGGCCTTCATTTAAAAAAAAATAAAAGTAGCGAGATACCTTAATAAGCCCAAATAATGTATTTTTCATCACTCAGAATATTCAGAGCTAATGTACAAATTAGCTTTTACATGGCAAGTTCATTTCTCTGGTGATCTCATTTAGATCTCGCCAAGAACAAGCGGGATATGAAGGGACGGGCAGGTTTTCTGCTCCAGCGAGGCAGCTCCCTGACACTTCTCAAACTGGTTGCTAATAATCTCTCCTTAATTGGGATCTTTCAAACCCAGATTCATGCATGGTAATTAGGGGGCTTTGATTTCTGGCTCCATAATTTGGGGGATTCCAGGAGAGGGGTGGAGGCCTCGGGGGTGAAAAAAAGGGGGGGTTGCATATTTAAGGAGAGCATCTGCAAATCCAGGTGGCTTCTTTAACTCTTTGACTGAAGACAAATCTCTTGTGTGGATCTATACAGGTGGTGGAAGTGAGACTCAGCCAAATACAGGCAATCCTCGACTTACAAAAGTTTGTTTAGTGACCATTCAAAATTACAACAGCAGCAAAAAAAGTGACTTTTCACACTGACAAAATTTGCATCACCTCCATGGTCACATGATCAAAATTTGGACGCTTGGCGACTCACTCATATTTGACGGTTGTGTTATCCCAACGGGTCATGTAATTACTTTTTGCAACCTTCTCACAAGCAAAGCAGTGGTGGGTTTCAAATTTTTTTTACTAATGGTTCTGTGGGCGTGGCTTGGTGGGTGTGGCTTGGTGGGCGTGGCAGGGGAAGGTTACTGCAAAATCCCCATTTCCTCCCGATCAGCTGGGACTCGGGAGGCAGAGAATAGATGGGGGTGGGGCCAGTCAGAATTTTTATACCGGTTCTCCAAACTACTCAAAATTTCCGCTACGGGTTCTCCAGAACTGGTCAGAACCTGCTGAAACCCACCTCTGAAGCAAAGTCAATAGAGGAGCCAGATTCACGTAACAACTGTGAGACTTAATTTAACAACTGCTGTGATTGGCTTAAGGAAAGAAAGGCCGTAGAATTTCTTCTGAGTAGTTTTTTTTTTCTTTATTGCTCCTCACCTACAATCGACATTGGAGTGGTTCACTTTAAGTTTAAATCTATTGTGTGCTCGTGTATTGTTGCGATTGAAGCTGAAGTAGTCTTCGACAGGAAGGACATTGTAGCAGATGATTTTATGAGTTATAGTCAGGTCATGCCGAAGGATGCTGCAAAGTCCCCATTCCCTCCCCACTCCTGAGACCAGCCAGAAGTGGTATTTGCCGGTACTCTGAACCACTCAAAATTTCCGCTACCGGTTCTCCGAACTGCTCAAAATTTCTGCTACTGGTTCTCCAGAACCTTTATTTATTTATTTATTTATTTTGTCAAACACAACAATATATACAAGTATAAGCATGAAATAACCACACAAAATGAATACAACCAAAGGGAACATTAGGACAGGAACGGTAGGCACGCTGGTGCTCTTATGCTCGCCCCTTACAGACCTCTTAGGAATGGGGTGAGGTCAACAGTAGACAGTTTTAGGTTAAAGTTTTGGGGATTTTGGGATGAGACCACGGAGTCAGGTAGTGCATTCCAGGCATTAACAACTCTGTTACTTTTCCCTGCCGCGCCCACCAAGCCATGCCACGTCCACTAAGCCACGCCCACAGAACCGGTAGTAAAAAAATTTGATTTCACCATTGCCCTGAGGGCCAGCAATCTATGACCCTATTTCATCAAGAAGGAACTATATTTAATTTATTACATTTAAATCTTACCTTCCCTTTTTTCCTAACCATAATTGAGAAGTAGGCCCCCATGGACCTTCCCTGGTTAAGTGTGGATTAGAAACTGGGTCTCCCTGGACTTAATCTAGCACTTTCATCTCTACTCCATGATGGCTGAGAGGGAGGGTCTGGTCCAAGATAACCCCAAGAAGCTTCCAAGCCTGAGGACAGACTTGAACCTAGGTCTCCCTACTCCTAATCCAGCAACTTTTCCACTGGCCTGCCCTAGCAGTTGGTGCAGAACAGGAGTCTCCAAACCTGGCAACTTTGACTTGTGGACTTCCAGGATTGCTCAGCCAGTACAAAGTTGCCAAGTTTGGAAACCTCTAGTGTAGAAAGTTCGAGCAGAGAGAGATCTGTAGAGATCTGGTAGATCTCCTCGCTTGATCTTCCTATACCAAAAGCCATCACAATGCAGAGCTCACTTCATCAAAGCAGAAGGCTAATTTTATGTCTCCCTTCCCTGAATGAGTCCTCAATCAAAAAACATACACAACCAAGAGACAGAAGGTAAGTCTATTTGCAGCCATTCCCATCAACAGCAACTCAACTCGGTGGCAAAATTTCATTCAAAAGACTCTGTCTTAATTAACTCATTTATAAATGATACTAGAGAAGCGCCTCTTACAATTTCCAGAATTCTGTGCTTATGCCAAGTTTAGCATTAAATAAAATCTAGCTGAAATCTGTGTTATTTGTGCTTCCTTGGTTTTGTCCATTGGGGGTGGGGGTGGGGGGACACCTGACATCCAGGATGTGTTTCTCCGGCTGTTCGTCTAGTTTTGCTAACTTCAGCATTGTGCTTTTCCAGGTGCCGAGTTCAGGATCTTCCCTCCTTTCTGCGCTTGATCCAGAAAAAGTTGCATTATGGCAATTCTGTTTCTAGGTACATGTGCCCCCTCTCTTGACCAAGGCCAAGAAAAGGCCAACTGTTGCACTAACCCAAACTACACAACAAACAATGATTTTTCCATGAGGTGAGGAGCAGACTAGACTGTTTTTGTGTGGCTTAGTCAACCGCCCTCTCCCCATCCAGCAGATTCCAGATTTCTGTCCTACTACATGCAAGTCCAACAAGGATATTGGAAGGTCTCGGTGGCCTGGCCAAGTGTAAGCAACACTTAGTTCAAAGCAACCTCCTGACAAAGCTAAGAACCTCTCACCCACATGTTCAGCCTTCAGGTCTCCAGAAACACCTCTATAACTTTTGCAATGTCTCCTACTAGATCATAGAATCATAGAATTGGAAGGGACCTTGGAAGTCTTCTAATCCAACCCCTTGCTAAAATAATGCAGAGAAGAACAACCAGGATGATTAGGGGACTGGAGACTAAAACATACAATGAACAATTGCAGGAACTGGGCATGGCTACTCTAGCGAAGAGAAGGACCAGGAGAGACAGGAGAGCATCTTCCAATATTTGAGGGGCTGCCCCAGAGAGGAAGGGGGTTGTTGTGACCCAGGTTCCTGGACCCGGACTCCTGGACTCGGATGATTCAGAAAGTGAGGGAGAAGACCTGGCAAGCCCTGCTTCTCTTGAGCCCTTTCCCTCCCTGGCACCCACTCAAAGGGAGGAGGAGGGGCCGGCAAGACCTGATTCCCTGGAGCCTTCTTCTGATTTGGCAACGCCCCAAGAACAGTTTTGGAGTGATGCAAGGCTGCGCAGGCGTGACCGCCCAGCAGCAGAAGCAGTGTTGGGATAAAGCCAAGTCATAATTGTCATGCAGTGACATCTGCAGAGACTATAAATAGGAGGCGGGACTTCCTGGTTTTTTGTCTTGGACAAAGCAATGAATTTGCGCGGGAAAACTGTTTCAATGGAGGGAAGAATATATTCGTGAGTAATTCTGGCCTTATCTATAATTTCCTCGTTATCTCCAGAAACTTGGCACGCCCATGGGTAGACGTGGCCAGGACATATATCTATGTAAATAAAAGGAGAAAAGGAGGTCTCTGACTGACTCTTTGCTGGGAGCATTGGGGGGAGGGAAACAGAACAGGGGTCAAGCTGTTTTCCATAACACCTGAAGGCCAGACAAGGAATAATGGATGGAAACTGATCAAGGTGAGATTCATCCTGGAAGTAAGAAATTTTCTAATCTCTTTTTGAAAACTTCCAGTGATGGAGCACCCAAAACTCTGAAGACAAGTCGTTCCACTGATTAATTGTTCACACTTTCAGGAAATTTCTCTTTAATTCTAAGTTAGATCTCTTTTTAATGACCTTCCACCCATTACTTCTTGTCCTGCCTTCAGGTGCTTTGGAGAATATATGGATCCCCTCTTTCCCGTGATAGCCCCTCAAGAACTGGAAGACTGCCATCATGTCGCTCCTGGTCCTTCTCTTTGCTAAACTAGACATACCCAGTTCCTGGAACTATTCCAGACCTGATCCAGAAGAGCTTAGGGTTGTATGAACTGGGACCTTTGCAGGCCCTTTTATCCACCCATGTGGATTTCCAAAGAATATAAAGCAAAGAGCTCAGAAAATGTAAGCTTGTCAGCCAGAAAAGCCTCAGCCTGCCGCACATATCAATTCTGCAAATTGCATCATTTCTAATTGTATGCGTTTTGCCAAGTATGGAAAAAAAATGAGTTTTTCATCAGCCTTTTTACCATCCGCGTGCTTCCAAGCATATTCTTTGCAGCCATCGCTTTAGAACAAGAATACACAAATTATAGCATGTCATACAAAGGAAGCTGGACGAATTTAGCATAATTTATAGAAGAAGATGCAGGATTTAGATTTGTCAGAGGCAACAGACACGTCTCCGTTTGTCGTGGCTGTTGTGCGCTACACAAAAGTCACTCCAGCCTGCACAGAGAAGGCTTACGCTTGAGAAAATTCATTTCCACCCCACTTTGCAAAAACACCCTCCATTGTGAGTGCTCTGCGCTTGGCCTGATAAACACAATGCAGGCCTTGCAAATTCCTAGCCCCATATTTCCATCCACTCCGATGACACATTGTAGATACTGCCCTGAATCAGTGGCCAGTCAAGTGCAACCAATGCCTTCCCAAAGAGTCCTTTGATTTGACAGCCCCACCCAAAAGCCAGCTCCAATTTTTCTATGCCCACTTCAAACAGGGAGAGAGATAGGATTCATGGCGCTAATTAAGCTAAGCATTGCGCAAATGCCAACAAAAAATTATTGATATTTGAGTTTGGATGAAAGAGAATGTCTTCTTAGATCAGTGTTTCATGGTTGGCTGGAGATGAAGTCTACACATCTTCAAGTTGCCAAGGTTGGGAAACACTCATTTAAGATGACTTCCTTGCTGGTTGAAGAATTCTGGGAGCTGAAGTCCACAATCTTCAACCCCCAGAATTTGTCAAGGCTGACGAACACTAATTTATGAAGACATCTTTGCTGGCCAAAGAATTCTTGAAGTTGAAGTCCACAATCTTCAAGTTGTCAAAGCTGAGGAATACTAATTTAAGAAGACTTCCTTGCAGATTGAAGAATACTGGGAGTTGAAGACCACACATCTTCAAGTTACCAAGGCTGAGAAACACTAATCTAAGAAGACACCCTCGCTGGCTGAAGAATTCTAGAAATTGAAGTCCACACTTCAAGCTGCTACGGTTGAGAAACTTGGTCTTAGATGCGATGATGAAGACATCTTCTTCTCCAATGTCTCCATTTCTTAGCAGCCTTCTCCAAAGCTCTCTGTGCTAACTATCTTTGCAATCAATAAGGCATGGCTGGCACGTCTGAATCTCTCCATCATCCCACCTGTGACTGTAACCTACTAACATGGTTTAAACATCAGCCACAGCTCTTGCCCACTGAGATGATGGCTTCTTCTACTCATATTGCCTTAGGCCAAGCTGAAATTGGCCCCAGCCCAGGGGTGAAATCTAAAAATTTTCCCTACTGGTTCTGTGGGCATGGCTTAATTGGTGGGCGTGGCTTGGTGGTCAGGTGACTGAATGGGCATGGCCAATAATAATAAATAATAAAAATAATAAAGTATACAAAACTTGGGAGTGCACCCGTCTACCTTCTTTAGAGGCACCGGTCTACTAATTGCCTTTTTTTGGGGAGGCACTGGTCTACCTTCTTTAAAAATAAAGGCACCGGTCTACTAATTGCCTTTTTTTGAGAGGCACCCATCTACCTTCTTTAAAAATAGAGGCACCGGTCTACTAGCCACCTACAGCACTGATCAGCTGTAGTGAAGCTCTTTGAAGCGCCGCGGCAGTCATTTAAGGCCGTTTGCAGCTATATCACCACCAAGAGCTTCAGGGACAGAGAAGAGGAACAGCGAGGTGTGGGCGGTGGGGAGGCAGGGATTTTTGCTACCGGTTCTCCAAACTACCCGCCCCCATCACTACCAAATCGCACGATCCGGTCTGAACCAGGAGCATTTCACCCCTGCCCGAGCCTCTTTCTGACCTCATGACATCAGCACGTTTGGCCGGAGCGTGCTTCTTTATGTCTGGGTTCTGTGATGACTCACTGGACATTACTGCAAAGCTGATATTTCTCTTTAAACGGCTCCAAAGGCTATAAGCAGCCTATTTTTCATGCTGGCAAGAATTCTTGGCTATTGAATAGCTTTTGAGGCTATTACAAAGCAGAGACAATTGTACGCGTGGTTACAAATGGCTTTGTAGGGGGCTGAGGGCTGGCAAGGCGAGGGGAGCAGAAATGACTCTTTTTTTTCTTCTTCTTCTTTGCAACAATTGTGTGTGTTTGCTATCACTCCAGTTCAGGAATTGCTTCAATAAAGGTTAGGGAATGAGATCTACCGCTTACTCTTTTTTAGAAAGCAAACTAATACCATGCAAAATAGACCAGCCTTTTCTTGGAACAAGATCATCAGGCAAAGGGTGAGAACGTGGAAATATTAATCCTTCCACTGATCAAAGTGGATTCCACTGATTTAACTGATCAAAGGAAGAAGCAACTTAGAACTAAGGAGAAATTTCCTGACAGTTAGAACAATTAATAAGTGGAACGACTTGCCTTCAGAAGTTGTGAATGCTCCAACACTGGAAATTTTTAAGAAAATGTTGGATAACCATCTGACTGAGATGGTGTAGGGTTTCCTGCCTGGGCAGGGGGTTGGACTAGAAGGCCTCCAAGGTCCCTTCCAACTCTGTTGTTATGTTATGTTATGTTATGTTATGTTACGTTACGTTACGTTACGTTATGTTAATCCAGCATTTCTTTTATTCTTGAAATCCGGCCTTATGGACAGCTCGACAACTCGGACACACAAACTTTGGAAACTGCGGCGCATTTAAGCTGGTTCGGTCATCCACTCAATGGTTCCCCATTTCTAGAGTACGCTGCAGATTTATTTAAAATACTTATAGGTCACGTTTCAAAATAACACCACGGATAAGGGGAAAGTTGGCTTGATTTGGTTTTTGATATCTGATACTCAAATGTTTGAGACGTAAAAATTCTTTTTTTTTCCTGAGCAGGACAAAGTGGGATTGACTTTTTGAAAAGAAACCAAAACAGGAAACAAAATGGACATTGATCTATCCAGACAGACAGTTTGTGTATATTTGATGTGCTGTATTTTTCGGAGTATAAGGCGTACCTTTTCCCCCAAAAAAGAGGGTGAAAATCTGGGTGCATCTTATACTCTGAATGTAGGCCGGCCCAGCTTCTCAAACTGAGGTTTCAGAGGCTGAAAAAAGCATCAGAAATGAAGCTTCAGGGAAAAAAGCCCCCAAATAGAGCTTCAGAGCTGTTTCGGTGGCTTTCAGAGGCAGAAAAAAGTTTTTTCTGAAACGGAGTTTCACAGGCAGAAAAAAAAGCAAAAAAAAAAAGCAAGGCACAGAGTTCACAACCAAGGAACTTGTTGTTAAAATTCACCTCTGGGAACAGCTAATTCGGAAGGAAGGCCAATCCATCTGTCAATCAGTTTTTTTCTTATTTTCCTCCCCCAAAACTAAGGTACCTCTTATACTCTGAAAAATACGGTATGTACAGTGTCAGGGTTCCAAGTAATAGATCCCTGGCAAGTAAGACTCCGAGGCAATTGAACTCCTCCAAGAATACTTTTATTGGAAATAGGATATTATTGGCACATATCTGGTGATAACCGACTCTGAAAACACCCACCTTTTTCACCTTGTTAAAAGTAAAACATTTTCTGCTTTCTCAAAACAATCAGTCACATGGTCCAGTCACCGTGCAACCGGGTGACATCACTCCACCTTCTTCCGACCAGGTGTGAGAATGTCCTTGATTCCCAAGAGAAAGTATTTTGTTTTGGCTAGAAAAAAATCCGTCTCTCTCAAATCCCACCCCTCCCTGACCCTCAGCTCCAGTGTGGCAGCACTGAAGAGGACAAAATGGCTTCGGTCAGGCCAGCTTCAGGGTTGACATACAGATTCTTCTTGACTTAGAACCATTTGCTTAATGACCATTGAAAGTTACATTCAGAAAGAGTGGCTTTCTCATGCCCCCGTCGGAGTCTGAATCCGAAGGGGAAAAGGAACAGCTGACAAGAGAGTGAGAGAGTGGATCCATTGGCTGTGGAAAAAAACTGGGGAAGAGCAAGGTGAAGTTGGGCAGATCAGGGGAGCGGCAGAATAAGGGAGAGGGGGTTCAGATGAAAACCAAGGCCCAGCCCTTCCTCATCCTAGGCAGTGCAGGGAGGAACGGAGAAGAGAGCAGCATGGGTTGCGTGGCTTACGAGGGAGGAAAGGGACCTGATCCTCTTTACAAGGCACAGCTGCTGATGGAGTTTAAAAGGAAAGGCAAATGGGAGGGGCATTTGTCAGGAACAGACGCTGAGTTTTTCTGGTGTTTATTTGAATCCTGGCATCCTCCCTACTGGTTTACCGCCTTTACTTGTGGAATTCCCTATTTTGCTTGCCCTTCTGGATTAATTACCTTGCCTTGCCGGATTTTTTGTTGGAAGTTTTCTGTTTACAACGTTTGGGGACTGAAATATTGCCAGCCAAAGACTATGACAGGTGGGTGGAAGAGTTCTCTCTCCAGGCCGGAGAGTTGAAAGGGACAATTGGGGGCACAGTTGGTGATAATAAAGGGACTCATATCAGTTCTCTGTAGTCCTCACACATATGACCACTGCAGTATCCCCAAATACAAATAATTTTAGCATCCCCATGATCAAAATTTAGGTACTTGGTAACCAGCATTTATTCAAAGAATTGCAGCTTTTCGGTGTCACCTGATCAACATTTGCAATTTTCTCGGCAACCTTCTTGTTTCCCACAAGCAAGTCGGGGGGGAGAGCCACACTTATTTCAAGTCCATAAGCTTCACTTAGTAACTGTAGGGATTCACTTAACAACAGTGGCAAAAAGACTGTAAAATTGAGCACAAGGCATTTAAAAACCGCCTTGCTTAGCAACGAAAACTGGTCCTCTGGTTTAAATCGACGACTCCCTGTAATCCAAAACCCACAGCGGTAATATTTTTATTAGGTACAATCAGAGAAAATTGGCAAAAACCTTTCAATATTCAAGAATTCTTCTTTAGGAAAGATGTTCAGGACAATAAAAATGAAGAAAGGAAAAACACGACTGATTTTGCTGGAGGACAGCGCCTAACTTGGTTAGCCTCACGGAAAACCTTCTGATTTAGCCAGGCCATGGATGAGGATTTACCATGATTATTTTTTTAAATTGAATTTTCAAATTTCTACAGGAATCGGAGAGAAAGAAATCAACATTTTAAAAAATCTGAAAACGGAGCAAACCTGTTCGTCTAGAACTTCTCACATTCAGCAACATCCATACAACATTGAAATTAATTTACAGATAAAAATAGACCTCGTTCAATAAAAAGTAGTGCACCTGGAAAAAGAACAAAATTAAGGAATTCATTCATAACAATGCAGTTATTATCTAGCTAACAAAGGACTGTTTACACCCAGCTACGTTTTCAAACAATGTTCAGCAGGATAAAATACCACAAAGCTCTAGAAATCTATGAGAAACTCGTCAGAAATATTCCCTTATTGAAGATTCAGAGTCCCACATAAATACAGTTCCTATATCATACTAGGCCATAGTTTAGCTACCATTTGCAAACAATCATTGCTTGGATTTTCAGACAAGTCACAGCATAATGATTTACAGACCATAATACTCTACGTCCCATAAAGCCTAAACCAAACCAACCCCACCCAATCATAACAGAAGAAGAGTTGGAAGGGACCCTGGAGGTCTTCTATTCTAGCCCCTTGCTCGAGCAGAAGACCCTATATCATTTCAGACAAATGGCTCATATATGAAAGAGACCATCTGATTCAGTGGTGGGTTGCTACCGGTATGCTCCGGATCAGGAGGCTCCGCCCACCCGCCCGGACACTTCTGCATATGAGCAGAAGCTTTTGCGCATGCAAAGAAGTGTTGCGTGCCAGTGGTGGGTTTCAAAATTTTTTACTACCAGTTCTGTGAGCGTGGCTTGGTGGGCGTGGCTTGGTGGGCATGGTAAGGGAAGGATACTGTAAAATCTCCATTCCCTCCCCACTTCAGGGGAAAGTTACTGCAAAAGCCCCATTTCCTCCCGATCAGCTGGGACTCAGGAGGCAGAGAATAGATGGGGGGCGGGGCCAGTCAGAATTTTTACTACCGGTTCTCCGAACTACTCAAAATTTCCACTACCGGTTCTCCAGAACTGATCAGGACCTGCTGAAACCCACCTCTGTTTCCACTCACCCTAGAATTGCAACTAGAATTGTATTTGTGCAACAATGGAAAAAATGATGAGATCCCGGTTGAGGGGAATGCAATTAAGAAAATATTAGAATGTGCAGAAATGGACAGACTAACACTATTAAGGATAAAGAATATTTTCTCATATGGGACGTATTTCATCAATGGCTAGATAACAGAAAAAGAAGTTAGAAAGGAGATATATAAAGTGAAGAACTATTAAAGAAGATGATATTAAGTGTTAAGTATTATTATGTAATTGTTTATTATTATTATTACTATTATTACTATTTATCTTTATTCATTACACATGAAACTCAGTCAACTGAACATTCAAAAATGCATCACAAATACCATTGACTGGTGCTAATGGTTGATATGGGTTGCTGCCAGTGTCCTAGGTATCAACCAAGTACCTTCTTAAGATGTACGATGTTCCAAGTAGCACAGTTTTTTGCAGTTCTGCTGGTGTTATTGCAGGAAGCTGCAATTTGTTGATGTATCTTATAAAATTCTTGGACATGATACCAAGTGCCCCGATAACAATGGGTATCACTGTTATGTGTTTCATCCATAGCCGTGTAGTTTCGATGGCCAGGTCGCAATATTTCATGATTTTTTTCCAGTTCTTTTTCTTCGACTCTGGCATCTCCTGGTACTGCTTGTTTTTGGTTTATTATTATTATTATTATTATTATTATTATATTATTATTATTATTATTATTATTATTATTATTATTATTATTATTATTATTATTATTATTATTATTATTATTACACAAAATGACAGTATATACAGCAAATGAGATAACTATGCTGGATTTCGTATCACAGATCACTAGTCGAACACTTCCCTGTTATTATATTATCAATATGATGGTGATGAATATCACAACAAAGATGTGCAAAATGACTACTTAAACATAACTGTACCCAGAACACACACACCATTTGATGAAAATTGAATGCTATATAAATAAAACAAATAAAACTTTGGGGGGGGGGAAACGGTATCTCCACTCATCCATCCACCCCAAAAGTGCCCATTGATCTGGAAAAGGACCCTTTTAGCATCTCTAGAGTTCTGCCCCCAGGAAGATTCCCCCTCCCAAACTTTTTCCAGCGACTTTCCCAGAGCCAAATCTTTTTCTTCTCCAATGTTGCATAACAGCAATTGCTACAAATCGCCTTTCTGAAATTCTCCACCAAATTTGCAGAACAAATTATTATTATTATTATTTATTATTATTTATTCAATTTTTATACCGCCCTTCTCCCGAAGGACTCAGGGCGGTGTACAGCCAAGGTAAAACAGACAATGTAATATACAATTAAAATACGAATTAAAAAAACTTATTACATAATTGGCCTAAAACTTTGGAACATAAAAACTAAAACCCACTAAAAATTAATAATAAAAATTTAAAACCAATAAAATTTAAGCCAGCCCCGCGCGAATAAATAAATGTGTTTTTAATTCGCGGCGGAAGGTCCGAAGGTCAGGTATTTGGCGTAAGCCCGGGGGAAGCTCGTTCCAGAGGGTAGGAGCCCCCACAGAGAAGGATCTACCCCTGGGGGCCGCCAGCCGACATTGCTTGGCGGACGGCACCCTGAGAAGTCCCTCTCTGTGTGAGCGTACGGGTCGGTGGGAGGCATGAGGTAACAGCAGGCGGTCCCGTAAGTACCCAGGCCCTAAGCCATGGAGCGCTTTAAAGGTAGTAACCAAAACCTTAAAGTGCACCCGGGAGACCACAGGTAGCCAGTGCAGTCTGCGCAGGAGTGGTGTTACGTGGGAGCTACGTGAAGCTCCCTCTATCACCCGCGCAGCTGCATTCTGAACTAACTGAAGCCTCCGGGTGCACCTCAAGGGGAGCCCCATGTAGAGAGCATTACAATAATCCAAGCGGGAGGTAACGAGCGCATGAGTGACTGTGCACAAGGCATCCCGATCAAGGAAGGGGCGCAACTGACGAACCAGGCGAACCTGGTGAAAGGCCCTCCTGGAGACGGCCGTCAAATGATCTTCAAATGACAGCCGTTCATCCAGGAGAACACCCAAGTTGCGCACCCTATCCTTTGGGGCCAATAACTCGCCTCCAACAGTCAGCTGCGGCTGCAGCTGACTGAATCGGGGTGCCGGCATCCACAGCCACTCCGTCTTGGAGGGATTAAGCTTGAGCCTGTTTCTCCCCATCCAGACCCCTACGGCTTCCAAACACCGGGACAGCACTTCAACAACAAATGAATGGATGGTTTCTCTAGACCCCCTACAACAGGGGTCTCCAATCTGGGCAACTTTCGGCCTGGCGGACTTCAACTCCCAGAATCCCCCAGCCAGCAAAGCTGAAAGTTGCCCAGGTTGGAGACCTCTGCTCTAGAAGGAGGAGAATTTGTTCAGCAATCTCCTTCCACAAGTAACAATAAGCTTCTCGATCGAGAAAGACGTTCCTTCGCTCACACAAACACAACATATATTTTGGGCCCTCTTGTAACTTAATAAATACTGTGCTACTCTTCATCCATGGGGATTTTTGTCGGAAATTTTCTTTTCCTTTACAAGAAACTTTGACAGCAAATTATATTTCATCTAATTCGGAAGGAGGGTTGGGGAATTCAAAAGGTCTCTACACTGTATTTGGGAGGACTTTTAGCTTCTGAGATGGAATTTGAGGCTGCTAATTTTCTTACCATGCAAAAAAAAAAAACCACAACAACCCCTCCCCCAACATCATATGAGCTGAATAGCTCTTAACCCTGAACTTTCCCATGCCTGAATATAGAATATTTCTTAAAAGCATGTGGAACATGGTGCAGGCAATGGTGCAGACATGGCAAAGTCAACCAGGTGAGGCTATAAAGAGCAGGGGTGAAATTCAGCGAGTTCTGACAGGTTCTGGAGAACCGGTAGCAGAAATCTTGAATAGTTCAGAGAACCGGCAAATACCACCTCTGGCTGGACCCAGAATGGGGATGGAATAGAGATTTTGCAGTATCCTTCCCCTGGAGTGGGGTGGGAATGGGGATTTTGCAGTATCCTTCCCCCAGGAATGGGGAGGGAATGCGGATTTTGCAGTTTCCTTCCCCTGCCACGCCCACCAAGCCACGCCTACCGAACCGGTAGTAAATAAAATTGGATTTCACCACCGATGAAGAGTATCTCTTAACGTCTGAAGGCTTTGTGGGCCTGGATGGGGAGGGGTTAGAGCTGAAGAAGCTTCTTGGAAGAGAAGAATCCAATTCTTGGATGAGAAGAATAAGGGGCGTGCATAAGAGCACAAAAGTGCCTACCGTTCCTGTCCTATTGTTCCCTTCATTATATCAAATTAATATAGCTGATGCATATTCTTTACTTATATATATATATATATATATTCTTCATGATATGTTTTTTTTTACTTATGACAATGTTTGTGTATACTGTTGTGACAAAATTAAATAAAAAAAGTGAAACATTTTCCAATGAAAAAAACAACCACCGAGAAAATCCAGTTGCCTTTTGGAAAAAGCACCTTTGGGACAATGACATGATTAACTTAACATCTGCCATGATTTACTTAACAACCATGGGAAAAAAAGTCATAAAGTTAGCCATGACTCACTTACAGCCACCTGGCTTAGCAACTGAAAACTGTGGTCCCAACTGTGGCCATAACTTGAGGCATACCTGTATTAGACAGGGGTGGGGATGAGATATTCATTCACACACACCCCAAATGGGTCTGCTAAAGAGCATCAACTAGTCCCTTGGTACATGGAAGTGCACGGACATGAGAGATGCATATAGAATCATAGGGCTGGAAGGGACCTTGGACATCTTCTAGTTCAGTGGTCCCCAACCTTTGCGGCTTGGCAGTCTGGCTGGGTGGAGGGAGGGAAGGGAACCAGCTCACCAAGTGAAGCTGTGCCCACTGGGCATGTTGGCCTGCCTCTCATGTGACCCAAATAGGCCATGGTCTGATAGTGGGTCGCAACCCGGGGGTCGTGGACCTTTGTTCTCGTTCAGGGGTCGGCAACCTGCGGCTCTGGAGCCGCATGTGGCTCTTTCATCCCCTTGCTGTGGCTCCCTGTCACCGGTCGGCTCCACAATTGATGGGGCTTTCGGTTAGGACAGGTAGAGGAAAAAGGATGCCGTGCTAGGAGGTGGCTCTATGGTGGGGGAACTGGACTTTGGGTCGGCTTCAGAACTGGGGCTTCCGGTTAGGACCTTTGTGGCTCTTTGAGTGTTTAAGGTTGCCGACCCCTGTTCTAGTTCAACCCCCTGGCGGAAGCCGGAGACCTTACACACCCTGGATCGGTGGCTGTCCAATCTTCAGTGATGGAGCTCCTACAACTCCAGAACTGTAGACCTGTGTAGTTCTATAGATCTGTGGATTTAGTACTCTACAACCCCCTACCAAAATTATAAGCACAGAAACAGAGAGGATAGAGCAGATGTTTCAGAATATATTTGCTATTTGGTTCCCCCTCCCTATAGATGAAACAGAATTTCATGACCCATTTACTATTCGCAAGCGCTGAGCCGATGACCCTCATTCTGACTTTTGAGCTTTCGCTGTGCAACCACCTCACCCACCTCCTGCATAAGTCCGGGGAGGAAGAGGGAGGGAGGGCGGGTGGGCAGATTCTTTGAAACAATACAAACTTGGAAAATTACATGTCATCCCTCATCTTCCAGCAGGCTCATCCTAAGCTCCAAAGGCCAAAAAACCTGTCTCTGTGTGATTCTCAAAACTCATTTCCAATTAAGCGCAATCACAATGTTCTATAGATGATGAGCGGCTGGGAGAATGGAAGAAACATTTCACAAGCCCGCTTTTAAGCTGCCTTTCGCAGGAAATTCAGCCTTGATAGATGGGCACTAGGGTAGGATTATCCAAAAACCACTTGTAAAAGAAAGCTCTTAGTTGCTTTTTTTATATATATACAAGCAACATTGATTTAAAAGACTGGCTTCCCTAAAGCAGGGTCTCCAACCTTGGCAACTTTAAGACTTGTGGACTTCAACTCCCAGAATTCCTCAGCCAGCTTTGCTGACATAACCAATTGACATAACTAGACATAACCAATTCCTGCAACTGTTCTTCATATATTTTAGCCTCCAGCCCAGTCGTGAAATCCAATTTTTTTTATTACAGGTTCTGTGGGCGTGGCTTTGTGGGCATGGCAGGGGAAGGATACTGCAAAATCCCCATTCCCACCCCACTCTGGGACCAGCCAGAGGTGGTATTTGCCGGTTCTCCGAACTGCTCAAAATTTCTGCTACTGGTTCTCCAGAACCTGTCAGAATCTGCTGGATTTCACCCCTGCTCCAGCCCCCTAACCATCTTTGTTGCTCTTCTCTGCACTCTTTCTAGAGTCTCAACATCTTTTTATATATTGTGGCAACCAGAACTGGATGCAGTAATCCAGGTGTGGTCTTACTAATGCGTAATTGATACATTATCCTGTGGCAAGTAACTTAAGCTACCAAGTAGCTACTAAATTAAAAAATATTTTAATTTTTGTCATTCACAATTTCATTTCATCCCTCCTTTGGCATCCTTTCTTTAATGATTCTATTCCACTATTCCTTTGATATCGTCCCGCAACAAGTTGCCTTCAGTGAGATGTTGGAGACCCCACTAGATCAGGGGTCTGCAACCTTGGCAACTTTAAGATTCGACACGTGTGTTTTCTTAGGTGAGGTGGAGGGGAAGAACATAAGACTTGTTGACTTCAACTCCCAGAATTCCTCAGCCAGCAAGCCTTTGCTGGCTGGGGGACTCTGGGAGTTGAAGTCCACAAGTCTTAAAGTTGCCAAGGTTGGAGACCCCTGGTCTAGAAGACCTCCAAGGTCCCTTCCAACTCTGTTCTTCTATGTTCTATATTCTGCATTTGTTTCAGCTTGCCCTGAAGACTCCCAGAATTAAGAACACAACCCACCGTGGATTCTCAGCCCTTCGATCTCCAGCTCTCCCAAGTTGCTTGGTGACCATCCCAGAGTTCAGTGCAGGAAGCCAATTAATAGAGTCTTCCTCTCCAGCCTGTGGTGGATACAGCTCAGATTCCGCAGTCCGCATTCAGGGACTGCAAAACTGGCTGAGGAATTCTGGGAGTTGAAGTCCACAAGTCTTAAAGTTGCCAAGGTTGGAGACCCCCGGACTAGATGGTTAAACATGTTGGTATCTCTGCGCTCTCTCCTACAGTCATCTGAACTGAGTGCAGTCTGGACATAGTAGAGAGAGAGGTCTATCATTTAAAAAAAGACTGCCTGTGCATCATAATTCAAGAGCGTGCATTGTCTTTCTCCCTCTCTCTCCGTCTCTTTTTCTCTCTCTCTCCCTTTTGCGATGTTGGCCGTCAAGGATTGCGCCGAGGAAGAAGCAGGAGTACATGCCAAAGAGGTTGACGACAAGAGCAAGTAAACGAGTGGAACCAGGCTAAACATTACATTTGATTCCATGTAATTTACATTTCGCTATCATTAAAATTAAATTACCTCCATTTAATGTGATTAATATAATTATCCTCACCGTATTTAATAGCTTTTCTCCTTGCTACACTAGAAGTCACAATGTGAGATATCTTCAGAAGAGACTCTGGGGGGATTTACTAAAAGTTTTTTTGGGGGGTGTGCAAATGTAACCATGGGCTTTTGTGTTGTGAAATTTGTCCTAAGCCCTGCTTTACAAACAAGGATGGTTGCGTTGATAGAAGTTATCTACTAAGTCCGCTATTTTTCTGCCATTCTCATTCAGTCTGCTGAAGAAACTTGCTTTCAGGTGAGAGATTTTGGCAACATAACTTGAGATGTAGTGGCAAAAGGAATCAGAATATGGGGGCAGGGTGAACATCTTGGCAAACTTCTCATCTGCCAAGAAAGATTCCTGGGGATCTTTCTTGGATTTGAATGTCTAGGTGGACCAAAACATAAAGTACCCGGCAATACCAATTGTCCCCCTCTCTGGCTGCACACCAAAATCACCTGGAAGATTTCAGCCAGAGGAATTTGAGAGAAATGTTCATGTTCCTTGAGAATAAAACAGAAAAACAGAAGTAGAAGATGGAAATACCTGGAAAATGGCCATTTGACTCAAACTCAGAATTCCAAAGAAGAGAAAAAAAAGGCAGGCAGGCAGGCAGAGAATGAGAGAAAGAAAGAGAGAAAGAGAGAAATAGGAAGGAAGAGGAAGGAAGGAAGGAAGGAAGGAAGGAAGGAAGGAAGGAAGGAAGGAAGGAAGGAAGGAAGGAAGGAAGGAAGGAAGGAAGGAAGGAAAGAAGGAAGATTTACAGTACTTAAAAAAAAAATTAAAAATGACCAGAAACAAAATCCATGTTCTGGTTTGATTCAAAAACACCTCATTCTCAACCAAAGACTTTCAGCCATTTAGCAAAAGAAAAGAATGACCCGGCCTTCTTACAGTCCCAAAAGCATCAGACCAACCTGAGAGAGAGGTGGATCTCCTATTCCAATTCTTCCAAAGCACCTCTTTAGAAGAGGAATTATGGGATCCACACAAAGTTTGGAATCCAAGGATCAACTCGTGGGTCAAGAGTCAAATCTCTGACTCCAAAAACTCAGATTCCATTAACAGTCAGGGCCAATATTATTCTTATTCTCCAGAAGCACCAGCCAGGAGATTTTGGAACCAACCAAGGTCAAATAATATCTCAAAGCTGGTTCTTAGTTAAGATCCTTCCCATCTGCTGTCCCATCTGCTGGCAGATTCCTTCTTAGCAATTCAACCCTGTATGGTACAACCAAATCGACCATGTCAGGTTCATCATGACCTAGAAACTTTAATGCAGGGGTGTCCAACCTTGGAAGATTTAAAACTTGTGGACTTCAACTTCCAGAATTGTCCAGCCAGCATGGGGAATTCTGGGAGTTGAGGTCCACAAGTCTTAAAGGACACCCTTGCATTAATGAATACCATGATACCCAATGAAGGCGGCCCTGAAGTGTGTTTCTTACCTTCTCTACCTCCAGCAAAAGCAGTGGTGGGATTCAGCCAGTTCGCACCTATTCGGGAGAACCGGTTGTTAACTTTTTAAGCAGTTCAGAGAACCGGTTGTTGGAAGAAATCTTATTCTGTTTTTTTCCACTTTACAGGGCTAATCCTATAAGGAAGGCCGGAAGGAAACATTCTGGTGGTGTTTCTAGCCTAATCTTGATTGCCCTGCTTACAGAAACTGCCTCTCTGGCTAACCCTTATTACATTGTAACAGCTAAGGCGAAGCGCCCATCAACGTGAGTGATGTTGAGTTGGCCATGGCCACGCGGTCACATGACTACCAAGCCACGCCTACTCAGCTGGTCATTAGGGCAAAGAACCGGTTGTTAAATTATTTGAATCCCACTACTGGGCAAAAGCAAGTCAAATTTCAGCATTTTTCTGATAAGTTACAAAACAGCAGAAACTACTAGAAGCAGACATGGGTTTCCAACCTGTTTCGTGTTAGAAATTTAGAAAGATCAGGTTTTGCCCACTGCCCTCCTCAAGCAAAAAAAAATTAACCTTATCTCCTAGACAGAGAGGCTACAATTTATTCCAAACTAATTGCCACACAGTTTTTTTTTTAAATACAAACAGTTCTGTCCATCTTTTGACTTTAAAGCAAAGGCAATCAAAAGACTAATTAACACCGTATCTATTGCTGCAACGCCACCACATTGTTTTAATTTGAAGATGGGGTGAGCTAGCTGGAGGGAGCAGATTAAAAATATCTCTTTCCAGACAGGGGCCTATACCTGGGCCTTTACCTCCACTGATTCTGTCTTTGTCTAATGGCATTTAGAGTTTGGCCCTTAGTGGAAAACACTCAGCTACGGACGTCAAAGAAACAACTTTGCTTTTTAATGCACCCCGACAGCTCTTTGAATGTGCACCCAGGCCTTCAAAAGGGTTTTTAAGGAGCGTTTTGAAGTCAAAGGCCAGTGGTGGGTTTCAAAATTTTTTTACTACCTGTTCTGTGGGTGTGGCTTGGTGGGCGTGGCATGGCTTGGTGGGCATGGCATGGCTTGGTGGGCGTGGCATGGGAAAGATACTGTAAAATCTCCATTCCCTCCCCAATCCAGGAGAACGTTACTGCAAAATCCCCATTTCCTTCTGATCAGCTGGAACTCAGGAGGCAGAGAATAGATAGGGCGGGGCCGGTCGGAGGTGGTATTTACTGGTACTCAAAATTTCCGCTACGGGTTCTCCAGAACTGGTCAGAACCTGCTGAATAGCACCTCTGCCAAAGGCCCATCTTCCCTCAAACCCCAAAGGTTGTACCAATTCATGAGTTCTTTAATACCAGCAACAGGAAACTGGGGGTCATCCCAAAGGAGTGGTCAAAAAAAGTCAAGATGGCAGTGTGTTTGAATCTTGAGTAGATTTTATTTATTAAGCAATTTTTATAGTCATTCAGTTTTATACCCAGGGCACTTTGGAAACAGGTGCTTTGACCGGATCCTTAGGAAAAGAAGCAAAAAGAGTACACCGGAGGCTTTCAAGAAGAAACTGGATTGCCATCTGTCCGAAATGGTGTATGGACGTGATGGCGAACCTATGGCACAAGTGCCAGAGGTGGCACACAGCGCCCTCTCTGTGGGCACGCGAACCGTCGCCCCAGTTCAGCTCTGCCGCGCATGCGCACAGGCACCTCCCACTGGCCAGCTGGTCTTCGAGTCTCTGCCACGTATGCGTGGGGGGCGGGCATTGCAGGGGGTGCATGCGCATGTGTTGGGGCGGGGTGTGTGTGGGGGCATGCCAGTGATGGGTTTCCAAATTTATCAAACTACCGGTTCTGTGGGTGTGGCTTGGTGGGCGTGGCAGGGGAAGCTTACTGCAAAATCCCCATTTCCTCCCAACTAGCTGGGACTCGGGAGGCAGAGAATAGATGGGGGCGGGGCCAGTCAGAATTTTTACTACCGGTTCTGTGGGTGTGTCATGGTGGGTGTGGAATGGCTTGGTGGGTGTGGTAGGGGAAGGATACTGTAAAATCTCCATTCCCTCTCCACTCCAGGGGAAGGTTACTGCAAAATCCCCATTTCCTCCCAATCAGCTGGGACTCGGGAGGCAGAGAATAGATGGGGGCGGGGCCACTCAGAATTTTTACTACCGGTTCCCCGAACTACTCAAAATTTCCGCTGCCGGTTCTCCAGAATTAGTCAGAACCTGCTGAAACCCACCTCTGGGCCACGTGCATGTGCGGGGGGGGGATGCATGCACGCGCCCCACACGCATTGCATTTTGGGGTGAGGGGTCGGATGCGCACGTGCTTTGGGCACTCAGTCCAGAAAAGGTTAGCCATCACTGGGGTAGGGTCTCCTGTGTGGGCGGGGCATTGGACTAGATGACCTACCAGGTCCCTTCCAACTCTGTTAGTCTGTATCTGCTGGATTTAAGGAAAGCCCTTTTCCCCAAAAAAAAAAAACCCACAAGAAAAAAAGGAGCAAAGCCCCAAATCTAGGGGGAGAGAAAGTGAGAAGGCTGGGAGACTCACAAAATTAGATTCTGAAGACCCAGCTGCAAACAACGCCAATAAGAAGGGAAGATTTAAAAGCACTTAAAATAGCCCCTGGCTGGGTTCACCCATTGCGGTAAATTGCTATAATGTGGTTTTTCTGATTCTGGCTTAGACTATTGTACGAACACAGCCACTGTGATTAACAAGTCATGATTTACAGCTTGGCGGGGTGGGTTGAAGCCGCTCCCGACTCTTCCCGCCTGGGAAGTGGGGCTGAAGGTTTTAAAAGGCACAAACAGGAGATGAAAGGAACACAGCAAAAGCCGCTCGGGGGCATCACGCTGGCATCTGATGGGGAAGGGTCCACAGGAATAGTCTCAAGTGAGGGGAGGGATGGGGCGAGAGGATTAAAAGCTGGGGGGAAGGACAAGGAGGAAGGAAATGGAAGGAAAGGAGAAGGAGGAGGTAAGAAAGGAGGAGAAGGAAGAGAATGAGGAGAGGAAAAAGGATGAGAGGAGGGAAAGGAAGGAAGGAAGGAAGAGAAGAACAAGGAGGAGGAGGAGGGAGGGAGGGAAGGGAAGGGAAGGAAGGAAGGAAGGGGAAGAAGGAGAAGAAAGGAAGGAAGGGGGAGAGGGAGATGATCATTAACTCCTTGAAAACATAAAATCACTGATGGGCGCAAAGCCCAAAGAGAAGCTGTCACTACAGTGTTTCCTCCCTTTGCACACTCACTTTTTCAACTAGAGCTTTTTCACATTCCCCAAATCAGGAGCAAGCAGCCAGCGGAGGATTCGTGATTGTAAACGGGACTTTGCAACAGGAAAGGAACAAGTTGAAGCTTGGGAGATTATTAGAAAGCATCTCTCCGCTTCACACGCTTGGCTAGCATCAAGCACCGTGGCTGAACAACAGTCGTGGAGCTCAGCCAATATCCCAGGGCAGGCCTGTTTCTGAAGGGCTCACAGCAATGAATGAATGGACATCAGCTGTGAGGGCCAAGCTCCCTGGCCGGCAGAGAAGAATGGCATCCCAGCCCTTCTTCCACAAGTCTTAAAGTTGCCAAGGTTGGAGATCCTTGACCTAGATCAGTGGTCATCAACTGGTGGTCCGTGGACCACTGGTGGTCCACGAGAAAATTTTGGTGGTCTGCAGAAAAATTATTTGCATTTTTTTATATTGCACTAAATCAGGGGTCTTCAGACTATGGCCCCTGGGCCGGATATGTGCAATTAATGTTTGTGTTGGTGCAGAGAGTCTCCCCCTTTGGGGTCTTTTTTTGTGGGTCAGAGCGGGGCAGAAATTCTGACTGGAGTCTGCTTCGACCTCCTGGTGTGGGGCTTTGGGCGAATGCTGGTGGGAAGTACAGCTGGTGGTGAAGAGCCAGAGGGCCTTGTTCCAGTGGGACTGCATCATGGCCTGGAACTGGCTGACCATCTCAGCCCACTGAGCCTCCAGGCATCTGTACCTGGCCTTGCACTCCTGCAGGTCTTCCCTCTGCTTGGAAAGCCTATGCTCCTAGTCCTCAGTGAGGTGCTTCTGCTGAGCCTCTTTCTTGGTCAGATCCAATTTGAACTGAGCCAGCTGCTTTGCCAATTCTTTCTCGTGGTGGCTGCTTAGCTCCAACAACTGCTTCCTGTTGGGGCCCTAAGGAGCCCGAGCAGCCAGGTGAGAAGTGGCTGGGTGAGGAGGGGTGAGTAGCGGCTGGCAAGGTGCCCCTCGTGAGTGACATCGAGTTGGCAACACCCACCCAGTCACATGACCACCAAGCCACGCCCACCCAGCCGGTCATTAGGCAGATCATATTACTGGTCCGCAGGATTTAAAATTATGAAGTTACTGGTCCCTGAGGTCCAAAAGGTTGGTGACTCCTGATATAGAAGACATTGGCTGGGTTTTCACAATGTCCCCAGGTGGCTTGCTGGCAGGTAGTTTGGTCTCTGGGGTGAACCCAGCCAATTCTCGTTTATCCATAAGATTTGGTTAAGCAAGCTGTACGTAGCTTGTTGTGTGAACACAAGCCACAAAGTTGCCCGTTTTATCCTAACCCTGAATTGATGTAAAGCAGGGGTCTCCAACCCTGGCAACTTTAAGACTTGTGGACTTCAACTCCCAGAATTCCTCAGCCAGCAAAGCTGGGAGTTGAAGTCCACAAGTCTTAAAGTTGCCAAGGTTGGAGACCCTTGATGTAAAGGATGGTTCGTAATTAACTTGAAGACAGAGAAACACAAAGAAAGTTAATGTCTGACTGTGGACATCAACAGAAAACACTAAAAGATTCTAACGACAAAGAATATAATGATGAAACAGTTAAAGCAAACCTCTTCAACACATTCTTTGGCACAGTCTTTGTTAACAGTAATGACTTATACCCGACATTCCCCAATCGTACCAACAATGAGTGCAACGACCTAACACACATAGATTTCACAGAAGATAATGTTGAAAAATCTCTTCGCAAACTTAAACCATCCCTATCTATTGGACCTGATGGACTATGTGCATACTTCTTAAAAAAGATTTCTACTAATCTAGCAGAACCCCTAAGCATAATTTTTGAAAAAGCTTTCACGACCAGTTCCCTTCCAAAACTTTGGTCACTTGCCACGGTCATCCCTATCTTCAAAAAAGGAGACCCCAGCCTAGTTGAAAATTACAGACCAATCTCTCTTTGCTGTGTCACCTGCAAAGTAATGGAATCTATCATCAACCAATCCATTACCCTCCACCTAGAAACAAACAACCTACTCTCTAATAAACAATTTGATTTCAGAAAAAAATTATCATGTAATTTACAACTTCTTCACTGCAAAAACATATGGACTACAAATCTTGATCAGGGCAAAGCAATAGATGCAATCTACATAGACTTCTGTAAAACTTTCAACTCAGTAGTACATGATAAACTTCTCCTAAAACTAAAATCCTACGGCATCTCAGGACCCCTCTACAATTGGATAACAGCTTTTCTATCAAACAGACAACAAGTGGTCAAAATTGGCAATGCTCTATCAAATCCTGTTCCTGTAAAAAGTGGCGTTCCCCAAGGCAGCGTTCTTGGACCAACAGTCTTCATATCATACATTAATGATCTCTGTGACCATATTACAAGTAATTGTGTTCTCTTTGCTGACGATGTCAAAATATTTAACACCACCAATACAGCTACCCTCCAAAAAGACCTTGACTTTTTATCTGAATGGTCTAAAACTTGGCAACTCCAAATCTCAACCAGCAAATGCTCAGTCTTACATATTGGAAAAAAGAACCTAAACACTAAGTACAAGCTAGATGGACATTACCTTACTGATGACCCCCACCCTGTTAAAGATCTTGGAGTTTTCATATCAAATGATCTAAGTGCCAAAGCTCACTGTAACTACATCGCAAAAAAGGCCTTAAAAGTTGTAAACCTAATCTTGCGTAGCTTCTCCAAAAACACTACACTACTAACCAGAGCGTGTAAAACATTTGCTAGACCAATTCTTGAATACAGCTCGACTGTTTGGAACCCATACCACATTTCTGACATCAATACAATTGAACGTGTCCAGAAATATTTTACAAGAAGAGTTCTCCACTGCTCTGAATACAACAAAATACCTTATGCCACCAGACTTGAAATCCTGGGTTTAGAAAATTTAGAACTCCGCCGCCTTCGACATGACCTGAGTTTAACTCATAGAATCATCTATTACAATGTCCTTCCTGTCGAAAACTACTTCAGCTTCAATTGTAACAATACACTAGCACACACAATAGATTTAAGCTTAATGTTAACTGCTCCAATCTTGATTGCAGAAAATATGACCAGTAACAGAGTTGTTAATGCTTGGAATACACTACCTGACTCTGTGGTCTCTTCCCAAAATCCCCAAATCTTCAACCAAAAACTGTCTACCATTGACCTCACCCCATTCCTAAGAGGACTATAAGGGGCGTGCATAAGAGCACAAACGTACCTACCGTTCCTGTCCTATTGTTTCCTTTCGTTATATCCAATTAATATAGTTAATACATATTCATACTCATATATATGCTTATATATTGTATAATTATTTCATGCTTATGCTTATATATATTGTGTGACAAAATACATACATACATACATACATACATACATACATACACTGTCATCCTGAAAAGCAAAGGTTGGGAGGGATCCTGGGAGATCATATAGTCTAACCATTGCTCAGGGCAGACAGAATTAATGAAGCATTCTTGACAGATGACCCCCGCCCCCTCCCAGTCTCTGATTTAAACATTCCCAGCAATTGAATCTTTTTTTTTTAAATTCAAACTTTCTTTTTTATTCAAATTTTTGTGGAAATACAGACTCCCCCCCCAAAAAAAAGGGGAGGGGGGAGAAGAAAAATACAAAAGCGGAACAAAACTAGACAAGACTACACAAAGAGAAAAAAATGTGCATAAAAAACAATTTGCCGCCTCCTAAATTATTTGGTTCTCCCCTCCGAACCCTTCTTTTTGGTTTGTTTTATTTTCCATCATTTTCATAATCTATTTTATATTTATAACTGTTATTATATGTTGTTTCATCTTGAGGTAAGCTGCTCAGAGTCGCTTCAACTACGAAATGGCCGGCAAATAAATTTAATCAACCAAATTAATTAATTCATACCATTCAACCCCTTGTGACTCCCTTCATCACATTTCCATAGACTTAAAGCTTGCTTAACTCTACAAAAGTCCTTGCTTTCTGACGTTTGGATTCCTCTGTGTGTGTATATATACATACATACATACATACATACATACATACATACATATATATATATATATATATATAATTTATTATTTAGATTTTTATACCGCCCTTCTCCCGAAGGACTCAGGGCGGTGTAAAGCCAGATTAAAACAATACAATATACAATTTTAAAACAACAAATTAAAATAACATATTCTATAATGGCCGAGAAATTTAAAACCGTCAAATTTGACCCAATAAAACAGAATACCCCGATTTAAAATTATTAAAATTCAAAAAATTCAAAATTTAAAAAATTAGGAATTAAGCCAGTCCCGCTTGAATAAACAAATACGTTTTCAATTCACGGCGAAAGGTCCGAAGGTCAGGTAGTTGACGCAAACCAGGGGGAAGTTCGTTCCAGAGGGTAGGTGCTCCTACAGAGAAGGCCCTTCCCCTGGGGGCCGCCAGCCAGCATTGCTTGGCGGACGGCACCCTGAGAAGGCCCTCTCTGTGTGAGCGTACGAGTCGGTGGGAGGCATAGGGTAACAGCAGGCGGTCCCGTAAGTACCCGGGCCCTAAGCCATGGAGCGCTTTAAAGGTGGTAACCAACACCTTGAAGCGCACCCGAAAGACCACAGGTAGCCAGTGTTACCTGGGAGCAACGTGTGGCTCCCTCAATCACCCGCAGCATCATCATCATATATAAAGTTCCATGAAGAAACTGATGGGTTCAGTGAATTGTTAGAGGCAAAGTGCACAAAATGAAACACTGAAATATCTAGGGCTTAGCTTTTGGGGAAAAAAGTTATTTTGGATATAAATTGTATTGCAATAGTTTGCCCATGATCATTTTCTTTTGAATTGCATGCAAATGGTTGAAAATTAGCAAGGGGAGAACAGAAATGGAGAAAGCATGTTGTTAGAGTTGGAAAAAAGAAAGACAACTATTGTGGGTAAATTGGGGATCCGAGGGACGCATTTTACTTTCTTTAATTGAACAACTGTTTAAATTTTGGGGAATGGAAACCAGAGAACTCTGGAAATTTGGACTGTGTATACAGTTCATATATTCATTTTCTTTTCTTTTTTTACTAGTACGTAAACTTAAGGGGTGTGGTGGCTCAGTGGCCAAGATGCTGAGCTTGTCGATCGAAAGGTCGGCAGTTCAGCGGTTCGAATCCCTAGGGCTGCATAACGGGGTGAGCTCCCGTTCTTTGTCCCAGCTTCTGCCAACATAGCAGTTCGAAAGCACGTAAAAAATGCAAGTAGAAAAATAGGGACCACCTTTGGTGGAAAGGTAACAGTGTTCCATGCGCCTTTGGCGTTGAATCCTGCCAGCCACGTGATCATGGGGACGTCTTCGGACAGCGCTGGCTCTTCGGCTTTGAAACGGAGATGAGCACCGCCCCCTAGAGTCGGCAACGACTAGCACGTAGCGAGGGGAACCTTTACCTTTACCTTTAAACTTGAAACCAGCTTGTCCAATAGTAGAAAAACAGGGTGTGCAATTTTAGCAACTAAATAGTATAGTTTGACATGGCTCCCTAAATCTTTAAGAAAAAGATTTTCAGTTGGTCTGAAAATGAAAAAAAAAAGAGACTGATTCAATGGAAGATTCCATCAAAACTGGATAGCTGGCCAGAGGAGAGTAACAGAAATTCAAAGGATCACTAATGGAAAACAAAGAGCGAGGAAAACCTATTTGCTGCCTTCTACTGGTGGTCTAATTTTTTGTAGCACATCTGGAAGCTCTATCAGAGCCCACAATAGTGTTCCCTCAGCCCTGACGACTTTAACATGCGTGGACTTCCATTCCCAGAATTCCCCAGGAGTTTTGGGAGTTGGAGTCCACTCATTTTAAAGTTGCCACGGTTGAGAAACAGTGGCCCACGAGAGATTTCTGAAAGAAGGATGCAGTGCCTATCATACAGCTATCAGGCCTGAATAATAGAGAAGATTTGATAATAGCGATAACACCACGAAAGAAGAATTTACTTGACCAGAAAGGGAACATAAGCCAAAATTGGAATTAGAAATCCTGAGGAATTTTAGGTTAGATAAGCAGGTCAGTGCCCGACTAGTTTACTTTCCCCAACCTGGTGCCCCCCAGTTAAGTTGGGGTCAGAAATTGGAAGATTGGAACTGGCAGTGCCAACTATACGTTCTAGTACAGGGGTCTCCAACCTTGGCAACTTTAAGAATGAGGCAATACAGGAAGTTACGGCCTTAAATAGGATCAGGATTTCCATTGCTAAGCCAGAATGCAGAATAACAAGAGTTGGATGGGACCTTGGCGGTCATCTAGTCCAACCCCCTGCTCAGACAGGAGACCCTGTACTATTTCGGATAGATGGCTGTCCAGTTTCAACCCATCATTTCTTCCCAATTCCTCCCCCCTCTCCAATTTAGCCAGGTGGTTATTATGTGAGTCGGATCAGATTTGATGATCTTTTGCCATGGTTGTTAAATGAATTGAGCTGTTAAGTGAATCATGCAGTCACTAAGCGAATCTGGCTTCCCCCATTGACTTTGCTTGTTGGAAGCCCGTGGAAAGATGGTAAACGGTGATCAAAGGACCCTGAGACGTTGCAACCACGGTAAAAAAAAAAAGTATCAGGTGTCAGGAAATCAGAAAACCGAGGCAGTTCACATGAGTATAAAGATTTATTGCAAGCTTAAGTTCTCTACAAGAATCTGAACTACTAAGAGTCAAGGGAAATTAGTGGCAGTTAAGAATGGAAGGAATTCTTGTGGGTGCAAAGGGACTCATGATTGATGACACCTTTGACTCCTCCTTCTAGCTCAGCTAAGCTGGCTGAGGGATTCTGGGAGTTAAAGTCCACAAGTCTTAAAGTTGCCAAAGTTGGAGACCCCTGTACTAGTACACATAATTGACTCCCAGCCACTCATTTAGTGGCCATTCAAAGTTACAATGGCATTGAATGATTTATGGTCCTCACACTTACAGCCATTGTAAGTGTGGGCTGAGCAAACGCTGGGCGCTTGGGAATCAGCATTTTTGTAGGAGATGATGAGGCTGAGCTAGAAGGAGGAGTCAAAGGTGTCATCAATCATGAGTCCCTTTGCACCCACAAGAATTCCTTCCATTCTTAACTGCCACTAATTTCTCTTGACTGTTAGTAGTTCAGATTCTTGTAGAGAACTTAAGCTTGCAATAAATCTTTATACTCATGTGAACTGCCTCGGTTTTCTGATTTCCTGACACCTGATACTTTCTTTTTTACCGTGGTTGCAACGTCTCAGGGTCCTTTGATCACCGTTTACCATCTTTCCACGGGCTTCCAACAAGCAAAGTCAATGGGGGAAGCCAGATTCGCTTAGTGACTGCATGATTCACTTAACAGCTCAATTCACTTAACAACCATGGCAAAAGGTCATCAAATCTGGTCCGACTCACATAATAACCACCTGGCTAAATTGGGGAGGGGGGAGGAATTGGGAAGAAATGATGGGTTGAGACTGGACAGCCATCTATCTGAAATAGTACAGGGTCTCCTGTTTGAGCAGGGGGTTGGACCAGATGACCGCCAAGGTCCCGTCCAACTCTTGTTATTCTGCATTCTGGCTTAGCAATGGAAATCCTGATCCTAATTAAGGTCGTAATTTCCTGTATTGCCTCATTCCAATAGATTTTCTTTTAGGAGATGAAATTCCTGCAAATCCTTCACAGTTTGCTTTTCATGCGTGTTAAAAGATCTGAAATTCGCACACTTTCTTTTTAATTTTAGTTTAGACCAACTGGGTCTATATCAAACAGGCAAAACAAGTCAATCGAAAGAAACAGCATTCCCAAATCCATCTCCTTCGCAAACTTTGGCTTACCGTCTGCACCTTTGAGAATTCATTACAAATTCTAAGGTTTCCTGCCATTGTTTTTAGCTGATTTTTTTTTTTTAAAAAAAAGTTTAATAAAGTTATTAAAATCCAACTGAAAATAAGGCAGGCTCAGCAAAAGGAGACATGAAAGCTAATAAAATTTGAAATGTAAATCAATATTGCCGTGCATGTGGGTTGCACGATAAGCTATAATATATGGGCGAATATCGCAGCCATATAGGAAGTCACCGAGAGAACGGCTTTGGCAGTCCTTTGTGCTAAATGCAGGCAGCATAAAGATTTGGGGCACTCAGAATGGCACTGGGGTAGCCCCACGGACACTCCCTCCCAAAGCATATAAAGAACGGTTGCTGGAATTGGATATGTCTAGTTTGATGAAAAGAGGGACGCGGTGGCTCAAGGATGGCTCAGGGGCTAGGACGCTGAGCTTGTCGATCGAAAGGTCGGCAGTTCAGCGGTTCGAATCCTTAGTGCTGCCATGTAACAGGGTGAGCTCCCGTGACTTGTCCCAGCTTCTGCCAAGCTAGCAGTTTCAAAAACACGTAAAAATGCAAGCAGAAAAATAGGGACCACCTTTGGTGGGAAGGGAACAGCGTTCCGTGTGCCTTTGGCATTGAGTCATGCCGGCCAGATGACCATGGAAACGTCTTTGAACAGCGCTGGCTCTTCGGCTTTGAAATGGAGATGAGCACCGCCCCCTAGAGTCAGGAACAACTAGCATCTATGTGCGAGGGGAACCTTTACCTTTTTTAGTTTGATGAAAAGAAAGACTAGGGGTGACATCAGTGGTGGTTTTCAGCCAGTTCCGATCGGTTTGCACAAACCGGTAGCGGCGATTGTGGCTGAACCCGCCCACCCACCTGCCCCAGAGCTATGCCATCCTATTTAGCCACGTTTTCAAGGCTGGGTGTGTGCACAGAAGGCGTGCACACGTGCAAAGCACATGCACGGAAGGACGGTGCATGTGTGGAAGGTGTGCGCGTGTGCAAAGTGAGCATGTGTACATGGGGGGGGCAACTGATGGTAAAAATATGTCAAACTCACCTCTGGGTGACATGATAACAGTGTTCCAATATCTCAGGGGCTGCCACAAAGAAGAGGGAGTCAAGCTATCCTCCAAAGCACCTGAGGGCAGGACAAGAGCAACGGGTGGAAACTAAATTAAGGAGAGTAGCAACCTAGAACTAAGGAGGAATTTCCTGAAAGTGGGAACAATTAATCAGTGGGACAACTTGCCTCCAGAAGTTGTAAATGCTCCAACACTGGGAGTTTTTAAGAAGAGATTGGATAACCATTTGTCTGAAGTGGTGTAGGGTTTCCTGCCTGTGCAGGGGATTGGATTAGAAGACCGCTAAGGTCCCTTCCAACTCTGTTATTCTAAAATTCTAAATTCTAGAAGCTGACACATTGGCATCCTGGATGGCCTCTGGTCACCCCTGACCTGGTCAATATTGTGTCCAGATGGAGAAGACAGAGGTCACCTGGGGGGAAAGGAAAGAATCTACATCAATAAGGACCAAGTTCAATCATTCTCCCAGAAGAGATGCTGTGAATATTGTAAAAAATAAAATAAACCAGACCCATTGCCAATAAAATGAGCTGGAAACTCCTACACAGAAACTTCTTGTCCTGTTTCAGCAGAAGGTTGAAGATCCTCACAGGGGTTAGGCGCAATCAGCTGGGATAAATGCCACTCCAGGGGCAGGGAGATGGATATCTACCCTCCACTAAAATCCTGGGTGAGCAGGAGCAGTTGCCAGGTCCAGAAATCGTAGGATAATGAGGGCGGAACTGGGTTGCACCCTCATTTGATGTTTTACATCCAAGGGCAAGCTAAACACAAAAGCAGTGGCCTACAGGTGGAGCTCTTGCCTCACAATCAGGAGGTTGTGAGTTCGATCCTAGGTAGAGGCATACGTAAGGGCTCCTGCTTGGGCAGGGGGTTGGACTAGATGACCTGCAAGGTCCCTTCCAACTCTGTTAATTCTAAATTATTCTGAAAAGAGCTAAAAAGTTGCAGGATTAAAATCTGGATTCCCTTCGTCTCCCTCCCATCTAAATTCAGAATTTCTTCCAGAACACAGGCACATCCAAAGTTGCCTCCGAAGCACAAATTCTTAGAACACGGATAAGAGTTTGAGAATCGGTTTGTTTTTTCTCTCCTTGGCGATACGAAGCCGTTGGGTCTCTGGTACATCCGGAACAATGCTAGCACTCTGTACCAGGGGTCTCCAACCTTGGCAACTTTAAGCCTGGTGGACTTCAACTCCCAGAATCCCCCAGCCAGCAAAGCTGGCTGGGGAATTCTAGGAGTTGAAGTCCACCAGGCTTAAAGTTGCCAAGGTTGGAGACCCCTGCTCTATACAGTACAGGTGATCCTCAACTTACAACCATTCATTTAGTGACTGTCCAAAGTTACAACAGCACTGAAAAGAGCGACTTATGACGGTTTTTCCCCGTTACGACCTTTGCAGCATTTCCCAGTAGTCACGTGGATCAAAATTCAGATGCTTGGCAACGGGTTCATACTTATGACCATTGCTGTGTCCCAGGGTCATGTGATCCCCTTTTGCGACCCTCTGACAAGCACAATAGGTACAGTAGCCAGATTCACTTAACAACCAGGTGACTGATTTACCCACTGCAGTGATAGCAACTGAGGCCCGAAAGGTCATAAAATGGGGCGAAACTCACTTAAACAAGCGTTTCTCACTTAACAACAGAAATGTTGAGCTCCATTGTGGCCATAAGTCGAAGACTACCTTAGTAAAGATGCTTTCGGCATCTGTACCAGTCGACACAGCCCTGTTGTGACCCAGACCCAAGTAGGTAGTAATAAACTTAGTCCATGGAAAAACAAACTTTATTCGAACAGCTGGGAATTACTTCATTCCCAGCGTCGTTCAACTCAAAGTAAAACAAATACCTCCCAACACAAATTCCTCAGTTATCTCACAAACCTTAGTCCAATTAGGCAAACTGCCTAATTGCCAACTCCTTGTTGTCAACTCCTGGCAAACGTCCAGAAGCCACAAAAACAAAGATGTATACGAAACAGAAGCCAAAGCAGAAGATGCAGCTACAACGTTGTTTTCCAACAAAGCCCAAACGCCGTTGCTGGTCTGTTTTAAGCTTTATGGGAGGGGCCAATCATTACTTGGCCCTACTCCCAAGTCGTCCTCTTTGCTTGAGCTGCTCTTGCCTTCTGGCAGCTCTTCTCATGCGTGCATTAGGAACAGGCTTCTCCTGTTCCTCTGCCTCACCACTATCAGTCTCTGGAGGCTCTGGAGTCTGCACCTCACTCCCCGATGGCCCTGGCCTCACGTCAGCCTCGTCACTGTCCGATTCCGTTGCCAGCTCCGCAGGCTGCTGACGGACCACAACAAACAAACAAACAAACAAACAAACAAACGCAGTGGTGGGATTCAGCCAGTTCGCACCACTTCGGGAGACCCGGTTGTTAACTTTCTGAGCAGTTTGGCGAACTGATTGTTGGAAGAAATTATTAGGGCAGAGAACTGGTTGTTAAATTACTTGAATCCCACCACCGGACAAACGCCTCTCTTGAATTCCTAGTCTGAAACTGAGGAAAACTGGGAACAAGGCAATTGGGGAAGGGGCTTTGCGGACAAGGCAGAAATGTTCCTCCTATGCAAATTCAGCGTAACCTTTATTAGCCCCTTGCTCGTCATGCTAACCCACTGGCTTCTTTAACCATCTTTTCTACATTATGCCACCAGGGTTTTGTCCATCATGCTAAGCTGTAAATTGCAGTGCAACCAACGGCTGGATTTGCACAACAAGAAGAACGAAGCCGTTTGTGTTTTTTAAAATTGCCATCTTCAAGTGCTTTACATGCGACCGCAAAGTTTTGTTGCATACACAGGGACACAGCCCCGTCCACATTTGGTGGGAAAGCTGCTTTTGGAAAAAAAAAAGTATTTTCCTCTGCCTCCCCCCCACCCAGTTAAGTTTGGTTCCTAGAGGTTCTGTAGACGCATCCATATAATGCTCTTGGCAACAACCCAGAGGGGGGTTTCCCTATGCCTTTTTTTCCTGGGAGCTTTTTCGATTTCCCAACTTAGCCTACAGTCCTGGGATTTTCTGGTGGCGAGCCATCCAAGTACCTTAACAAGATGGACTCTCCCTAATTTCTTTAAGTGCAAGAATGGACTTGAAAAATCTATGTTTGGAAGGCAGGCATAAAGTTTCCCGGGTACCCAAAAACTCCTTCACACTTTTTCAGGGTGGTGTGTGTGTGTGTTAAACTGACTACCAAGCTCTGTATAACTTCATGCTCCAACGGATAGTAAGACGGCAGAAAGAATAATTGCAACCAGCTTTGCCTTCCATAGAAGACCTACATGCTGTATTGCCCAAGTAGCAGAAGGAGGGCTGAGAAGAGATCTGCAGACTCCTCACATCTTGGACATAAACGGTTTCAACTCGTTCTTCCCTCCGCATGGTGCTATAGGGCAGTGACCCCCAACCTTTGGGGCACCAGGGACCGATTCCATGGAGAAAGGTTTTTCCCGCAGACTGGAAGGGATGTGGTTTTGTGTGCTGCCCACGGATGGGACTTTGCTTGTTTGCGTAGCCCGGTTGATGGCATGGCATGGACCAGGGTTTAGAGACCCCCTGCTATAGGGCATTGCATGCCAAGACAACTAGACACAGGCACAGATTTTTTTTCCTCTTGTGTCATCGCTGGATACCTAATTTTCGCAGTACTGTCTAATGTCTATGTACTGTATATTTACTCATGACGTATGGCTGTGTAGTAGTGTTAGAATAGAATAGAATAGAATAGAATAGAATAGAATAGAATAGAATAGAATAGAATAGAATAGAATTTTTTATTGGCCAAGTGTGATTCGACACACAAGGAATTTGTCTTTGGTGCATAGGCTTTCAAGTGCACATAAAAGAAAAGATACCTTCATCAAGGTACAACACTTACAACACTTAATGATAGTCATACGGTACAAATTTAACACTTAATGATACAACATTTAATGATAGTCATAGGGTACAAATAAGCAATCAAGAAATTTATCCTTCTTATTATCTTTACTCTTGGTATTATTATTATTCGCTCTGCTTTGCTTGTACACTGAGTGTCTCTGTACCAGAGACAAATTCTTTGTATGTCTAAAACACTTGGCCAAATTAAATAAGTATTTATCACAGCTGCCTTTTTTCCCTTTTCCGTGTCCAGCAGGGAAGACTGGATAATGAGGTGCAATTTTTAAGGCAACCTGAGATTCCTGCCTTCTTTCTTATTCCTTCCTATTCAAAGCTCCGGTGTTTTAGTCAAAAACAACCATGATACAACCCGTCTAGGTGCTTTGTGAAGCTGGCTCAGCTTCATAAAACGAATGATCTGTGGGAATTTGACCATGTTTTCCACAGCCGCCTCTGCCTGCCTTTGCAGCTTGCTGAAAGTTTCAAAAGCAACTAAGGAACCTGTGAAATTATATTCAAAAAAACAACCGCCAGACGTAGACTTTGCAATAATGCAGAAAACATTTCAAACGTTTAGAGGAGGGTTTCTTCTAACCTTTTTTGGGGGGAGGGGAGGGGGGAACAGCCGGTACAAGTTGCTTTTGTAAAAGCTCTATTCACTCCTTTTAGAAAGTGCCTCGTTTCAAGAAATCATAATTTTGCTGAATAGCACTTTGGCTTTAAGACACAGAACAATAATGACGACGGCTTAAAACGTAACGCAAAATGAATTTGTAAAGCAAAATTGCTCTCATGGGATTTTTTAAAAAGGAAAAAAGAAAAGAAAAAGGTGGGGGGGGGCTGAAACATTCTTCAAGTTCAAAACATGAGATATTGAAGGAAAGCCAGAAAGAGTGATTAGTTTTCAACCTTTTGGAGTTAAAATTAAAATTGAAAAATCTCTTTGCTAATTTAAATTAAGGGGAATTTGTTCAGCTTTCATTTAATTTTTCTTGGAGCAACCATGCAGCAAATATTACTTATTTCTGAAAACTACTTCGAATGACTCAGATGGAATTACTTTCAATTTTCCTTATACAAAATGCATCCGCAAGTGAGCAACCGTGAGCAAACAAACTTTCCCAAGTATTTAGCAATAAAAGGACACGCTACAAGCAGAATTTCCAAGACTTAATCTGAATAGCCCTCTCAACCCCACGAATTATTTCCTAATGCTACCGTCCACCTATACAGCAGGCAAGTAGCATTCCACACGCATCCTTCCAGCTCATGAGACAAAGCACAAGTTGTATCTTCTAGCACTTGTAACATACATTTTCACAGGAAAGACATTTTCCCAGGAGGGTACCGTGTTCCCGTTCCTTCGGCCTTCACTATCATTATTAATCCAGTTAACTCTGCACCCAAGTCCCTTCTACGCAGGCAGGCAAATTAAAATTTCATTAAAAGTACAACAGGTTGGTGGATGTACAAGCCAGACAGAGCCATGACTCCTTCTAAAAGAGTCCTGAGGATGTGTGAATGATACAATGTTTTTTTAATTCGGTCTCAGCACAGCAGCCTGTTAGAGGAACCTCAGTAGCAAGCGGAGTAGGTAGAAGTTACCAGTCGCAAACAAGAAAATAAAGCCAACCAATTAATTCCCCTGAGTTAACAGGAGCACAGTTAAAGGCATCTATTTTGTGGACTATTCAGGAAACGGACTTTCCAAAGATGCTGACCCATGCTGACTTGGGAGATTTTGCTCAACTAAGTCATTTTTTAAGGTAATTTTGCATGCTAAGGTATGGGAGAAAAAGCTCTGCTTCCTTCAAGGTGAGTTCAATCCAAGGTGCTGGAGACAAAGCCCTATGTGGCATGGGGCCCGGTTTATTTGAGGGACGGTCTCTCACCCCCCTGACATCTATCGGTCGCCCCCCCCCCATCAGATCCTGGAGGAAGACCATGCTGTGGGTCCCACCTAGGAAGGAGTAAGTGGGATTCTAGCTCCCTTCTCAACAATCTTCAGAGCAAACTTTAAGAGCCAAGGAGCTGGGGTTTAGGGGCACCGAAGAAGCCGGGTCTCCCCCCAGGCATTAAACAGGAAAGCTTGCGGTTAGCAAAGAGCCAACAAGTTCAAGCCTTTTAACGCCTGTATTTGGGTTCACCTTGGCATCTGAGCAGGCAAAAACCATTCAAAGCCAAGCTCGAAATTCCGCCCCCTCCCCCGGAATCCGGAGAACGCTCTGCAGATGCTAAACCGGCACAGAATTTGCAATGCGTTTTGGAGTGCCGCGAGCAAGCAGGCTGTCATTTGCAAAGACCCCCGTCTCCCCACCCTCACCCGGTCCCCAGCGGGCTCTGCCACCCAACTCCCGGCCCCTCCCTGCTGGAGGACAGCAGGCCCGCATTGTCCCCCGCTCTCCCACCCACCCACCCCCATAAGAACCCCATTTACAAGGCGCGGGGCCGCCTGGATGAATTGGGAGCCCCGAAACCGCAGGGAATTGGCAGGTGGGTTTTGGGTGGGTGGGTGGAGGGACACACACAACAGAAGTTCATCTTTAAAAAGCAGCGGGAAAAGAGGGGGGGGTCCCGCACAGTCTCCCCGCACACGGTCAGAGGCACTTCGGAGGAAGAGGGAAATTTCCCCAGATGTATTTGAGGAGAGGGGGGACAGTCCTGAAAAGGGGAGCGAGTTGAACGGCAGCAACTGGGAAGGTTTTTCTTCTTTCGAGGGATGAAAAAATGGGGGGGGCTCTTTTTCCCAATGCAGCTTTCTTTTGGGGGGGGTGGAAGAGGCTGGAAGGAAGGTCAACCCAGCACAGGAATTAGTCAGAATTTGGGGGTTGGGGGAAAGAAGGTAGTTCAGCCAGGGCTCCACCCGGAGCGGGGAATCCCGGCTGGTGGAGACCCCCACCACCCACCCCCGTCGCGACTCAAAGGGGGATCCTCTGCTGCTTGTTGCGGGCACAGGGTGATGGCGAAGCTGGCATCCCCTTCTGGGCTTCCCGCGAGCCCCCATTCAGCCAACTTGGGAGTGGGGAGCGGCACCCTCCGGCAAGGACAGGACAGGACAGGCGCGGAAGAGAGAGCCTCACCAGGGACTAGGAACTTGACAGGCGAAAAATTGAGCCCAGCTGGGAAAAGGAAGGGAAGGGCTACCCTTCTCTTTCTCCTCCTCCTCCTCCTTTCTTCCGCCTCGCCTTCCCCAAAGATCCTCAAGAGCCGGCCAGGTCTGCGCGCAAGGAAGCGGAACTCTGCACGCGCTCAGAGACTCAGCGCTTACCTGGCTAGGAGCCGGCGAGCGAAAGCAGCGGAGAAGATGCGCGGGGCCGGAGCAACAGCAACAGCAGCAGCAGCAGCAGCAACCGCCGCCGCAGCCGCTGGCGAGGCCGGGAGAGGCTGGGGGCTGCCGGCGGCTCGGGGCTCGGGGCTCGCTGGTCCTTCCCGGCGCCTGGTCGGCTCGGTGGGAAAGTTGCAGCAGCTGCCCGAGCGCCTTAAACCCGCCTCCCAGCAGGACGGGGCGGCTCGGCGGGGCGGGGACTCGGAGCCGGCCCGGCCCAGCACCGCCCCCGCCCCCGCCGCCGGGGGAAGGAAAGCGCCTCTGAGCGTCTGCAGAGCGCCGCCGCCCGCCCGCCAGCCAGCCAGCTAGCTAGCCGGGGGTGGAGCGGTTGCAACCGGCGGCCTCGGCCGTGCCGGAGACTGCAGGTAATAAATGATTAAGTCCTGCGCCAAGGACGGACGATCGCGCGAGTGGCGAGACCTTCCGCCGCTCTGCGGAGCAGAAGTTTGGCCAGGAGGCGCCCGCAGCCTCAGCCGCCGCAGCCGGGGCTCCCGCGACCCCCGGACGGCCGGTCCTTCCCACGCGTGGCAGAACCCGCCACGGCCCCGAGAAGGTCAGCCGAAAGCCCGCCTGGCCTTCCGCCTCCTAGCGGTCGTCCGGATTTTCTCGGGGGCCCCGTGGGAGAGAGAGGACGTGGGTCGGGGGCTTGGGGGAGCTTTCCCCCCCCCAAAAAAAGGCAATGCGCTCGGGCCAAGGCTGGCTCCCCGTGCCAGGGGAGAATGGAGCCTCTGAGCAAGAAATGCCCCGATCGTCGGGCTTCCAGCTACAGGGACAGTCTATCTGGCGCTTGGAGCAAAGCTGCAGATGGAGCCACGCGGTCCTGGCTCCTCTTCCCTGGCGGGGTGTTTTGCTTTGCTTCTCTGGACTGCGGGGAGAAGCAGTTGCCTCCCGCTTCTCTTAAGCTAGGGAAACCCCTTCCCCTTTTTTCTGCCGACCCCCTCTTTCTCTTCTCCCCTCACACCCCACCCCGCTGCGGACAGGCTCTTTTTATGAAATGTCTTGAGTTTTTTGTTCACACACTTTTCCACACTCGGCAGTGAAAATGCCCACCGGCTGCAGGGATGGGGCGCCCATCCTTGACCCAGGTCAAACCGGGCTGCCTGTGCTTGCCTGCACCCCAAAAACTCAGCATTTCCCCCCCCTCCCCACCTTCCTTTTTACCGATCCCCAAATTCCGCCTGTCTGGTGGACATAAGGCTGGAGTGAGAAACCAGCAGGCAAGGCACGATCTTCCGATCCGTGCAAGATTCGTCTTATAGATCTGGCTCTCTGGAAGATGAATTACGCACCCAGGAAGCCGGTGGAACAAGAGAGGGCCGCCTGATTTCTGCCACTAGTGGCATGATCAATGCAGCTCCTCTGTCCACGCCAGGAGAATTGATCACAAACGTGGCCACGATTTGCCGGTTGTCTCTGCCGTTGTGGTTCCTCTGCCTTGTCCCGGGGTTTAAAGCAAGTTTGGTGGAAGACTTTTAATTTATCTTCCCCTTGGAAAACAAAAACACCAAACTTCTTAACTCGTAACATCAATAATAAATAAGTGACTGCTGATTAAATTAGAGCAAGGATGGAAAGCCATTGAATATTGATTGAAATTTAGCAATGGCTTATTGAATAAACAAGAGCCAGCCTAATTGCTTTTCTTTATTATTTGCATTAGAATATTAAAAACGAATGTAGATCTATGAGAAGAAAACTTGTGGTGAGGGCTTTTGCTTTCCCCCTGCGTCTTTTTTTTTTTAAAGTTACAACCCATTTCCAAAAAAGTGGAAGAGAATAAAGCAGAGCAGCTGTTCTTTACTTAGTGCATTGATAACATGTGTAGCATATTTATTTAACAATAGGTAACAATTATCTCAAACTAAGCAAAATCATTTCCCGGCAATGAGAGCACTGTGGGGGGGGAAAGCGTTATTTATTTAAAAAATATTTGTTTTGCCTTTTATCTAATAATCATACAGCAGTATATACAAATGGGTAATTTAGGCATACAAAGGAATAAAATTACTACAATGAGAAAAAGAATATAAAATATAAAAGGAGTATAAAAAGAGGGTGGCCCACACCAAGCTATTTAAGAGAAGGTTCGAAAACTCAAGAAAAAGATCTCTTAAAAATGCAGCAAAGGTTTGGCCTCTTCTTGACAAGTAAGTAGCCCCTCTCATCGTCTTCTCCTTCCGTCCTCCTGGGAAATCACGCTCAATGCTTTAGCTAAGAGGAGAAGTGACTCTCGTGGGCAATGAGGGAGGCTTTGCGTGTGGCAAAAGCTCAGCCCTTTCTCTGAACAGGTTTTTGACATCAAATGCTCTCTAAGCCTGGGGAAAAGATAGGAAAGCAATAAAATAGACCTGGAAGGGACCTTGGAGGTCTTCTAGTCCAGCCCCCTGCTCAAGCAGGAGACCCTATATACCATTTCAGATACGTGGCTGTCTAGTCTCTTCTTAAAAACCTCCAGTGATGGAGCACCCACGATTTCTGGTGGCAAGCTGTTCCACTGGTTAATTGTCCTCACTGTTAGGAAGTTTCTCCTTAATTCCAGGTTGTGTCTCTCTTTGGTTAGTTTCCAACCATTGTTTCTTGTGGAGAGGTGAAGAGGGGAGGGGAGGGGAGGGGAGGAGAGGAGAGGAGAGGAGAGGAGATACACAGAAGAAAAAAGAAAATGAGGAAAGGAGAATCTTTGAAACTCAGGGTTGAATTGTGAGATCCTTGCTGCTTTGGGAGTTTGGTGGTTCTCTTGTAGACATTTCATTACCAGATGAGGTAACATCACCAGTGCTACGATGTTTCCCCCAAAATAAGACAGGGTCTTATATTAATTTTTGCTCCAAAAGACGCATTAGGGCTTATTTTTTTGGTGAGGTCTTATTTGGGGGAAAATACGGTACTAAATGCACCCATCCGGCTGACAATCTTAACTGGTGCTTATTTTGGGGGTAGGGCTCATATTACGAGCATCCTAGAAAAATCATGCTAGGACTTCTTTTCCGGTTGGGTCTTATTTTCGAGGAAACAGGGTAGACGGGAGTGAGGTTTGCAGAGAGGAGAATAAGAGGAGGAGGAAGAGAAGTTTGGTGTCCTTCATGCTACCCTGGGCTCGGTTCTTTTCTTGAGGACATTTCATGACCCAAATAGGTAGCATCATCAGTGCTCCATCAGTGCGTCATCAGGGCACCGACCGGTTAACCTCTGCAAGCCAACAAATAACCTTAAAGAGCATCAAAGCCTTCACAGATATGAGACCTTTATGGTGGATTCACCCCTTGGATTAAACCACAGTAGGTCCAAATTACGGCCCTCTACATGCGAGGTTAAAAGAACCCCGATCTCATTATTATATCTTCCTCTCCTTTCCTGCTATGGGTGAGAAAGATAGTGGAAAGCAACTCTGATCTTCCTTCTTTTTATTTAAAAAAAAAAAATCCCTCCAACAAGAAGAATTCTGAGTTGCATCACAATGACACCTCATCCCCAATTCCTCAAGGCTTTTCCTGGGGAGATATGAAACAGCATGGGAGATATTCCATTATCATGAGCCGGTGGGATGCCCCCCGAGTTTGCCAAAACCATTTTCTGAACCTTCTGCCACGTCAGGCTCTTGGGGCGAGGTATTAATCTATTGGGGGGGGGCTCACACATTTCTAGGGTATCCATCCATAATTTAAGGAATTGCACAGGACAAAAAACGTCTGCAATAATAAATATATTAGCTTTTAGGAGCCTTTGTTTCCTCGGCCAGAGGAAATTCAGGCCACGCGGCCACCAAACACCTCTTTAAAGATCTTTTTCTAAAAGCCATTTTGCTATGGCTCCCACTGCTTGGCTGCATCTATACGAAACTCCTGTACTTCACTTTGGGGGGGGGGCTTCAGCTGGTGCATGAGGTGGCTACTTGGTTGCTTATAGACAGCCACCCAGAATATTTTGCATTGGCTTTGTGTTGGGGCAAGGTTATCCTAAGGGCATCTTTCTGAATCTGTGCAACCTTAAAGATCTCATTCAGAAAAGACTTCCACAGCCCACCACTAAGATTTAATAGATGGGAAATATTTTTGCAGATGCTCTTAACCTTGGGAGAGTCTCATCCTGGGAAGGAAGGGGGGGTTTAAAGAGTTCCTTTCCTTTTTGTTTCCATATAGGTGTTGTATCTGCGCCCCCCGAGCCGGGCCCCCTGCCAGAAAGTGACTCGGAAAGTGAGGGGGAAGGGCCATCAGGACTTACTTCGGGAGCACAGGCTTCCCTGGCTCAGCTCCAGGAGCCAGAGGCAGGCCAGGTAGAGGAGATAACGAGGCCTCTGTCCCCTGACTCTTCCCCCCACAGGCCATGCCTCCAGACCCGGCTGATGGCAATCAGGCCTGGCTGGACCCTAGGTTTCGTAGGCAGGAGAGGCGGGAACAACAGAAGCAGGGGTGGAGCAAGCCTAGGAAGTGCTGAGTCATGGAGCCACACCCCACAGGATATAAAAGCCGCAAGGGCTGCTATACCTCTTTGTGGCAAGCAAATCAACTGCTTAACTAGAGCTGAAGTACTGTTTGTTCCTGGTTGACTCATCGGCATCATGAGAGATAACAGAGACACTTGACAGACGCTCGCTAGTTTGCTGCCAGAAGCTGATAGTTGCTGGCTAATTAAGTCATCGCTTGGACTGAGGCGAGGGGGACAGAACAATAGGCTTTAAAACAGGTAAAGACTTCCGGAGAATTTAATCGCTTGCAAATAATACAGGTCGTCCGCGACTTATGACCACAATTTGAGTCAGGGGTGAAATCCAGCAGGTTCTGACAGGTTCTGGAGAACTGGTAGCGGAAATGTTGAGCAGTTCAGAGAACCGGCAAATATCACCTCTGGCTGGCCCGAGTGGGGTGGGAATGGAGATTTTGCAATATCCTTCCCCCAGGAGTGGGGAGGAATGGGGATTTTTCCATATCCTTCCCTTGCCACGCCCACCAAGCCACACCACGCCCACCAAGCCACGCCCACAGAACCGGTAGTAAAAAAAAAATTGGATTTCACCACTGATTTGAGCCCAGCATTTCTGCTGCTTAAGCGAGACAGTTGTTAAGTGAGTTTTGCCCCTGTTTTGACAACCTTCCTCGCCACAGTTATTAAGTTTAGTAACATTGCCATTAAGTGGATCTGTCTTCCCCATTGACTTTGCTGGTCGAAAACACCTGTAGGAATTTAGCACCCACCCCCCTCCTAGAAGAATGAAATATTCTAGGAAATATTTTAAAAAGCAGAATATTATACCTTCCTGGATGAGAAATGGAGAAACATATTTTAAAGACAAAGGAGCTCCCTGCAACTTCCTGACTCCCCCCCACCTTTGTCAATGGGCCATTAAAAGCCTCAGCTAAGCTCACTCATTCTCCCCACCTTTGTCAATGGGCAATTAAGGCTTCAACCAAGCTCACTCAATTCCCCCATGATTTGCAACACAATACAACTGAAACTCACCACATGGCAAGGCTCAAGCAAGCTTGAGAGACAGCCAGCAAGGCTAGCTAAGACCCCCACCCCCTGGGAGTCTGACAACCAATCAGGATACTCTTCCTGTGCCCCAGAAAGGTCAAAGCTCAGAAAAATCATAAAACCAGGGAGCACACAGGATCTCAGCCCTTTTTTTCTGTTCAGGAACTCAAGCCATGTGATCCTGACCACCATTAAACCATCTTTCCAAGCAGCCTCCATGTTTCCAGTGTCTTTGTCCCCACTTGGAACTGAACCCAGATGGATATTTCTTCCAACACACCCACAAAAGGTAACCACATAACCCCTAGGACACTGCAACCATCATAAATATGAGCCGGTTGCCAAGTGAATGAACTTTGATCAAATGACCATGGGAATGCTGCGATGGTCATGTGAAAAATGGTCTTAAGTCAGTCTTTTAAGTGCTATTACAACTTTGAACAGTCTCTAAATGAACTGTTGCAAGTTGAGGTCTACTTGTGCTCCAATATGGATTGATGCTTAGGTTTTCTATTTTCTTAGGGGTAGTGTCTTTTAGGGCGGGGGGATGTTGTTGTGTTTTTTTTTCTTTCCTTGTCCTTGTCTTTGCCAAGCAGAAAATTTGAAGAAGGAGCCAAAGATTGTGGTTATGCGGCAGCCGTATGATAAAACTGGGATGGTAGACCTAAGATCAACTAGGCATGGCTGTCTGAAATGACCCGGTCACGTCAGCTAGAGGTCGTGTGTTCACATAATGCATTTAACCTGGTGACTGGATTAACCCATGCTCTGGTTGGCAGGGCGCAGGGAATCCTGATTGAATCGGATGGGTTGCAGTTGGCCCAACCTGCTAAGCACCCCACAACGAACCAAGTTGAAATACCAGCTGAGCGGTTTGTGCTATTGCAGGGATTGGCTTTTTCTGCAACATTTCTTGCAAACGCAACCATTGTCTAAACCCTGGATCACAAAATCTCCACACACCCATTTGGCATTTACTGTAGCGCAACGTCCAAAATTAAGGCTTCAATAATCCACTGATCAGCAATCAATATCTGCTCCAGAAAAAGACCCAAAGAAGGAAAACCTCTCCCCTTTAGCAGGCAGATTGTAATACTTCTGGGAAATCAGGATGGCTATTTTTGCTGAGAAGAGAAACAGGGTCTTAGGCTAAGTGCAGCAAAGCTTAACCCTTCCTTCCTGGAACCTTTTGCGATCAAAATCCATTTCTACTCCTGGAGGAAAAACATAAAATCTGCTAGCTGGGCTGATTCCTTTCCCACAGTTGATCTAAATGGCAGTTTCCTAAATATACTAAATTATTCCATCAAAACCCTGACTGATAGGGTTCACGTCTTGGGCTGGATGGTAGCTTGTTATTCATTTGTTAAATAAACTTCAATTGGCTGGGTTCAGGAAACACAAACACAACCCATTGTGGTTTAACATGATGTCAACAGAGTGATGGTTTGGCCCTGATTCTAAGCACCCTTATTATTGAGGAAGTTTCATGGAACATTTCCAGGCAAGGAAATCTATCATTGTAAGAAATATGTTGGAAGTGCCAAGTACAATCTCCTGGCAAATTCTTCAATTTCAATCCTGGGGAAAACAAGGGGTGTGTGTGTATATGTGTGTCAAAAAAGTCAAATGGCAGCCACAATTGTATGATCAAAGCCCTCTTCTTTTTTGAGGTAAAGGTAAAGGTTCCCCTCGCATATACGTGCTAGTCGTTCCCGACTCTAGGGGGCGGTGCTCATCTCCATTTCAAAGCAAAGAGCCAGCGCTGTCCGAAGACGTCTCCGTGGTCACATGGCCAGGATGACTCGATACCAAAGGCTCACGGAACGCTGTTACCTTCCCACCAAAGGTGGTCCCTATTTTTCCACTTCCATTTTTTTTACCTGCTTTCGAACTGCTAGGTTGGCAGAAGCTGGGACAAGTCACGGGAGCTCACCCGGTTACGCGGCACTAGGGATTCGAACCGCTGAACTGCCGACCTTCTGATCGACAAGCTCAGCGTCTTAGCCACTGAGCCACCGTGTCCCCTTTCCTTTTTTTTAGAAGCGCTTAAAAAGAAGGTGTGGCTTTGACTGGGCAATTGTGGCCACCGATTTGATTTATGTGCTTGTTCCACATTGGGACATATACTTCCACATTATATGTGTTCTAGGTAGGTTACGTGCAGATGCAGTTCAGATTCCCAAAATTTTTCCTAGACTGTGAACAATTGAAGTTCCTTGAATTGAATTGCGTCTAGGCCGACAGAGAGAAAGACTAAGGGTGACATGATAGCGGCCTTCCAATATTTGAGAGGCTGTCCCAAAGAAGAGGGTGGGGGTTAGGATTATTCTCCAAAGCACCTGAAGGCAGGACAAGAAGTATCAACCTAGAACAAAGGAGAAATTACCTGAAAATGAGAACCATTAACCAGTGGAATAGCTTCCTTCCACAAATCCTGGGTGCTCCGTCACTGGAGGCTTTCAAGAAGAGACTGGACAGCCATTTGTCCGGAATGGGGGGTTTGGATCAGAAAACCTCCAAGATCCCTTCCAGCTGTGTTGTTCTGTGTGCTGTATTCTTGTATCACATAAAGCAGCAGTTCTCAACCTGTGGGTCGGGACCCCGTTGGGGGTCGAATGACGATTTGCCAGGGGTCGCCTAAGATCATCGGAAATATGGGAAGTATACTTGCGAGTCGAAGAATCGCGCTCCAATGGTTGACTCCACAAGCCAGCTGCAGGCTCTTCAAATTGCTAGCCGAATTCGGCTTCAGGCGCGATGAATTAAAAAAGAGAGAAATCTTTGCTCTGATGTCTCCCTCTCAAGCCAGCTGCAATCAGTCCCAATCGCTAGCCTAATCTGGCTTCAGGCGCCATAAATTTAATAGGGGAGGAGTCTCTGCTTTAATGCCTCCGTCCTCAAGGCAATCGCAAGCAGTTCAGATCGCTAGCCAATAAGGCTTCAGCCGCGATAAATTCAAAACGAAAATAATTTTATGGTTGGGGTCACCACATCATGGGGAATTGTATTAAAGGGGTTGCCACATCGTGGGGAATTGTATTAAAGGGGTCGCAGCATTATAAAGGTTGAGAACCACTGGCATAAAGCAATAAACCCTCCTTTACAAGCCACAAAGGTTCAGCTCATACGATTTGGAAAACTAACAGAACTTTGTATGCAGTGGTTTAACACATCTGCCCTTTCAGCCACAAAGTTACACTGGTGAGACAACTTTTAACAAGAAGCATTTCTAGAAACATCACAGATGAATTAGAAATATAATTTTCTTGTCTTCTGTCCAGTTGTGTGTGTGTGTGTGTGTGAGTGAGAGAGAGAGAGAGAGAGAGAGAAACTTCTTCATTGTAAGTAACCTTCATAGAAATCAGTTCTTGAAGGTAAAGATTTGGGGGAGCTGTCTCTGTTTACCTCTGAAAATGGAAAATCAGATTTTTGGAGAAAAATCTGCTGTCAGGACACTGTTCATAAATTTTGCCAGGACCATCCTTAATAAATTTATCATATCTCTAATATCCAAGTGCAAGCAATTACACAGACACACACAAAATCCAGACACCGTTTGTGTCTTGGAAGAACAAATAATGGTTTGGTGAAAATGGTAGCAAAGAGATGCGTAGATTGCATCTGTCTTTTCCCCCATTTTTATTTTCTTTCTTCACCAGAATCCTCTTTATGAATCGCTTTATCCTTCTCAATAAGATACTGTCTGCGCAATCAGCGATGATAAATGGCAAATAATTGTAAACCTGATATTGCTTTTCAATATTGAATTTATCATGCTGTCTTCTTAACACATATTAAATACTTTAAAGAATTTATATATTTGTTAGATTACTCCGTGCTTCTCCCCTTTCCCTCCAATAAGCAAAATGTATTAGTTTTCTAGTTTGGGGGAATCTAAGAATAGACAACATCATTAATAATGCTGAATAACAATCTGGTTTCCTTCACAGCTAATCTCTCCTTACTAATCCGAAGAACTCAAATCAAATAACTTATATTAGATTTAGGTGCCGAGACCCAATGCAAAACATTCATTCCATACTCTGCTCTCTCCATGCAGCTGTTTTCACTCAGTTTTTGCCAGAGTAGGGGGGGGAAAGGGAACATATCAAATTGGAAAGCTTTGAGGAATAATTGATCAAGACGATCGGCCTCCACCCAGGGATGTAAGACCGATAAAGATTCAGGAGGCAGTTATAGAAACAGTCAGCTGCCAGCTTGGTGAAAAGTCCTTGCCAATCCATCCAGAAAAAGAAGCATAAAGTCTTGCCATAACATATATGGGGAGAGATTAGTTCTAATGAGAAACAGTTCAGCTCTTCAAATGCTTGTAACCCCCCCTGCCATCCCTTTCAATAAATCTTGCTAAAGAAAACCGGGAGCATGACGCATGGAAAGGGCTCACTTTTAGGCAGCTGCCAATAAGCCTGACAGAGGTTGGATTAACTGTCTAAAGACTCGGGCAGCTGCAGTCCAACCCCAGACGGGGGAAGGTTGAGTTAATTTGCTGCAGTGATTCCAGATTGTTTCACAAGGAGCAGCTCTTTCACTGTTTTCCTGGAAGCGTTCAGGAGTAAATCTGAGATTTGGGGAAGGAGTGAAGGAGCCGATGGAAACCCAGTGTGGTGGTTCATGAGGTGATGTGTCCCAATGGCTGCATCATTCCCAGCTTCCTCCGTCATCTTTGGTGAAATTTGAGACAGGATTCGCCAGACTAAAAGAAACTGAACAAATTCAGGGAAGAGCTTGAAGGAGGAATCTTGAATCCCTAACAAAGCAGCAGAATTTTTATGAAGGCCCATTTTCAACAACGACAAAAACAACCCAACCCTACAATACTGTACTTTTTAGTTTATAGGGCTAATTCCTACGAAATGCCCAGTGGCATCAATTTGTTAAATAATTTGTTGATTGTTAATTGTTAATTAGAGTTGTTAATGCCTGGAATGCACTACCAGACTCTGTGGTCTCTTCCCAAAATCCCCAAAGCTTTAATCAAAGACTATCTACCATTGACCTCACCCCATTCCTAAGAAGTCTGTAAGGGGCGTGCATAAGAGCACCAGCATGCCTACCATTCCTGTCCTAATGTTTTCAATTTGGTTTGTTAGTTCCTTCTTGGTGTCAGTCAGACTCCCTGCTTCCCCTACTGGTTCATTTTTAAATTAGAAATTGAAACATTATGCTTTTTTTAAAAAAAAAAAATTACCACTCTCTAACGTTACCTTCTTTTTAAGATTGCTTTGGTTCCAACATAGGAATTCTTAGAAGATAAAAATGAAGCCCAAGAGGCAGCCATTTGGTGACGGGGTCCATAACATGCTGCCAAAATTCCCAATATTTTCACCACTTCAAAATGATAGCAAGCCTGCAGAGCATGGAATCACGCTTTTCAAAATAATATTAACCATCTCCTGCATTGGTTCACAGGAAGCATGACTAGCAGGGAAGATAAAGGGCTGGATCTAAACCAGTGGTGAAAATTTTTTTCCTACCGGTTCTGTGGGCATGGCTTGGTGGGTGTGGCATGGTGTGGCTTGGTGGGTGTGGCTTGGTGGGCGTGGGAGGGGAAGGATACTGCAAAATCCCCATTCCCTCCCCACTCCTGGAGGAAGGATATTGCAAAATCTCCATTCCCACCCCACTCCAGGGCCAGCCAGAGGTGGTATTTGCCAGTTCTCCAAACTACTCAAAATTTCCGCTACCACTTCTCTAGAACCTGCTGATCTAAACTCAAGGAATAACCCCGGATTATGTGTGTTCCAGCCTCAAGGTCCAGGCAGGAAAAAAAATGCAATGGACAGGAAACCCATTAAGAAGACATTGGACAACCATTTGTCTGAAATGATAGGGTTTCCTGCTTGAGCGGGGGTGGGGGGGTGGGGGAGGGTTTGGACTAGAAGGCCTCCAAGGTCCCTCCCAACCCCATTATTCTGATAATGAGACAGGGCTTGAGTCATCAAAATAACTTACAATGGGAACAAAGGGGAAAAAAAGAAGTAAGTTTCCTATGTTTGAAATTCAAGGTCACTCCAGAGTTCATTTTTTTCTCCCGACTGGTCTTTTCTGCTATGATTTCTAGCGATGATGAATATGTTCCAGATCCGAAGGCAGTAACCCTCTCCAAGCCAGCGGTGTGAGATCTACTTTTATACCCAGCTCTCTGGACCCAGCAGAATATCCAAAGATCCTTTGGTCTGATATAAGGGCTATTTCTAATTTTTTATTTTTTTTTACCTTCGTGAGGCCCATTCTTTTCAAACCATTAGACTTGCACGGAGTAAAACCTAAATGGGAAAGGGCATCTTTCTAACATAATAAAAGGTGCATCAACTCTTGGAAGTGGCTAGACGGCAGGAAACAGTCTTAAAAAGCAGCAGCAGCACAGAAAAGCAAGTCTCCATTTTGCACTACAGTTCACAATGACGTCTCTTTTTGGCAGGAGCTTCTGCTTTTTTGCCTCCTGTTTTTATTTTTATTTTTCCTCCCCTTCAGGGCCCCCTCCCAGTGGAGATCAAACTGTCTGTGTGGGGTGGGGGGGTGGGGTGAGTGACCTGCCTCCATGCCCCCCTCCCCGCTCATGATCTGCTTGTCCCGCAGACAGAAGGCAGGAAGGAGAGAGTGCCAGGTAAACCATCTGTCTTCATTATGGCCTAGAATAGATGCCAAGATGGTTTCCTGCTTTCCCCCTCCCCTCCCCAGTGGAAGAATATGCGAGGGGGGGGAGGACCCAATTTGATCCGAAGACATCGCGACTCTGGATTTTGCCACCAGGTAAGTACCAGGTTTTAATCAGGCTGAAGCTGTAAATGTCCCCAGCTGGACGTTTTCTGTCTCCAAAATCTCACCATGCTCAGCCTTTTTTGAAACCTGTCCCTTGGAAAAATAAGAGAGATCAAAAATATGCGCATTTGATTCCTTGGTTTTCTTCCTTTGAGCGGCTGAGTCGGTGCCCGTGGGATTTAATCTCTTGCAGGACCCAAAGGAAATGAGATGGAGATGTCGTGTCCCACTCCTCCGCTGACGGCCGGGTCAGGGAAATCCGAATCAGGCGTGCCTCTGCAGCTCTGCCAAAGTCCTAGCAAAGTCCTCAGGGCAGGCAGGAGACCAGAAAGTGACTTCAGCAAGATATGTTTAGACTTTGCCTGACTCAGAGACTGCCAGAAAGCAGATCCTTTATATAGGCCATGGGATGTGGCTCCATGACTCAGCACTTATCCAGGCCTGCCCCTCCCTTCCTTCTGTTGCCTCCGCCTATCAAGTCTTCTGACGCGAGGGTCACTTCAGTCTGCAGCTGTTGGCAATTGACCTCCCTCAGGCTCACATGCTGTGGAGGAGGGGGAGGAGTCTAGTTGCTCCGTTTGCCTGGGCATGGAGCCAGAGCTGGGGGCTGGAGATACTTCCTCCTCTTCAGCCTGTCTGGGCATGGAGCCAGGGCTGGGGCCGGGAGGCATACTAGGACATTCCTCCGTGTTCGGAAGCAGATAAGAAGGCCCCGGCTGTGGTGAGATCGGACGAGACACAACAGGAGAGTGGAATGTTGTCCAAATGTCTTTTTTCTTCTAGACCAGGAGTGTTAAACTCAAGGCCCGCGGGCTGGATCCGGCCCACAGGGTGCTTAAATCTGACCCACGGGGGCACTATGGAAACAGCGAAAGACTGGTCCACGGTGCCTCTGCCGCAGTGCTTCACTGGCAGAGGGAGCCCGTTTTCGCTGGCAAACTGCTCAGGCCACCACAGGCACTCGCAACACGAGTGATGTTGAGCTGGCCACGCCCACCCTAGCCACACTCACCCTGGCCCCCTGAGGTCAAACACAACCCTGAGGCAACCCTCAATGAAATCGAATTTGATACCCCTGTTCTAGACCAAAGTTCCAGATTTCTTCTTGCTGCGTAAATGAAAATAGCTATTCCCAAGGTGAATCAATGCAGGCAGTCCTCAACTTATGGTCACAGCTGGGGCCAGAATTTCCATTGCTAAGCAAGGTGGTTGTTAAGTGAGGCACGCCCAATTTTACGCCCCTTTTTGCCACAGTTAAGCACGTCGCTGCCATTGTTAAGTGAATCACAGGGTCGTTAAGTGAATCCAGCTTCCTTCCCTGACTTTGCTTGTCCAAAGCCAGCTGGGAAGATCACAAATGGTGATCACATGACCCTGGGACACTTGCAACCATCGTAAGTATCTGCCGGTTGCCAAGTGCCCAAATTTTGATGACGTAACTGCAGGATGCTGTGATGGTTTTAAGTGCGAAGACTGCTCATAAGTCACATTTTTCAGTGCACTTTGAAACTACTATATACAGGTAGTCCTCAACTTGCAGCAGTTCATTTAGTGACCATTCAGAGTTAACAACAGCACTGAAAAAAGTGACTTATGATGATTTTTCACACTTATGTCTCACTTAACAACATAAATTTTGGGCTCCATTGCAATTGTAAGTCGAGGTCTATCTGTATGCTGGAGGGAGGAGATGGCACTGGGAGCAGCTGCTTAAAAGAATCTGAAAACGGGTCTAAGGGCCCAGAGAATAAAATGCTCATCAAGAATGCAAAATCACTCATTGGACCCACAGAAAACCAGGAGCTGACGTCTTCTAACCCTTTTTGGCGATCAGGCAACATGCAAGCTGCTGTTTTTCAACATTTGCATAGTTGCTGTGAAAAAGAGATAATTGTATATTACAAAAACCGTCCTAGGTATTTGTTAGAATATTACCAACAAAGCTGGATTTAGTCAAGTAAACAGATTCGATAGCAAGAAATAACAATTCGGATTCCAGAATAACAAATCCTAGCAAAGCTACTAATAAGTTGACTTTGTAAAAAATATACAAATAGAATGAGACTATTGCCTTATACATTGTAAGCCGCCCTGAGTCTTCGGAGAAGGGCGGGATATAAATGTAAACAAAAAAAAAAAAAGCTAGTTTGCATTATTGGGGGGGGGGGGAATCTACTTTGGCCCACAGATGCTTGGTGCTCCAAAACAACAGCAATATCTCTCCTGCACACTTTCTGTTTTGCATTTGCAGTGCTTGCCATCAAACTCTAATAAAAGCTAATTCACAAAAATGAAGACAACAAGAAAACCCTGCAAGTAAATGGTGCTTAATGTTGTTATGGACTTTTGCAGGCATGAATAATTTTATCGAGGTCAAAATCGGCAATGGGCTCAAAGTAAAGTAAGTTTAACATTCAAGCTGACCACTCTAGATATCTGTTATTGTTTTTAGCATATCATTTGGCAGTTTTCATTTTCCCCCGTTATCTGATATGCAGGAGACAATTAGCAAAGGAGGAGATTGGATGAACAAAAAGGAATAAAAGTATCTGGAAAAAGAAAAAGGCGTCCTTAAATTCCAAAATTAATAAAAGTGAGGTTATTAGAAGCATATTAAAAATAGTTCAAGGTCTCCTGTATGTTTACTTTACCATTTATTTCAGCAGGATTGGTGCAAGAGAAGGTAAAAAGGGTCTGGAAAACCGTGCCTCTCGTAAGAGTTCTATCTATCTCCATCCATCTCCATTCTTAATTAAATAACTCATTACTTAATAAAGTCAACCGATGATTTATTTGAATTCATTAATTCTGAATAAATGCTCCTCTTCGGTGTTGCTTTTGTCACTGACAAAGATCAGGTCCTGAAAATAAAGTAAGATGGTTTTATTTAAGCAGGCCATGCTAAACAAGCCCTGTGGTTAAATTGTGGTAAAAGATGGATGCCCTTCGCTTCTGTTTTTGAACATGTGCTTTTGGGGGATGGGAAGATGGAAGGTACCGAATGATGGCATTGTAATAATAAAGAACAACTTTCCGGGAGAATTGAGAATGTGGGAACCCTCCAACGCAGAGTAACTGCCTTTCCCCCAGGGGTGTTCTTGGCATTGCATCAAAATATGCTAAGGCAGCCATCAATATCTCCCTCTGACTTTCATTGCAGGATATATTAAGTTACTGCAAAACTCTATAAAAATAGTTTGCTGGAGGAAAGAAATACGACTCAAAAGAGAACCTAGTCCTGCATTAGAAAGCCAACGGGCAAGAGATCAGGACAAGGAGACGGTGGAAAATTTGGCTGCTGTCCTGTCAAAGACACTCAACTCAATGGATGACCTCTGGCAAGCCGTTTGACCTTCCTGTTCTTTGGCTGCCAAAATCTCAGTCCTGGTAGAGCTTGTTTTGCATTTGCACCAGCAAAAAAACCTTTCCTTCCAGAACGCCAGCAGAGCGACGTGGCTCAGCAAAGAACCTGCACGTCGTCTCCTCAGTGCCTCCTCATCCTTGTAGCATTTCATTTTTACCTGCTTACTTAGAAGTTTGTCAGCATAAACTGCATTTTTTTTCTGTCTTTCGGAAGAAAAAGCAAACAACAGATGTGGGGGGGAGGTGTTTACAGTGCAAAAAAAAAAAAAAAACAATTAACGAAGTCAAAAATTATTCACCAGGAAAATTTAAATTCTGCCCGTGCAATATTAGGCATCGTAACATATGTCTATTTTGCATACTATTTTATTCATCTGGCATTTTATTCATCTCTATGGGGCTGCAGAAGAATGAACCCCTGACAATGCAAAGTTTGCGGGACAGAGGAAAAACTGTCCAGGGTACTGAAATAAAAATACTGGCAATATACTGTAGTCTTCCGATCCCTTTTTATGTGAAGTTCACATAGATACTACAGTACATGCACCAAAGCTGTCTTACCTTTATGGTTACTGATTTTATCAGTCAAGGGCCTCTGGTGGCTCAACAGACTAATGCAGTCTGTTATTAACAGCAGCTGCTTGCAATTACTGCAGGTTCAAGTCCCAGCAGGCCCAAGGTTGACTCCTTTATAAGGTAGGTAAAATGAGGACCCAGATTGTTGGGGGCCAAAAAGTTGACTTTGTATATAATATACAAAATGGATGAAGACTATTGCTAACATTGTGTAAGCCGCCCTGAGTCTTCGGAGAAGGGCGGGATATAAATGCAAATTTAAAAAAAAAGAATCTTTAATAGTTGGAATTGTTGATAAAAATAGCCGTGTAAACATCCATGTCCATTGTTTATTCAGCCAGAGTTGTTACAAATCATTTGCTGGGTGGGGAGTTCCCCCCATTTTTCTTTTCAAGTGGTTATGGAAACATTTTTGTTTCTCTTTATGGTGCTATAAAAGAGTTGTATGTGCCAATTATCATTCTGAAAAAAGATCCTCCCTACATTTTGTTTGCAATTCTGGTTTTCTGAAGTTGTCCTTACAGGCAAATTATAACTTGTAACAATGCTAGTGTAAGATTGTAGAATAAAAGAAGCTTAAACACATCTATGACCAATATCCAAGGAATAAGGGACCTGAGATAGCCTGGATTGTCTGAATATTTCAGTTCTATCCTTATTTGGGCAGGAACCCAAGCTGGAACGTCCCAATATTTATGGGACGGTTAGAGTTCCTTGATTACAAGGCCCAGGGTGATTCTTTGATTCAGTTTGGTTGTTTAAGAGTTACATTGCAAAGGCCTGCTAAAATAACTCTTGCCAATAAGAAATTGATTAAATCCTTTTAGTCATCTATTGGGAGAAATTAAATCAGGTGGCATCATTGAATTATTTCGAGTCATCATTTGCCACACAAATAAGATGGGAGGAAGTTTAGGAGGGTACCTTAAAGCTGCGTAGAAGGAAGAAAATCATCGTCCACCAGCATTTTTCTCATTTATATGCTCGTCAAAATGACCTAACACTGATGAATAGTTTCAGATTCCTTTGAAAGCAGTCAAATTTCCATGACATCATATTCAGGCAGTCCTGGACTTATCACAATTGAGCCCAAAATTTATTTTGCTAGATGAGACAGTTGTTACATGAGTTCTGCCCCATTTTACGATCTTAACAACACCACGGTTGTTAAGCGAATCACTGCAGTTATTAGTATCACGGTTGTTCATTGAATTTGGTTTCCCCATTGACTTTGCTTGTCAGAAGGTCACAAAAGGGGATCACACGACCCCGGGAAACACCGCAACCGTCATATATATGAACCAGTTGCCAAGAGTCTGAATTTTGATCACGTGAACATGGGGATGCTGCAACAATCGTAAGTGTGAAAAACTATCGTAACTCACTTTTTTCAGTGCCATTGTAACTTTGAACAGACACTAAACGAACTGTTGTAAATCAAGGACGATCTGTACACAGAACTATTCTATCAGCTTCCCACTTCTATCCATTTGTGCTTTTGCCAATGCCAATTTTCAGAAAAAGCTACTAATGAGTGTAAAAGCTATTTGGATATAACAGGTAAGTTGCTAGCGGTGATCCATTTCCAATTTTCATTTATTTATTTTTTGATACTCCCAGGATGATTTGGGCTTCTCTCTCCCTCTAATCTGCCAAACTGAGTTGTGGCTCTAAGGATAATCTAAGATATACACGAGAAGAATTATACTGAAAGAGTTTGCTTTCCAATAGTGCAACGGGATAAATAATGCAACACATGATTTTAAGAAAAGAGTTCCCTGCGTTGTATTGGCTTCCAATTCTGCTAGGTTAACTGTGAAGCACTTTTCCGAAATTATAAAAAAAAAAAGAAAATGAACAGCTGGATCCCATTATGTGTGTTACTTAGTTCAGCGATTGATAAGAATTCAGGAGGCAGTTTTGTAAACAGCCACCTGCTCCTTTGTTATCGGTGAAAAGAATTGCCTCCTTGTTGGTTCACAACAAAGCTATTAGAGAGGAACTAAGAAAAACACCGCCAATAATGCACCGGGGAATAAATTAGTTCGACACTCGGAATAAGTCAGTTCTAGAATTCTGGTAATCCTTTTTCATCTTGATAGATGGCGTTAAAGGAGACCCTGTGAGAATCTTGCTTGGAAGAATTACTCTGGGTTGAGGTAGTTGCCAAAGACCTTGACAATACACTTAATTGTAATATAATACGTTTTACAGTATTTAATTTGGTGGAGCACATTGGCTGGTAAGTGTGCATAGGGTATAATTTAAAAGTTGATATAGACAAGTGCACTGATTTAAAAAGATGTATGCAGAGCTCTAGGCTAGATTGGAAAGTTTAAAAACACTAGCAGTGATGATGTTACCTAGTTTGGGTAATGAAACATCTGCAAAACAACAACAACCAAGCTCAGAGAGCACCAAAATCCTCATAATTCCCCTCCTTCTCCTCTTCATCTCTGCATGCCCGAATCCCCCTAACACTGATTATGTTAACTAGTTGGGTAATGAAATGTCTGAAAAAAACAACCAAGCTCAGAGCACCAACGGCCCCTCATTTCAACCCTGATCTACAAATATTCGCCCTTATTAATTAAAACACACAACAAAGTTATCCCAGAACGACAAATGTGATGTTGCCAAATACTTGCATAGTCCCCAAACTTTTCCTTTTATAAGGTGTCAAATTGCATGACGTATAAAAATAGAGTTTAACCGTTTAATCTTAATATTGGAATTGTTTAACCAATATATATATATAACAGTAAAAATTAAGCAAGAATAAAAGTAGAATGAGGATGATCTCTATGAATCTAATAGGTTAGGCCATTGCTTGTAACAATGTATCCTAGAGGAGTATTTTTATGCAATGGTTTTTTTTTTATTTTAAAGATGAACTTACAGGTTTATTAGCCATATTTTGAAGGAAGCAGCCGGGATGCTCCAACAATCACAAAAGGGCAATGAAGCACTCTTTGCTTCATCCAGCAGGGCTGAACTAGGGAAAGAGTGACACTCAATGCCAGTTATGAAAATTACACCCTGAAAACTATTGGCAAATGCACTTAAATGATCTGACGAATAATAATAATAAAAAAATCTTTATAGATAATCTGTGGCTTTCTCTTGCCATTTCAAATCACTGGATGGGGGATTTACCTCTGTGCAAAGATTCATTGGATCACAATACATCAGCGGTGAGTCATGGTTTTGGAAACAGAAGCGTTTCAGCTACAGAATAAACCTCTTTGTCTTTCGTGGCTTATTTCTTGAGTTGGGCTACTGTATATCTTTTAATTTGCCATATGGAAGGAAAGGCATTTTTCTTCTTTGACTTGCATGGGGGAGGGAAGTAGATGGGAGCTTCTACAGTGTACATGAACATATCCTGAAAATGAAAGGAGTTACCAGATTAAAATGTCATTAAAATGTCAAAAGATGATGCATTACAACTGCACGTATATGGAAAAAAAATCAGAGTTGTGTATATCATAGTAAAATTTTCTTCTTTACTTAATAATTGATCATAATGGCTCTGACATGCCAGCAAAAATGAAGATACTAATCCATTCAGAATGACAGTTTTTGGTCTATTCTTCTGTTTTTAGCAACTTGTGATTATGTTCGTTCTTAACAGTATTGTTTCCTTGAATAGTAAGTTCTTTTATGCTGAAATAAAACAGTATCATCTCTCTGGGAAAAATGCAGGTGGTCCCCGACCACAATTGAGCCCAAAATTTATGTTGCTAAGTGAGGGAATTTTGCCTCATTTTATGACCTCTCTTGCCACAGTTAAATAAATCACAGCAGTTGTTAAGTTACTGATACGATTAAATGAATCTAGCTCCCCCATTGGCTTTGCTTTTGAGATGGTTGCAAAAGGTGATTACGTGATCCGGGACACTGCGACCGTCATAAATATGGACCAGTTGCCAATTTTGGTTTGATTGAATTTTGAGTATACAACCATGGGGATGCTGCAATGGATTTACCGTATTTTTCAGAGTATAAGACGCACCTTAGTTTTTGGAGAGGAAAATAAGAAAAAAGCTGATTGGTGGGTGGATTGGCCTCCCAGAATACCCCTAATCAGCTGTTCCCAGGGGTGAATTTTAGCAACAGGTTCCTTGGTTGTGAGCTCTGTGCCTTGCTTTTTTTTTTGCTTTTTTTTCCTGCCTCTGAAACTCCGTTTCAGAAAAAACATTTTTCTGCCTCTGAAACAGAGCTTCAGAAAAAAAGCCTCTGAAGCTGTTTGGGGGATTCTTTTCTGCTGCTTTTTTCAGTGTCTGAAACCTTCGTTTGAGAAGATGGACGGGGCTACATTCGGAGTATAAGACGCATCCAGATTTTCACCCTTTTTTGGGGGGGTGGGAAGGTGCGTCTTATACTCTGAAAAATACGGTAAGTGTAAAAACTGGTATAAGTCACTTTTTTTCTGTTGTAACTTTGAACAGCCATTAAAGGAACGGTTATTAAGTTGATGATTACCTGTAACAGGATAGTGCCGCGGTGTGGCTCAGGCTGTAAGATAGCCTGTTATTAAACACAGCTGCCTGCAATTACTGCAGGCTCGAGTCCCACCAGGCCCAAGGTTAACTCAGCCTTCCATCCTTTATAAGGTAGGTAAAATGAGGATCCAGATTGTTGGAGGGGTAATAAGTTGACTTTGTATATAAATATACAAATAGAATGAGACAATCGCCTTACACAATGTAAGCCGCCCTGAGTCTTCGGAGAAGGGCGGGATATAAATGTAAATTTTAAAAAAAAAGTATCACAGCATGTATGAGTTGGTGGGGACTGTATGGATCTGGACCATGCCTTGATTAGTTTGGGAATCCATTGACTCTTCCCTGGTCAAATTATCTAGCTGTCAGGCCTGGAAGCCATCTTTTGCATTGGGCCTTCAGGCCTGCCACATTTACTGCTGTGGAAAACTGAGAGTGGAGATTTCATGAAGCAGAGGTGATATATAGTCATAACAACATTCCATTCTCAGAGAGTCAAGGACATCTTGCCCTGCACCCGGAGGGATGTGAGTGTGAAGCATCTCCAGTTGAGATGGTGCTTTGATTGGACCATGTGATGGACATGTGGGTGTTGAGGGACTTGGACTTTGTTTTGGGTAGGGAACACTGACACTAGCCCCTATTTGGGACCCTCCTGCCAGAGTCATTGGGGGTGTCTGTCCCTCACCCTCATAGGTGGATTGTCCCACTGCTCAACAGTTCTGACCACTAAGAGGTTTCTCTCAGAAGCTGCCTGGATCATTCTGCTTCTAATAGGAAGGCTCTACAGATAGTCCTTGTTTTACAACCATTTGTTTAGGAACCATCACGGGCCGTGGTGGCTCAGGCTGTAAGATAGCCTGTTATTAAAACACAGCAGCCTGCAATTACTGCAGGCTCGAATCCCACCAGGCCCAAGGTTGACTCAGCCTTCCATCCTTTATAAGGTAGGTAAAATGAGGACCCAGATTGTTGGGGGGGCAATAAGTTGACTTTGTAAATATACAAATAGAATGAGACTATTGCCTTATACGCTGTAAGCCGCCCTGAGTCTTCGGAGAAGGGCGGGATATAAATGTAAATTAAAAATTAAAAAAAAACCCTCAAAGTTACAATAGCACTAAAATAGCACCACACTTGATGATCATTGCAGCATTTCCAAGGCCAATAAGATAAGATCACCTTTATTGTCACTTTTCTGGGAATACACTGGCACACACTAAAAAATGAAATTCTGGAAAAAAAATCAATGATTTTTTCAAGTGATCAGAATTTAGGCTCTTAGCAAGGCATGTAATTACAATGGTTGCAGCCTCCCAGGATCATATGATCACCATATGTGACTTTCCCAGCTGGCTTTCCCAGCCATTGACCAGCAAAGTCAATGGAGGAAACTCGATTCACTTAATGGCCACATGATTCATTTAACAACAGCAGTGATTTGCTTAACAGCCATGGCAAAAAACATAAGATCAGGCACAACTCACTTACAATTGACTTGCTGGAAATTCTAATTCTAGTAGTGGTCTTAAGTTGAGGACTACCTGTGTGATCTCCCAAAAAACCCTCTTTTAACGCCCTTATTCCTGCCAACTCCATCCTTACATTCTTGAATTATCTGTTTGGATTCCTGCTGAGTCTATTTCCGATATGCATCTTTTTGCTTTTCAGTGAATTTCACAGACTTCTTAAAGCTTTTCACTTTCTCTTACTATGGGGATCATTTATGCCTATATCTATTTTCCCATGTTCTCCCATCCCTCTTCGACTTCTAGGATGTCAAGTTTCAATAGGCTGACTGAAGCTCGCCTCTCTGAAGTCTGTGGCTAATTCTGCTCAGCTTTTCTCCCTTTTGAGTCTGAATTTCAACAGCTTCTTCGGTGCAAATTAAGTCCAGGGTAATGGATTCCAGTTTCTCATTCCCCTTCTGAGAAACATGATTATCAGCAAGCGAAACATCTGTAGGGCCGCTCAATCTGAGGGGAGTTTATTTTCTGGCTAAAATCAAGGTATTTCTTGTCTCCCATTACCACTGTAGCCTGTTTTCTTGAGAACTTGTGAGATGATTTATAGAAAGTTTGGTCACATCTCTGACTGGAGAAGCAGTCCTTAATAAAACCCATAATTGTATAACCATAATCCATAGTATTATTATTTTTGCTCCCTATTTCTTTTGGGGCCGGGAACTCTGCCGCTAAGCAACGTGGTTGCTATACAAAACATCACATGACAACAGATTTACATCACTTCTCATTTGGTGGTTAAGTGAGTCACTACTCCTGATTGGCAAGCAACACGTGACCTTGACTTGCAATTTTACTATCGGCTTCTCCATTAACTCTTTCTTATCAGCAACCAGTTGTGAAGTAAGCAAATGTCAATCAGCACAGGGTCATAAATGCAACAGACATAGATGCAAGGGCCAGTGGTACACTTACTTTTTCAGTGCCGTCAAGAGTTTTAGATGCTTGTTAAACAGAGCAGCTGTTAAGTAAAGTCTATGTGTTGGAGATAAGAGATGAGATTATCACTGCTTACTGGTCTCCTCACTGCCACACACAGGTAATCCTTGACTTATGACCGCAATTGAGCTCAAAATTTTCATGCTAAGCAAGGCAGTTGTTAAGTGAATTTTGCCCCACTTTATTGCCCTTCTTGCCAGCTGTTAAGTGAATCACTGCAGTAGTTAGTAACACTGTTGTTAAGAGAATCTGGCTTTTCCATTGACTACGCTGGTCAAAAGTTTGCAAAAGGTGATTACTTAACTCTGAGACACTGCAACAGCCAAAAATACATGCCAATTGTCAAGTATCCGAATTTTGATAATGTGAACATGGGGATGCTGCAAGTTGTGTGAAAAATAGCCGTGTCACTTTTTTCAGTGCTGTTGTCACTTTGAACGGTCACTAAACAAATGGTTGTAAGCACTACCTCTATTAAGAAGTTTAACTATTTTTCTTTGTCTTGCATAGCCTTATGATGATGATATGAAGCCAAGTTCCTAGTGTCCAGCACTTTTCTTGGTCCACATTTCTTTTTCCGCTCATCCTTTCAGTTCAGTTTAGCCCTCCTGATAAGATTCCCAAAGCTCTTGCCAAATATGTTCTCCTTCCCCATATGAGCTGTAGTTCATTTCTGGCTAGTCTGTTATACTATTGATGAAAGGGTTGGTCTAAGAATCTCAGATTTTATACAAATTTCTTAATTATCTATTCACTTTTAGGATCTTGCTTTCCTGCAAAAAAAACCCCTCTTACTTTCACGCCCAGCCTCTTCACTTCCTACTCGACTTTATATTTAAACCAGTGTTTCTCAACTTTGGCAACTTTAAAACATGTTGGCTGAGGAATTCTGGGAGCTGATGTTCACATGGTTTAAAGTAATCTCTCTTAAAGTAATTGTCCTCTTCTAGCTATAATGCATGTCCACAAATGGGAGTGAATTGCAATTAGTAGTTTTGATGTGGCTCAGTAGTCTTTCCACTTCATCTGGAAGTAGTCATCAGAAAGACAGCTCATATCCTATGAAAGAGATAGTTGCTCCTACCAGCACTCTTCCTTTCTTCTCATTGAACTTTTTGTTGATTCCTTTGTAGTTGAGAATCATTTACACATCTATACTTACTATTCTGTATGTGTCAGGATGGTAAGATTACACCATAGGAAACTTACATTATGCTCACAGTATGTTCACCACTTTGAGTTATGTATAGAAGGAAAAACAGGACAAGAATTTTGTTATATAATTATATCTTTTGTGGTTTTAATTGGTTTTAATGTTTTTAGTTTGGATTATTTTGTGTTGTTTTATATTAAACCAGAGACTATTGATACATATAATATTTAAAGATTAAAATCTGTTTTGTAACAAAGACGATGCTAAAATTTAAAATTGTACTGTTTTGTGTTTTTAATTATGTATGCCATTCAGATTCTCATATGGTGAGATGGGCAGCTATATAAATTTTCCAAATAAATAAGCAATTCAAATTTATATAGCCACCCTCTGCTGTGATATATGATTCTGGGCAGTTTACAAACAACGAAAAAGAAAATATAAACAATAAAGAATAAGACAACCATTTAAAAACATGGAAAAATGCATATAAAAGCACATTTTAAAAAGCTTCATAAAATACATAAAACTCACAACTATTGGGCATTATTTATTTCACAGGACTTCTACTCTTTTGACAAAGGAAAGTGTTGTGTCTGCGCCCCCCGAACCAGGCCCCCTGCCAGAAAGTGACTCGGTAAGTGAGGGGCAAGGGTCATCAGGACTTACCTCAGGAGCACCGGCTTCCCTGGCTCAGTTGCAGGAGCCAGAGGCAGGCCAGGTGGATGAGATAACGAGGCCTCCATCTCCTGACTGTTCCCCTCCAGGCCATGCCTCCAGACCCGGCTGATGGCAATCAGGCCTGGATGGATCCCAGATTTCGGAGATACGAGAGGCAACAGCAACAAAGGAAGGGGTGGGGCAGGCCTAGAGAGTGCTGTGTCACGAAGCCAAACCCCACAGAGTATAAAAGCAGCCCTGGCTGCTCTTCTGCTCTGTGACGAACAAAAATTGAGCTGAACTATTTGACTCGTGGAAAAGTGAGCTGAACTCTTTGACTCATGGAAAATTGAGCTGAACTATTTGACTCGTGGAGAAGTGAGCTGAACTCTTTGACTCGTGGAGAATTGAGCTGAACATTCGGCCTGGATTGCTGACTTCCTGGTTGCCTGGCAACCCCAAGATAAGGGAGACTTTGGCAGGCAGCTGCAGATTCCCTGCCAGGACTGATAGCAGCCGTGAACTCAATTACTGGTTCGTTTAGCTAGCACGCGTGGCTGAGGCCGGGAGGGGACAGAACAGAAAGGAAGAACAAGACCAAAAGTAGAGAACAAAATAACAGAATTGAAAGGGACATCTTCTAGTCCAACCTCCTGCTCAATCTTTTCTTAAAAACCTCTAGTGATAGAGCACACACAACAACTTCTGAAGGCAAGCCATTTTACTGATTATTGTTAGGAAATTTGTCCTTATTTCTAACTTGGTTCTCTCCTTGATTAGTTTTCATCATTTCTTCTTGTCCTGCCCTCAGGAGGTTTGGAAAAGAGGCTGTCCCCCTCTTCTTTGTGCTAGATTGAGAGTGCAGAGACCTGGATTCAAGTCCCACTCAGCCATGAATTATCCCTGGGGGATTAAAGGTAAACCTACTGATGGGGTGGTGGGGAAAGTGCTGCACTAGGCTGGATGCTGTACAATTTGAAGTGTGGTCTTACCTCGCAGTATAAAGCGGTACTAACACTTCACCTGTTCTTAAAACTATCCCGTTATTGATGCAGACTGCATTTGTATTTTTTTCTTGCCTAAGTGTAAACCCTTACTTTTCTCCCACTGAATTGCCTTTTGTTGGATAGCCACCACGTTTGAGTCTGTTAAGATCCTTCTGAATCTTCAGCCCATTTTCTGCAGTGTTGGTTATTCCCACCAACTTGGTGTCATCTGCGAAGTTGACGATTTCCCCTTCTATCCTCTACTGCAGGCTGCTTCTGCCAGCTGCTGGCTGCCTGCAATTTGGCAGTTTGAGTCTCACCAGGCTCAAGGTGGACTCAGCCTTCTGTTGTCCCGACGCTGGTAAAATGAGGACCCAGATTGTTGGGGGCAATAGGCTGGCTCTGTAAAGCAGTATATACCCTGTTTCCCCCAAAATAAGACATCCCCTGATAATAAGCCCAATCAGGCTTTTGAGTGCATGGCAATAAGGCCATGGCAATAAGGTTTATTTCAGGGTTCAAAAAAATGTAAGACAGGGTCTTATTTTCAGGGAAACACGGTAAGTCTGAGTGCTATTGCTATCTTCTTTCCTTCCCAATGGTTAGAATACAGTATTGCAGGCTAACTCTGTCCACAGCCAGTAGTTCGAGTCTCACCAGGCTCAAGGTTGACTTAGCCTTCCATCCTTCCAAGGTCAATAAAATGAGGACCCAGATTGTTGGGGGGGGGGGCAAGATGTTAACATTTGCAAACTGCTCAGAGAATTCTCTAAAGCAGGGGTCTCCAATCTTTCGGACCTCAGGGACCACTAAATTCATAATTTTAAATCCTGTGGACCATTAATATGATCTGCCAAATGACCGACTGGGTGGGTGTGGCTAGGTGATCATATGACTGAATGGGCATGCCCAACTCCTTGCTCCCCGGCCGGGCTCCTTAGGGCCTCAATAGGAAGCAGTTGTTGGAGCTAAGCAGCCACCAGTGTTGGCAAAACAGGTCAGTTCAAATGGGATCTGACCGAGAAGGAGGCTCAGCAGAAGCACCTCACTGAGGACTAGGATCATAGGCTTTCCAAGCAGAGGGAAGACCTGCGGTCAGGTCAGGCCAGGTACCAGTGCCTGGAAGCTCAGCGGGCTGAGATGGTCAGCCAATTCCAGGCCATGATGCAGTCTCACTGGAACAAGGCCCTCCAGCTCCTTACCACCAGCGGTACTTCCTTTCAGCCTTCACCCTTCACCCAAAGCCCCGCACCAGAAGGCTGAAGCAGACCCCAAATCAGAATTTCTGCCTCCCTCTGACCCACACACAAAGACCCCGAAGGGGGGAGATTCTCTGCAGCAACACAAATATTCATTGCACATGTGTCCCAGGGGCCGTAGTTTGAGGACCCCTGATTTAGTGCAATATAAATAATGCAAAAAAAATTTCTGCGGACCACCAAAATTTTCTCACAGACCACCAGTTGGTGACCGCTGCTGTAAAGCACCTGTAAAGCAGTATAGAACAGGGGTCTCCAACCTGGGCCATTTTAAGCCTGGTGGACTTCAACTCCCAGAATTCCCTCAGCCAACTTTGCTGGCTGGGGGATTCTGGGAGTTGAAGTCCTCCAGGCTTAAAGTGGCCCAGGTTGGAGACCCCTGGTATAGAAGTCTTATTGCTACTGGAAGGATCCTGGGCCTAAGACAGAACCTTGGGATATCCCTCTAGATACTTCCCTCCATGTACACACAGCTCCATTGAGTGCAGTTTTTCAACCGAGTTGCTAAGAACTGACACTGATGTGATGGTATTTTTTTCCACGTGACATTTGGAGTGGGGGGGGCTCCGTTTGAAGGGGATGCTTGAGAACGGGGAGAGCCAGGCTCCAGTCCCCGTCCCCCCCACCTATGGGAAGCCATAGGGACTCCCTGGTGGGCTCTGGGTCAGCGAGGAAGGCATTAAACTGGCACGTCGGAAACCGGGGCCTCCTTCAGAGAAGCTCCCTCAGTGACTTCGCAGTTGGGGCCTCTGTTCGCCCAGTCCACCTCGCAGGATTGTTGTTATAGCACCTTCGAGAGCTCTTGAAGGAAAGGCGGGGCGGAAAAAGGCGGCGAGCCTGCGGGGCTAAAGTGACGAGAGATCCGGCCTCGAGCTCCGCCCGGCCTACCTCACAGGGGTGTCGTGGTGGCAGGCGGGAAGCAGGAAGACGGAGCAACTCGCGGCTCCGAAATAATAAAGGAGCCTTCGCAACTCGCGCGGCCTGCCCGAAGCGCGACGCCCACCGAGAGGCCGATGGCGCTATAACAACATCCAGATTTTACCTCACACGTTGGCGGGAAACGGCACCGGAAGTGGCGACGCCCTTTTCGCGCGGTCCCGCCCCCCCCCAGCGCGCGTCGTTTCTGTTAGGCCCAGCCCCCTCCCCGGCGGCGACCAATCACAGAGACAGGAAGGAGGGCTGCCCGGCAACGGGAGGCGGGACGGCGTCAGGGGCCCCCGCTTTCTCGCGGAGATGTTGCGGACGGAGAAGGTGCTGCTGCTGCGGAGCCAGCAAGGCCGCTCCGTGCGGGTCGTGCGCGAGCACTACCTGCGTTCCGACGTGCCCTGCTGCAGCGCCCTCTGCCGGGCGGGCTGTCCCCGCGGTGCGTGGAGAGCGGGGGCGGGGCTTCGAGGGGGCGGGGCGGCGGCTTCGTGGGGGGAGAGTCGTGTGAACGCCGTTCGCGGCCTTCCCTTGTGTGGGCGGGGCGTGGGAATGCGAGGGAGGGAGGGGCCTGGGAGAGGCGGAGCCACGAGAGGGGGTTTTCCTATGTCATCTCAAAATGTTAGCGTCACGTGAACGTGTGAATGTGTGAACACGTGTTGGGTTGGAATGAGGAGCTCAGTGTCCAGTGGAGGGAGGGATCTAACGGTAACATTGAAGTTTAAAGCTTGTATTTTACGTCAAAGAAGAAGACACTGAAAAGTTTTCATTTAAAGGGAGAAAAGAAAAAAGTGGGGGTTTTTTTCTTTCTTATTTTTTTTTAAATTTTAGTACTTTGAAGGAAATAGGTGAGGAAAAAAGCTTTTTTCCCCCTCCCCTTTTTTCCCAGTAAGGTCAAAGAATTTGAAAGAATACCATGAATTTTGTAAATAAAAATGGTGACCGTTCACAAAGACTTTCCTAGGTGCAAATCAGAAATACACATTATTAAATACACATTAAAAAGGATTATTTTATTCAAAGAGGTACAGTAAATTTGTTTTCATTTGGAAATAGAATAGAATAGAATAGAGTTTTTATTGGCCAAGTGTGATTGGACACACAAGGAATTTGTCTTGGTGCATATGCTCTCAGTCTACATAAAAGACAAGATACCTTCATCAAGAATCATAAGGTACAACACTTAATGAGAGTCATAGGGTACAAATAAGCAATCAGGAAGCAATATCATTTAGATATCACTTCTGGAATTCGCTTGTGAAAGAAAAAATAAGAGGAAAGAGCTTTTTATTTTATTTTGTCACACAGCATATATAAGCATAAGCATGAAATAACTATACAATATATAAGCATATATATAAGCATAAGTATGTAATAACTATATTAATTGGATATAACAAGGAAACAATAGGACAGGAACGGTAGGCACGCTTGTGCTCTTATGGACGTCCCTTACAGACCTCTTAGGAATGGGGTGAGGTCAATAGTAGACAGTTTTTGGTTAAAGCTTTGAGGAGTTTGGGAAGAGACCACAGAGTCCGGTAGTGTGTTCCAAGTATTAACAACTCTGTTACTAAAGTCATATTTTCTGCAATCAAGATTGGAGCAGTTCACATTAAGCTTAAATCTATTGTATGACCGTGTATTGTTGCAATTGAAGCTGAAGTAGTCTTCGACAGGAAGGACATTGTAATAGATGATTCTATGAGTTAAAAACTCAGGTCATGTCGAAGGCGGCGTAGTTCTAAATTTTCTAAGCCCAGGATTTCAAATCTTGTGGCATATAAGGTATTTTGTTGTATTCAGAGGAGTGGAGAACTCTTGTAAAATATTTCTGGACACGTTCAATTGTATTGATGTCAGAAATGTGGTATGGGTTCCAAACAGGCGAGCTGTATTCAAGGATTGGTCTAGTAAATTTATTTATTTATTTTATTTATTTATTTTGTCACAACAATATATGTAGGAATCATACAAAAGATTATACAGTATATAAACATATATGGGTAAATATAAGGAGGTATAAGCATATATATAGAAAGAAGAAAAGAAAAACAATAGGACAGGAACGGTAGGCACGTTTGTGCTCTTATGCACGCCCCTTATGGTCCTCTTAGGAATGGGGTGAGGTCAATAGTAGAAAGTTTTTGGATAAAGCTTTTAGGATTATGGGAAGAGACCACAGAGTCAGGTAAAGTGTTCCAAGCACTGATGATTCTGTTACAGAAGTCATATTTTCTGCAATCTAGATTAAAGCGGTTGACATTAAGTTTAAATCTATTAGTTGCTCTAGTATTATTGCAATTAAAGCTGAAGTAGTCTTTAACAGGAAGGACATTACAATAGATGATTCTGTGAGTTAAACTTAGGTCTTGTCGAAGGCGACGGAGTTCCAAGTTTTCTAAGCCTAGGATTTCAAGTCTGGTGGGATAAGGTATTTTGTTGTTTTCAGAGGAATGGAGAACTCTTCTTGTAAAATATTTCTGGACACGTTCAATTGTATTGATGTCAGAGATGTGGTGAGGGTTCCAAACAGGCGAGCTGTATTCTAGAATTGGTCTAGCAAATGTTTTATATGCTCTGGTTAGTAGTGTGGTGTTTTTGGAAAAGAAACTGCGCAAGATTAGGTTTACAACTCTTAGAGCTTTTTTTGCTATGTAGTTGCAGTGGGCTTTGGCACTTAGATCATTTGACATGAAAACTCCAAGGTCTTTAACGGGATGGGGGTCGTCTGTAAGGTAATGTCCATCTAGTGTGTACTTAGTTTTTGGGTTCTTTTTTCCTATATGTAAGACTGAGCATTTGCTGGTTGAAATTTGGAGCTGCCAATTTTTAGACCAAGCGGTTAGATGGTCAAGGTCGTTTTGAATGATAGAAGTATTGTCTGTGGTGTTAAATAGTTTGACATCGTCAGCAAAGAGAACACAATTACTTGAGATATGGTCACAAAGATCATTAATGTATATGCTCTGGTTAGTAGTGTAGTGTTTTTGGAGAAGAAGCTACGCAACAAGAAGAAGAAGCAGCTTCATTACTTCTCACTGAATGCAAAGGGATCCAGGGGGAGGAAAGTCAAAATGCATTAATGCATTAGAAAATATAGGCGGCTAAAGCAACTTCCTCAGTAGAGAATGAGTTGTGTTCCAGCGCTTTTCTCACGTTTTCCTCCCGAGCAGCTTATGGGGACGGGCTTGAGAATCATCCCTAAGCAATACATTGGGCCCAAACAAGCAAATGGAAAGAATTTATTCCAGGTTTTCATGGCATCATGGCTTGCAAGGAGAAGGAGAAGGCAGGAGGAAGGATCAGATTTCAAGTGTTGCATATTGCACAGTTAGAGGGCAGGCAAGGCCTTACAGGCTACATAGGTTGAACCCAGGAAAAGTACACATGATTCAAGGCATAAGCCAGCTTTAAACGACAGGGAATCCTCGACTTGCGACCACAACTGAGCCCCAAATTTCTGCGGCTAAGGGAGACATTCGCTAAGTGAGTTTTGTCCCATTATATGACCTTTCTTGCCACCGTTGTTAAGTGAATCTGGCTTCCCCATTGAGTTTGCTTGTCAGAAGGTCACAGAAGGGGATCACATGACCCCAGGACACTGCAACCGTCATAAATATGGGTCACTTGCCAGGTGTCTGAATATTGATCACATGACCATGGGGGGGTGCTGCAAGGATCATGCGTGTGAAAAATGGTCAAGTCACTTTTTCCAGTGCCCCTGTAACTTTGAATGGTCTTTAAATGAACTGTTGTGAGGACTACAAGTACCAGGTGTTTTACCTGTAACAGGCATGCGCTAAGAAGGCCTATAAAAATCCTTCTTTGAGAACGTTGCCTGCTTAGCTGGCAGTAATGAACTCTTCTTGTGAGGCTGATCCTTCTCTGTAGGATTGACTCCCACATCCCAGGATAAATGCAGTTGCTTTAAATGCCACATGCTGCCGCCCTTGTGGGTTTCAATGCAGAATTTGAGATTGAATCCAAGAGGCTGCTCAGCCCCAGGAGAGCTTAAAACCTCAGTTATGCTTGTAGCCAAACCTCGCCAGAGCCTTGAGGCTCCCATTGATGGCAGAATAAATTTTCGCCCCTCCCCCAAAAGGTTAGTTGTTAAGTGGAAATACTGGCTTCAATGTTATTGTCTAGGTGTAACTCCATTAGTTCAATGCCACTAATCATTGCCCTACTATTACTTTCCATTTGTCATTAATTTATTTTTAAAAAAAACAGAAGTCATTGCTGATCATGCTCTCCCCCTGCTCCATTCCCAGAAACTGGTCTCCGTTTCTAAGTTTTTGTAAGTTTAAAAACTGCATCATTTCCCCTTATTGCACACTTTTAAACCTTACCTACTTTCCCTTCTTCAGCTGCTTTCCCCATCCCCTTTTAAATTGTAAATTAAAACAGGATAAATTAAATTTATCCCGTTTTAAACTGTAAATCCCTCAGGGCTCCCCTGTCTGTTTTTCATCACACCTGACAACATATTTATTTATTTATTTTTATTTTTATATATATGTAGGTCTTTGGTTATTCGGGTTTTCTCCCGCGTAAAATTGGAAGTGTCTTGGCGACATTTTGACGAAGTCTCATTCGTCATCTTCAGGCTTCAGCTTCGTGCTTCTGGGAGCAATGTGTGATTGCAGCTGTTTCTTCCTTTTTAACTGCTAGTGGGGGTTTGAACTGATTGGGTGGAGCTTGGCTGTGCTCTGATTGGATGGGTTTTGTTTTTGTTTTTGTTTTTTTGTGCTCTGATTGGCTGGGGGTGTGTCCTGTTTGGGTGGGGGCTTGGTTGTGCTCAGATTAGAAACTGAAGCCTGAAGATGACGAATGAGACTTCGTCGAAACGTCGCCAAGACACTTCCAATTTTACACGGGAGAAAACCCGAATAACCAAAGACCTACATACAAACACCCGCAAAAACCTCAGAAAACAAATATATATATGCACCGCCTGCCCCACCACATACATTGGACAAACCAACAGAAGAATAAGTGCACGCATTGAAGAACACAAGAACTCATTCAAAAAAGAGGAACCAACTTCTTCCCTGATCCAACACTTTAAAGTCACAGGACATGATATTGACTTTAAAAAGACCAGAACTATCGCCAAAACTGAACACTTTAACAACAGAATAATCAGAGAAGCCATTGAGATAGAAAAACGCCCACACAGCATGAACAAACGAGATGACACCTCCCGCCTACCAGCCATTTGGAAACCCGCCCTTATTGACAAACGAGTCCCTAACACGAGGAATGACACCAGACCCACACTCACGAGGTCCACACAGGATGTCACCACCGCACATCCACCCAGAAAGCAGACCCAAACCCACACTGATCATGAAGCACGACCAAGGACCAGAAGCCAGACCGCAGCTGCAACATTAGCCATTTCAAACCCCTCCAATCCATACATGCAGCAGACTGACACCCACTATGAAGATGTAGCACGACCACAAAGCCAAACAACAGCTATGCAGCTCACCAGCTCAAATCCCCCTGCAACACAGACTAAACTGAGCACAAACAAGCCCCCACCAACACAGGACACACCCCCAGCCAATCAGAGCACAGAAAAACCCCCATCCAATCAGAGCACAGCTCCCACCCAATCAGTTCAAACCCCACTAGCAGTTAAAGGAAGAAACAGCTGCGATCACACATTGCTCCCAGAAGCACGCTGAAGCCTGAAGATGACGAATGAGACTTCGTCGAAACGTCGCCAAGACACTTCCAATTTTACACGGAGAAAACCCGAATAACCAAAGACCTACATACAAACACCAAAAACCTCAGAAAACAAATATATATATGCACCGCCTGCCCCACCACATACATTGGACAAACCAACAGAAGAATAAGTGCACGATTGAAGAACACAAGAACTCATTCAAAAAGAGGAACCAACTTCTTCCCTGGTCCAACACTTTTAAAGTCACAGGACATGATATTGACTTTAAAAGACCAGAACTATCGCCAAAACTGAACACTTTAACAACAGAATAATCAGAGAAGCCATTGAGATAGAAAACGCCCACACAGCATGAACAAACGAGATGACACCTCCGCCTACCAGCCATTTGGAAACCCGCCTTATTGACAAACGAGTCCCTAACACGAGGAATGACACCAGACCCACACTCACGAGGTCCACACAGGATGTCACCACCGCACATCCACCCAGAAAGCAGACCCAAACCCACACTGATCATGAAGCACGACCAAGGACCAGAAGCCAGACCGCAGCTGCAACATTAGCCATTTCAAACCCCTCCAATCCATACATGCAGCAGACTGACACCCACTATGAAGATGTAGCACGACCACAAAGCCAAACAACAGCTATGCAGCTCACCAGCTCAAATCCCCCTGCAACACAGACTAAACTGAGCACAAACAAGCCCCCACCAACACAGGACACACCCCCAGCCAATCAGAGCACAGCCAAGCTCCCACCCAATCAGTTCAAATCCCCACTAGCAGTTAAAAGGAAGAAACAGCTGCGATCACACATTGCTCCCAGAAGCACGAAGCTGAAGCCTGAAGATGACGAATGAGACTTCGTCGAAACGTCGCCAAGACACTTCCAATTTTACGGGAGAAAACCCGAACAACCAAAGACCTATATACAAACACCCGCGAAAACCTCAGAAAACAAATATATATATATATATATATATATATATATATATATATATATATATGTGTGTGTGTGTGTGTGTGTGTGTGTGTGTGTGTGTGTGTGTGTGTGTGTGTGTGTGTGTGTGTGTGTGTGTCTTTGGTTATTCGGGTTTTCTCCCGCGTAAAATTGGAAGTGTCTTGGCAACGTTTCGACGAAGTCTCATTCGTCTGGGAGCAATGTGTGATTGCAGCTGTTTCTTCCTTTTTAACTGCTAGTGGGGGTTTGAACTGATTGGGTGGAGCTTGGCTGTGCTCTGATTGGATGGGTTTTGTTTTTGTTTTTGTTTTTTTGTGCTCTGATTGGCTGGGGGTATGTCCTGTTTGGGTGGGGGCTTGGTTGTGCTCCGGTCCGTGGCCAATAAGGCCCCCCTAATCTACAATCTTATTCAGGGGGGTGCCGCGGACTTTATAGGCATTACGGAGACCTGGTTGGGCGCAGAAGGGGGCGTGCCCCTGGTACAGATGTGCCCGCCAGGCTTCCGTGCATTTCATCAGCCGAGAGCCCAGGGTAGGGGTGGAGGGGTGGCGGTTGTGATCAGAGAGAGTCTGGAGCCGAGGGAGACCACTGTACCTCAGATTGCCGGGTGTGAATCCCTCTTTGTGAAGTGGGGCCATAGATGTCAGATGGGCTTGCTGGTCACGTACCTGGCTCCTTGCTGCGTGACAGCTGCCCTGCCCGAGCTCCTGGAGGTGCTTGCTGGGGTGGCAGTTGAGACCCCCAGACTTTTAGTCATGGGGGATTTTAACTTGCCATCTTCCGGCTCGTCATCGACAGCAGCTCGGGAGTTCACGGCTTCCATGACGGCCTTGGACCTGACTCAAGTAGTTGATGGCCCTACCCACATTGGGGGTGGTACACTCGATCTGATTTTTGTCTCTGGTCAGTGGTTGAGAGATCTGGACTTAAAGGAAATAGTCATTGAACCTTTGTCATGGTCAGATCACTCTCTCCTTCGCCTGGACTTTCTGACCGCCATCCAACACCGCAGGGAGACGGAGCCGATGCGTTGGTTCCGTCCCAGGCGCCTGATGGACCCGGAGAGGTTCCGGACGGAGCTTGGGCCATTCCCTGAGGGTCTGGCTCACGGCACATCTGAGGAACTTGTTGCGGCCTGGGAACGGCCGCGCGGGGCCTTAGATCGTGTCGTGCCTCTGCGGCCTCTGACCCGGCGCAGGTCCCAACCGGCTCCTTGGTTCTCCGAGGAGCTGAGGGGATGAAGCGCGGAGAAGGCGCCTAGAGAGTTCCTGGAGGTCTAGCCGTTCAGAGGCTGATCGGACACTAGTGAAGTCCTATACTAGGACTTACCTAGTGGCATTGAGGGAAGCGAGGCGCTACGCCTCCTCATTGCGTCGGCAGATAACCGCCCAGCCGCCCTGTTTGGGTGACTCGTTCCCTCCTTCACCAGGGGAGCGGGATGACCCGCTGCAGGGACGTGCTGAGGAGTTTAACGGTTATCTATACGATAAAATCGCTCAGCTCGGGATGGTTGGACCAAAATTGCGGTGACTCAGGTGAGACGCTGAGGGTGGTCTTGGTGACATTGTTTGGGATGAGTTTGACCCTGTGGCTCCGAGGACATGGACAGGTTGTTGGGTAGGTTGAATGCCACCACGTGTTTACTGGACCCGTGCCCTCCTGGCTGGTGCTGGCCACTCAGGAGGTGACACGAGGCTGGCTCCAGGCGATTCGACCGCTTCTTTGGTGGAGGTGTCTTTCCGGCCGCCTTGAAAGAGGCGGTGGTGAGGCCTCCTCAAGAAGCCTTCCTGGACCCGCTGTTTTAGGTAATTATCGTCCGGTCTCCAACCCGCCGCGGCGAAGGTTGTAGAGAGTATGGTGGCATATCAGTTTCCCTTGCACCTGGATGAAACTGTCTATCTAGACCCGTTCCAGTCCGGTTTCCGGCCCGGTTACAGCACGGAGACGGCTTTGGTCGCATTGGTGGATGATCTCTGGAGGGCCAGGGATAGGGGTTGTTCCTCTGCCCTGGTCCTATTAGACCTCTCAGCGGCTTTCGATACCATCGACCATGGTATCCTGCTGCGCCGGTTGGAGGGATTGGGAGTGGGAGGCACCGTTTATCGGTGGTTCTCCTCCTATCTCTCCGACCGGTCGCAGTCGGTGTTGACAGGGGGGCAGAGGTCGGCCCGAGGCGCCTCACTTGTGGGGTGCCGCAGGGGTCGATCCTCTCGCCCCTTCTGTTTAACATCTACATGAAGCCGCTGGGTGAGATCATCAGTGGTTTTGGTGTGAAGTACCAGCTGTATGCGGATGACACCCAGCTGTACTTTTCTACACCGGACCACCCCAACGAAGCTATCGAAGTGCTGTCCCGGTGTCTGGAGGCCGTACGGGTCTGGATGGGGAGAAACAGGCTCAAGCTCAATCCCTCCAAGACAGAGTGGCTGTGGATGCCGGCATCCCGGTACAGTCAGCTAAATCCGCGGCTGACCATTGGTGGCGAGTCATTGGCCCCGATGGAGAGGGTCCGCAACTTAGGCGTCCTCCTGGATGAACGGCTGTCTCTAGAAGATCATTTGACGGCCGTCTCCAGGAGAGCGTTCTACCAGGTTCGCCTGGTACGCCAGTTGCGTCCCTTTCTGGACCGGGATGCCCTATGCACGGTCACTCACGCACTCGTGACGTCTCGCCTGGATTACTGCAATGCTCTCTACATGGGGCTCCCTTGAAGGGCATCCGGAGGCTACAGTTAGTCAGAATGCAGCTGCGGGTGATAGATGGAGCCCCGTGGCTCCCGTGATAACACCCATCCTCGCAGACTGCACTGGCTACCTGTGGCCTTCGGGTGCCTTCAAGGTTTTGGTGACCACCTTTAAAGCGCTCCATGGCATAGGGCCGGGTTATTTACGGGACCGCCTACTGCTACCGAATACCTCTCACCGACCCGCGGCGCTCTCACAGAGAGGGACTCCTCAGGGTGCCGTCAGCGAGGCAATGTCGTCTGGCGGCGCCCAGGAAGGGCCTTCTCTGTGGGGCTCCCACCCTCTGGAACGAACTACCCCGGACTTCGCCAGCTGGACCTTCGACCTTCCGCCATGGGCTTAAGTGGAAATACTGGCTTCAATGTTATTGTCTAGGTGTAACTCCATTAGTTCAATGCCACTAATCATTGCCCTACTATTACTTTCCATTTGTCATTAATTTATTTTTTAAAAAAACAGAAGTCATTGCTGATCATGCTCTCCCCCTGCTCCATTCCCAGAAACTGGTCTCCGTTTCTAAGTTTTTGTAAGTTTAAAAACTGCATCATTTCCCCTTATTGCACACTTTTAAACGTTACCTACTTTCCCTTCTTCAGCTGCTTTCCCCATCCCCTTTTAAATTGTAAATTAAAACAGGATAAATTAAATTTATCCCGTTTTAAACTGTAAATCTGTTTGTATGTACGTCTTTGGTTATTCGGGTTTTCTCCCGCGTAAAATTGGAAGTGTCTTGGTGACGTTTCGACGAAGTCTCATTCGTCATCTTCAGGCTTCAGCTTCGTGCTTCTGGGAGCAATGTGTGATTGCAGCTGTTTCTTCCTTTTTAACTGCTAGTGGGGGTTTGAACTGATTGGGTGGGAGCTTGGCTGTGCTCTGATTGGATGGGGGTTTTTTTGTGCTCTGATTGGCTGGGGTGTGTCCTGTTTGGGTGGGGGCTTGGTTGTGCTCAGATTAGTCTGAGTTGCAGGGGGATTTGAGCTGGTGAGCTGCATTGCTGTTGTTTGGCTTCGTGTTCGTGGTTGTGCTACATCTTCATAGTGGGTGTCAGTCTGCTGCATATATGGATTGGAGGGGTTTGAAATGGCTAATGTTGCAGCTGCGGTCTGGCTTCTGGTCCTTGGTCGTGCTTCATGATCAGTGTGGGTTAGGGTCTGCTTTCTGGGTGGATGTGTGGTGGTGACATTCTGTGTGGACCTCGTGAGCGTGGGTCTGGTGTCATTCCTCGTGTTAGGGACTCGTTTGTCTATAAGGGCGGGTTTCCAAATGGCTGGTAGGCGGGAGGTATCATCTCGTTTGTTCATGCTGTGTGGGCGTTTTTCTATCTCGATGGCTTCTCTGATTATTCTGTTGTTAAAGTGTTCAGTTTTGGCAATAGTTCTGGTCTTTTTAAAGTCAATATCGTGTCCTGTGGCTTTAAGGTGTTGGACCAGGGAAGAAGTTGGTTCCTATATATATGTATGTAGGTCTTTGGTTATTCGGGTTTTCTCCGTAAAATTGAAGTGTCTTGGCGACGTTTCGATGAAGTCTCATTCGTCATCTTCAGGCTTCAGCTTCGTGCTTCTGGGAGCAATGTGTGATTGCAGCTGTTTCTTCCTTTTTAACTGCTAGTGGGGGTTTAAACTGATTGGGTGGAGCTTGGCTGTGCTCTGATTGGATGGGTTTTGTTTTTGTTTTGTGCTCTGATTGGCTGAGGTGTGTCCTGTTTGGGTGGGGGCTTGGTTGTGCTCAGATTAGAAGCTGAAGCCTGAAGATGACGAATGAGACTTCGTCGAAACGTCGCCAAGACACTTCCAATTTTACACGGGAGAAAACCCGAATAACCAAAGACCTACATACAAACACCCGCAAAAACCTCAGAAAACAAATATATATATGCACCGCCTGCCCCACCACATACATTGGACAAACCAACAGAAGAATAAGTGCACGCATTGAAGAACACAAGAACTCATTCAAAAAAGAGGAACCAACTTCTTCCCTGGTCCAACACTTTAAAGTCACAGGTCATGATATTGACTTTAAAAAGACCAGAACTATCGCCAAAACTGAACACTTTAACAACAGAATAATCAGAGAAGCCATTGAGATAGAAAAACGCCCACACAGCATGAACAAACGAGATGACACCTCCCGCCTACCAGCCATTTGGAAACCCGCCCTTATTGACAAACGAGTCCCTAACACGAGGAATGACACCAGACCCACACTCACGAGGTCCTCACAGGATGTCACCACCGCACATCCACCCAGAAAGCAGACCCAAACCCACACTGATCATGAAGCACGACCAAGGACCAGAAGCCAGACCGCAGCTGCAACATTAGCCATTTCAAACCCCTCCAATCCATACATGCAGCAGACTGACACCCACTATGAAGATGTAGCACGACCACAAAGCCAAACAACAGCTATGCAGCTCACCAGCTCAAATCCCCCTGCAACACAGACTAAACTGAGCACAAACAAGCCCCCACCAACACAGGACACACCCCCAGCCAATCAGAGCATTCAAACCTCTCCATCATCAGCCAGTCCCACCTCAATCAGTTCAAACCCCCACTAGCAGTTAAAGGAAGAAACAGCTGCGATCACACATTGCTCCCAGAAGCTGAAGCCTGAAGATGACGAATGAGACTTCGTCAAACGTCGCCAAGACACTTCAATTTTACGCAGGAGAAAACCGAATAACCAAAGACCTACATACAAACACCCGCGAAAACCTCAGAAAACATATATATATCTCATTAAATTTTGGTTTTATTCCTTCAGATGGGAAATTGCTGTCCGATGATGTCACTCACTATCTTGTGCCTGACTGGAAGGTGCTTCAAGATTACCTGGAGATTCTGGAATTACCTGAGCTGAAGGGGCTGGTTTTCATGCAGACAGCATGTCAAGCGATGCAGCAACAAAGAGGACGCAGGTATTTGGTTTTCTCCGGGAGGGTTAATTTACAGGCCGGTGCAGTCCTAGGTTGCATCCACGGAGGCCGTTTCAAGATCATGTGAGATGATAGTCCTCTTTATGTTATTTATTGATTTATCAAACTTCTTAGCTGCCCATCTCCATCACAAAGGGACTATTTGCTGCACACACTTGGAATACAGGGAGTCCTCAACAAACGACCACAACTGAGCCCCAAATTTCTGCGGCTAAGGGAGACATTCGCTAAGTGAGTTTTGTCCCATTATATGACCTTTCTTGCCACCGTTGTTAAGTGAATCTGGCTTCCCCATTGAGTTTGCTTGTCAGAAGGTCACAGAAGGGGATCACATGACCCCACGACACTGCAACCGTCATAAATATGGGTCAGTTGCCAGGTGTCTGAATATTGATCACATGACCATGGGGGGTGCTGCAAGGATCATACGTGTGAAAAATGGTCAAGTCACTTTTTCCAGTGCCCCTGTAACTTTGAATGGTCTTTAAATGAACTGTTGTGAGGACTACAAGTACCAGGTGTTTCACCTGTAACAGGCATGCGCTAAGAAGGCCTATAAAAATCCTTCTTCCAGAGCGTTGCCTGCTTAGCTGGCAGTAATGAACTCTTCTTGTGAGGCTGATCCTTCTCTGTAGGATTGACTCCCACATCCCAGGATAAATGCAGTTGCTTTAAATGCCACATGCTGCCGCCCTTGTGGGTTTCAATGCAGAATTTGAGATTGAATCCAAGAGGCTGCTCAGCCCCAGGAGAGCTTAAAACCTCAGTTATGCTTGTAGCCAAACCCTCGTTTCGTAGCCTTGAGGCTCCCGTTGATGGCAGAATAAATTTTCTCCCCTCCCCCAAAAGGTTAGTTGTTAAGTGGAAATACTGGCTTCAATGTTATTGTCTAGGTGTAACTCCTTTAGTTCAATGCCACTAATCATTGCCCTACTATTACTTTCCATTTGTCATTAATTTATTTTTTAAAAAAACAGAAGTCATTGCTGATCATGCTCTCCCCCTGCTCCATTCCCAGAAACTGGTCTCCGTTTCTAAGTTTTTGTAAGTTTAAAAACTGCATCATTTCCCCTTATTGCACACTTTTAAACGTTACCTACTTTCCCTTCTTCAGCTGCTTTCCCCATCCCCTTTTAAATTGTAAATTAAAACAGGATAAATTAAATTTATCCCGTTTTAAACTGTAAATCTGTTTGTATGTACGTCTTTGGTTATTCGGGTTTTCTCCCGCGTAAAATTGGAAGTGTCTTGGTGACGTTTCGACGAAGTCTCATTCGTCATCTTCAGGCTTCAACGTGCTTCTGGGAGCAATGTGTGATTGCAGCTGTTTCTTCCTTTTAACTGCTAGTGGGGTTTGAACTGATTGGGTGGAGCTTGGCTGTGCTCTGATTGGATGGGGTTTTTGTGCTCTGATTGGCTTGGGGTGTGTCCTGTTTGGGTGGGGGCTTGTTTGTGCTCAAATTAGTCTGAGTTGCAGGGGGATTTGAGCTGGTGAGCTGCATAGCTGTTGTTTGGCTTCGTGTTCGTGGTCGTGCTACATCTTCATAGTGGGTGTCAGTCTGCTGCATGTATGGATTGGAGGGGTTTGAAATGGCTAATGTTGCAGCTGCGGTCTGGCTTCTGGTCCTTGGTCGTGCTTCATGATCAGTGTGGGTTTGGGTCTGCTTTCTGGGTGGATGTGTGGTGGTGACATCCTGTGTGGACCTCATGAGTGTGGGTCTGGTGTCCTTCCTCGTGTTAGGGACTCGTTTGTCAATAAGGGCGGGTTTCCAAATGGCTGGTAGGCGGGAGGTATCATCTCGTTTGTTCATGCTGTGTGGGCGTTTCTCTATCTCGATGGCTTCTCTGATTATTCTGTTGTTAAAGTGTTCAGTTTTGGCAATAGTTCTGGTCTTTTTAAAGTCAATATCGTGTCCTGTGGCTTTAAGGTGTTGGACCAGGGAAGAAGTTGGTTCCTATATATATGTATGTAGGTCTTTGGTTATTCGGGTTTTCTCCCGCGTAAAATTGGAAGTGTCTTGGCGACGTTTCGATGAAGTCTCATTCGTCATCTTCAGGCTTCAGCTTCGTGCTTCTGGGAGCAATGTGTGATTGCAGCTGTTTCTTCCTTTTTAACTGCTAGTGGGGGTTTAAACTGATTGGGTGGAGCTTGGCTGTGCTCTGATTGGATGGGTTTTGTTTTTGTTTTTTTGTGCTCTGATTGGCTGAGGGTGTGTCCTGTTTGGGTGGGGGCTTGGTTGTGCTCAGATTAGAAGCTGAAGCCTGAAGATGACGAATGAGACTTCGTCGAAACGTCGCCAAGACACTTCCAATTTTACGCAGGAGAAAACCGAATAACCAAAGACCTACATACAAACACCCGCGAAAACCTCAGAAAACATATATATATCTCATTAAATTTTGGTTTTATTCCTTCAGATGGGAAATTGCTGTCCGATGATGTCACTCACTATCTTGTGCCTGACTGGAAGGTGCTTCAAGATTACCTGGAGATTCTGGAATTACCTGAGCTGAAGGGGCTGGTTTTCATGCAGACAGCATGCCAAGCGATGCAGCAACAAAGAGGACGCAGGTATTTGGTTTTCTCCGGGAGGGTTAATTTACAGGCCAGTGCAGTCCTAGGTTGCATCCACGGAGGCAGTTTCAAGATCATGTGATATGATAGTCCTCTTTATGTTATTTATTGATTTATCAAACTTCTTAGCTGCCCATCTCCATCACAAAGGGACTATTTGCTGCACACACTTGGAATACAGGGAGTCCTCAACAAACGACCACAACTGAGCCCAAAATTTAAGTTGTTAAGTGAGACATTTGTTCAGTGAATTTTGCCCCTTTTTACCTCTTTTCTTGCCACATTTGTTAAGAGTTGAAGTTAGTCATTAAGTGAATTTGGCTTCCCCATTGACTTTGCTTGTCAGAGGGTTGCAAGAGGCGATCACTGCGACGGTCATAAATGCGAGTCAGTTGCCAAGTGCCTGAATTTTGATCATGTGACCACGGGGAGGCTGCAACGGTCGTAAGCATGAAAAATAGTCATAAGTCACTTATTTCAGTGGCATTGTAACTTTGAACCGTCACTAAATAACTCTTGTGAATCGAGGGCTACCTGTCCTGTGTCCAGTTCTGGTCACCATGATACAGAAAAAGATGTTGAGACCATAGAAAGAGTGTAGAGAAGAACAACAAAGAGGACAAGGGGACTGGAAGCTAAACCATAAGATGAATCGTTAAGGGAACTCAATATATCCAGTCTAATGAAGAGAAGGATTAGGGGGGAAAGTGACAGCCGTCTTACAGTACTTGAAGGGCTTTCACAGAGAAGAGGGGGTCAACCTATTCTCCAAAGCACCACAGGGCAAGAAAAGAAGTAATGGATAGAAGATCATTAAAAGGAGATTCAACCTGGAAATAAGGAGGAATTTTCTGACAGTGAGAACAGTCAACCCATGGAACAGAAGTTGCCTTCAGAAGTTGTGGGAGCTTCATCACTGGAGGCTTTCAAGAAGAGACTGGACTGTCATCTGTCAGAAATGGTGTAGGGTCTCCTGCTTGGGCGGGGGAGTTGAACTAGATGACCTAGAAAGTCTCCTCCAACTCTGTTAATTTGTTAGGCTTGCTTCTGGAAGTTGTGAGTTCTCCATCATTGGAGGTTTTTTTGGGCAGCCGTTTGTCTGGAATGGTATAGGATCTCCTGCTTGAGCAGGGCTTGGAGTAGAAAACCTCCAAGGTCACTATTATTCTAAGTTCTGAATTGTTTCCAGTTGCTTTCCCACCAAGATCCAAGCGGTTTGAAGGTGTTGGAATAGTGGCTAGAGAAATCCAGGTTCAGCATTGCCATCAGCCACAGAAATTCAGAGCTGTTCCTCAGCCCAACCGAGGGCTGACCGGGTGGTTGTTGGGGAGGGGGAGAGAATGGGGGGAGCAGGAGGGGGTTGCATGTGTGTGTTGCTTTGAGCTCCTTTAGGAAAGGTAGGATGTAAATCCAACCTCTTCTGTTACTTCAGTTTTCACCTACAATTGATGGATATTTGTGTTTTCACACCTAGATTGATGATGAAGAAAAACATGCATGCATCAATCAATCCATAATAGACTGCTAATAAAATGAAAAAAATGAAGATTTGCAGGCCCCTCTTTATTTCATGTGCCTTGCAAATTAATAGCTGAAAATCTCATATTCCTTCAGACTTGAGTTTGCAGATTTATTTCAGATTTACAGTGGCACTGGAAAAGCCAAGATATACAGAATCAAACTCTAAAAAGTGTACCGTAGTCTCTTTTTTAAAAATCCATTACAAAGGTTAATAATATGCCTTGGCGATTATATGAATATACCCGTGCTCTAAATACCCTTGAGACCTGAAAGGTTAATCAGGGATTTTTTTCTAGCCGACATTAATTATAGCATCATTATCTATGAATATATTTCAGAGGTAATGGAGGATTCTAATCCAAAGTCCTAATACAGCAGGTTAATAAAAATGTTTAAAATCTTTCTGCCACTGGGTATGTTTGTTGGGGTTTTTTTTTTTTACTGTCGGACCCTCCCTGGATTGTGAAAATGATTCCATGTTATGCCTGTAAAATACTTCTTAATCTTTTCCATTCTTGACGCACAATCTGCCATTTGCCTCCCCGCGCAACCTTCCTGCAGTCTGACAGATGGGGTCAAATGTTCCTCACTGACTTGGAAGACATGGATGCAATGGCATATTTCAGCGGCGTAAATGAATTGTTTTTGACTGACACTTTATTCACATAAATTCTTATGCATAGTTTGAATATTTAAGGATTTGGAATACAATAATCCTTTATTTAGAAATTTTGACTTACATTGCATTTTTGTGAGTTTTCAGAGGTGTTGCTTTTAGTAGATGAAGATGGATGAACTAGGCTAGCGATGGCTAACCTTTTTGCCATTGCATGCCAGGAGGGAGGGGGGGCGCTGGGGATGTGCGCGCGTGCCCACACCCATAATTCTGTGCGCCCTGTGCATGCGCGCGTGACCCTCCTGCTCCTGGCACGCAAGGGCCCTGTAGGCCTGTTTTTCTCTCTCACCAGGCTCCAGAGCCTCTCTATGAGTCTGGGGAGGGTGAAAACAGCCTTCCCCACCTTCCCAGGAGGCCCACTGGAGGCCAAAAACGGCCTGTTTCCCAGCTTCTGGTTGGACAGGAAGTGACATTTTTTGCTGTCCTCAGCCTCCAGAGACCCCTAGAGAGGCTCTAGGAGCCAGGTGAGAGAGAAAAATGGGTCTTCCCCACCACCCCCCAGGCCCTCCGGAGGCAGGAAACAGCTTGTTTCCCTACTTCTGTTGGGCCCAAAAGGCCAGAAAATCAGTTGGTCGGCGCACGCGTGTGCACTGGAGCTGAGCTCGCATGCCCATTGATATGGCTACACATGCCACCTGTGGCACGCGTGCCATAGGTTCGCCATCACAGAGCTAGGCTTTTAATCTTGGGTGGGTCTGCTAGTGAGTTGGGGGTCTCTTTAAGACTCTTCAGACCTCAGCTTCGCTTCCCCAATGAAGGTGTGGGGGAGGCGAGGAAGCCGCTGTCCTTACTTTGGCTGTGGGACCCTGAAGAAAAGTGAGTCTTAGGTAAGGCAAGGGCAACGGGACCCCGGTCATTATAGAATTAGCAGGAAACATCGGTTGCAGGAGGATTTGTTGAGCGCCAGATGCTTTGGGTGCTTCGCAGCTTTGTGTTTGTTGAGTCAAAGTGCTGGAATGTAATTTGAATTATGCTTCTCCCACATTCCCATTCTGTTACTTTTACATATGGAGTTACACATAGAATCATAAGGCTGCAAGAGACCGCGGGGGTCTTCTAGCAGCCCCCTGGCCAAGATCATAGAATCAAAGGGCTGGAAGGGACCGCGGGGGTCTTCTAGTCCAGCCCTCTGGCCAAGATCATAGAATCAAAGGGCTAGAAGGTACCTCGGGGGTCTTCTAGTCCAGCCCCCTGGCCAAGATCATAGAATCGTAGAGCTGGAAGGGACCTCGGGGGGTCTTCTAGTCCAGCCCCCTGGCCAAGATCATAGAATCGTAGGGCTGGAAGGGACCTCAGGGGTCTTCTAGTCCAGCCCCCTGGCCAAGATCATAGAATCAAAGGGCTGGAAGGGGCCTCAGGGGTCTTCTAGCAGCCCCCTGGCCAAGATCATAGAATCGTAGGGCTGGAAGGTACCTCGGGGGTCTTCTAGTCCAGCCCCCTGGCCAAGATCATAGAATCGTAGGGCTGGAAGGGACCTCGGGGGTCTTCTAGTCCAGCCCCCTGGCCAAGATCATAGAATCAAAGGGCTAGAAGGGACCTCGGGGGTCTTCTAGTCCAGCCCCCTGGCCAAGATCATAGAATCGTAGGGCTAGAAGGGACCTCGGGGGTCTTCTAGTCCAGCCCCCTGGCCAAGATCATAGAATCGTAGGGCTAGAAGGGACCTCGGTGGTCTTCTAGTCCAGCCCCCTGGCCAAGATCATAGAATCGTAGGGCTGGAAGGGACCTCGGGGGTCTTCTAGTCCAGCCCCCTGGCCAAGATCATAGAATCGTAGGGCTGGAAGGGACCTCGGGGGTCTTCTAGTCCAGCCCTCTGGCCAAGATCATAGAATCAAAGGGCTAGAAGGGACCTCGGGGGTCTTCTAGTCCAGCCCCCTGGCCAAGATCATAGAATCGTAGGGCTGGAAGGGACCTCGGGGGTCTTCTAGTCCAGCCCCCTGGCCAAGGCAGCAGAACTTGTTCCATACAGGACAAATGGGTGCCTATAATCCCCTCCAGGGATGAAGCCCTCACAACTCCAGGGAGGGAAGCTGTTCCATTGACTAATTGTTCTCACTATCAGGAAATTCCTCCTTCGTTCTTCCTTTAACGAGGTAGCATTGGACAGTCATTTGTCTAGGAGGGTAGAGGGTGTCCTACCTTAGCAAGAGGTTGGACTAGAAAATTTTCAAGTATTGGTTATAGAAAACCTATATTTCAGTGGTGAAATCCAATTTTTTTTACTACCGGCTCTGTGGGTGTGCCTTGGTGGGTGTGGCAGGGGAAGGATGCTGCAAAATCTCCATTCCTTCCCCACTTCTGGGTGAAGGATATTGCAAAATCTCCATTCCCATCCTACTTCTGAGGCCAGCCAGAGATGGTATTTGCCGGTTCTCCGAATTACTCAAAATTTCTGCTACCAGTTCTCCAGAACCTGCTAGATTTTACCCCTGCTATATTTATTTTCTTTTGGGAATGGGCATCAGAATTTCATTTTTTAATGTGTGCCAGGGTGTTCATAGAAAAAAAGTGAAATAAAGCTTGTCTTGTCTTGTCTTTATCTGTCTTTGTCTTTACCTTTATCTTTTTCTTATCCTATTCTATAATTGTTCTATAATTCAGAATTTTGAATTATAGAACAATTAAAGGAAGTAAAGGAAGGCTGGCCCACAAACCTCTCTGGCGCTTTTGTTGGCAAGAGAAGCTTGCTGTTCCTTCGTTCACTGACGATTTGGTTGGATTTAAATTGATTTCATTTCATTTATGGTATATGACTGTCTGTTTACAACTACAGGCAGTCCTCGACTTATAACCATAATTGAGACCCACGTTTCTGTTGCTAAGTGAGACATTTGTTAAGTGAGTTTTGGCCCGTGTTACGACCTTCCTTGCCACATTTGTTAAGTGAATCCCTGCAGTTGTTAACTTAGTAACATGGTTGTTAAGTGAATCTGGTTCCCCACTAACTTTACTCGTCAGAAAGACGGCCACTGTGACCGTCATAAATGCGAGTCAGTTGCCAAGCAGCTGGATTTTGATCACATGACCACGGGGATGCTGCAGCGGTCCTAAAATGTGAAAAACAAGCCATAAGTCACTTTTTTTCAGTGACGTTGTAACTTCGAACGGTCACTCATTGAGCTGTTGTAAGTCAAGGACTGCCTGTACATGACTCTGAGCGGCTCATTGCATCAACGGACTCGACCAAACACTTTTAAAATGTGCCCAGCTGCAGCCCCCGCTGGCAGGAACAGCCCTTCCATTGACCTCGCAGAAGAAGCTGCTGGCATTCTCATTGGCAGGCAAAGCAGGACAAGGAGAGGATGCCCAGGTAGGGACGGGTAGCGTGGCCGGTGAAAACGCCGTAGGACAACACCTGGCCAGCCACCTGCTCCTCACCGAAGCGGTTGATGCCCTCCGATAAATCACTGCCATAAGATGAAAGGCAAATATAAAACAGAGCGCAGAAGAAAACACATTCAGGCCATCTTGTCACATTACATAATTCCTTTGATATAGCTGTTCAATAATTTCAAAATACGACATTGTTTCTAAAAAAAAACACAACCCTCTGCCACTGCTGTTCTTAGTGTAGTTTATCATAACATATTATCTGAAGGTCTCTGTGTGTGTTTGTGTTTGTGTGTGTGTGTGTGTGTGTGTAGGTCTTTGGTTTTATATATATATCCTGATCTCCTGGCAGCAGAAGGCTGCAAATGATTTGAGCAGGAAAGTCTAAATATGAGGGATGACTGTTTCGGGTCTTAAATAATGAAGTTGTTCTCTCTCAAACGGTCTGTTGTCTTCTGTTTCTTCTACAGGCAGTACAATAAACTGCGGAATTTAGTGAGGGATGCCCGTCGCGATTGCATTATCTTTTTTAATGAATTCCAGCTGCTTTCTTATTTGCCACGAGAGCGGGGAGAATCGCTGGAGACATGGCAGACCAGGTACGTGCTCCACATAACGCGGCCCTGAGCAGTACAACTTTGGCTCAACTTTGGCGACACCTTCATGGTCATCAGGCCTGTCCAGCCCTGGCCTGGCCTGGCGGGGTGTGTGTGTGTGTGTGTGTGTGTGTGTGATCATTGTCTTGTAGAGGGAGTCCTTGACTTACGGCCACAACTGAGCCTAAGTGAGACATTTGTTAAATGAGTTTTGTCCCATATTTCCACTTGCCACATTTGCTAAGTGAATTATTGCCAGGTGTTAAATTAGTCACACCGTTGTTGTTAAATGAATTTGGCTTCCTCACTGGCTTCTGCTTGTCAGAAGGTCACGAAAGGGGATCACGTGACCCTGGGACACTGCAACCGTCATAAATGTGAGTCAGTGGCCAAGCATCCAAATGTAAATCACATGACCCTGGGGATGCTGTGACGGTCGTAAGTGTGAAAAACGTTCATAAGTCAACTTTTTTCAATGCAGGTTGTAACTTTGAACGGTCACTAAGCAAACTGTTGTAAGTTGAGGACTACCTGTAAACAAACAAAACACTGGATCTGGATCTGCCTACCTGGATCTGACTGGGGTGACACAGAAATATGATGTGCATTTTCTTGTATTTATGTGTTCTACTCTTATTTTTCACATATGGTCTTATTCGCTGTCCCCTATTTTATATTCTGATGAAATAAATTCGGATAAGGCCTAATCGATCAAGTATTTCAGTAAAGTAATGTGGAAGGAGCTCCCTTTAGTCTTGATCAGTGAACCCTTGAAGGACTGCGTAGGCTTAGAGGGTTGTGGCATGTTTTCAAACGGCAGACATTAAGTCGTACAAACTGCGGGGATCAGAGAAAAAGGAGAAGATGTAACATGACATCCAAAGATAAATGCGATCACTGATTCTCCTAGGAGTATTTACAACGCCTCCGTGTGGTACTATAATCACTTCTCGGGCCAGATGCCCATCGTCATGGTAACAGAGGACGAAGAGGCTGTACAACTGTTTGGAAGTGAAACGGAAGGCGTCTTTGTGATCTCATTCAAGGTAATGCCTTTGTGCTGGTCTTTTGTGTGTTGGCTTATGACTTTAGCTACTTTGGGGCTACTTAGGACCTGGATTCAAAGTTCTGACGGCTGCCCACCACCAACGCCTGACTGAACTTGGGGCGTCTGGCATTGCAGCCGTATTTAAGGCCGTTTGAAGCATCCTGTGTTCACGTGGTCATGTTTTTTTATTCATTTAATTTATTTAGAAAATGTATATTACCACCTACTCACACATAGCGATCCAAGGTGGCTTACAAGTAGGGGTGAAATGCTCCCGGTTTGGACCGGATCACCTGATGGTACCGATGGTGGCGGGTGGTTCGGCGAATTGGTAGCAAAAATCCCTGCCCCCCCCCACCTGAGTCACGTGATCATCAGAGGTTTTGGGTTTTTTTACTTTTAAAAGCATTTTTTCTTCGGCCGAAAAAATGCTTTTAAAAGTTAAAAAAAAAAGCCTCTGATGATCGCATGGCTCAGCTGGGATCGTCAGAGGCTTTTAAAAGCATTTTTTTGCAACCTCTTCAGCCGAAGAGGTTGTTTAAAAAATTCTTTTAAAGGGTTCTGGCGATCAGGCAACTCAGCTGGGATCCTCAGAACCCTTTCAAAGCATTTTTTCTACAAGCTCTTTGACTGAACAGGTTGTAGAAAAAATGCTTTTAAAAGTAAAAAGTAAAAAAAAAAAGTTGGTCACGCCCACCCAGTCCCATTATCCCAGCAAGCCACGCCCACCCACCAAGCCACGCCCACAGAACTGGTAGTAACAAATTTTACATTTCACCACTGCTTACAAGGATATAAAAACGCAATATAAAAGAAAAATAATAAAAAAGAAAAATAATAAAATAATAACACCCCCCACCCCAACCTCCCCCCACCCTGGCGACAACACACATTCATACACCAGTTTTGCTTAAAACTGGCACTTCCGCGTTTTGGCAACCATTGGTTCACCTAACCATGGTGGCGTTCATTTAACAACTGTTGCCAAAAAAAAAAAAAAGTTGTAAAAAAGTCATGTGAACAACCCATTTGCAAACATCACAGCCATGAGGGGCAGGCTCCCGTATGGTCGTAAATCGAGGACTACCTGTAATAGACTTTCAGGTTCTTTATTTTCTCAATCACGAAGAGGGATCTGGATCTGTCCCTTTAGAACGGGAGGGAGGAATTCTCCCCCCCCCATAAAGTACCATTGGCCCAGTTTGGAGTCATTCCTGATGTTGAGGGGATCCACAACCACATTTGAGGGCAAAGAGGCATTTGCTGCCTTTCAGAAATGAGTTTTGTGCTCTCCACCACCTTACCTTCCTATTGACTGCAAGTCCCTTAACTTGTTTAAGGTACCATAAGGTAATGGTAAAGGTTCCCCTCGCACATATGTGTTAGCTGTTCCCGACTCTAGGGGGCAGTGCTCATCTCCCTTTCAAAGCCGAAGAGCCAGCGCTGTCCGAAGACATCTCCCTGGTCATGTGGCCGGCATGACTCAACGCCAAAGGCGCACGGAATGCTGTTACTTTCCCACCAAAGGTGGTCCCTATTTTTCTACTTGCATTTTTTACGTGCTTTCGAACTGCTAGGTTGGCAGGAGCTGGGACAAGTCATGGGAGCTCACCCCATTACGCGGCACTAGGGATTCAAACCGTCGACCTTCTGATCGACAAGCTCAGCATCTTAGCTACTGAGCCCATCAATTCCAGACTAGCTTGTGAGAACCTTCAGGCTCTTAGAAGAGGAAGTTGACTGTTCTGCTGGGTTTTAAGGTCCAGGCACAAAAGAAACACAACCTGGTTTTGACAGAACCAGGTAGGCAGCTGGCCATGAATCTGCCTCCAAGACTCTCTCCGGATGCGAGTTCAGAGGAGGGTGAGTTTGAGTCGGCAGAGTAAAGCGCAGAGCTGAGTGTTGGTCAGGATTGGGGCTCAGAGAGTGCTGGCCCGACGGAACAGCCTCAGCTAGGTCAGAACAGAACAGAATAACAAGAGTTGGAAGGGACCTTGGAGGTCTTCTAGTCCAACCCCCTGCTTAGGCCACTTGAGACAAATGGTCATCAGACAAGGAACAGGCTGAAGCTGGCAAACTGCACCCGGTTGGCCAGGAGGCTCCAGGCTAGGACTGGGAGCAGCAGCTGCCTTTTAGCAATGAGGAGGAGGTGATGTCTACACCTCCTCCTGATCCAAGGCTATGTAGAGCAGAGAGGGGGCAGGCACAACACCCGTCATCTAGGCTACTCATGTGGAGGCAACCTCGCCTCTCATGAAAGGCTGCACTGCATCACCTACCGTATTTTTCGGACTATAAGACGCACCTTTTCCCCAAAAAAAGAGGGTGAAAATCTGGGTGCGTCTTATACTCCGAATGTAGCCCCACCCAGCTTCTCAAACTGAGGTTTCAGAGGCTGAAAAAAGCAGCAGAAACGAAGCTTCAGAAAAAAAAGCCCCCAAATAGAGTTTCTGAAAAAAAGCCTCCCAAACAGAGCTTCAGAGGCCTTTTTTCTGAAGTTCTGTTTTGGAGGCTTTCAGAGGCAGAAACATAAGTTTTTTCTGAAATGGAGTTTCAGAAGTTTCAGAAGCAGAAAAAAAGTAAAAAAAAAAAAAAGTAAGGCACAGAGCTCACAACCAAGGAACCTGTTGCTAAAATTCACCTCTGGGAACAGCTGATTGGGGGCATTCCAGGAGGCCAATCCACTTGCCAATCAGCTTTTTTCTTATTTTCCTCCCCAAAATCTAAGGTGCCTCTTATACTCCGGTGCATCTTATACGCCGAAAATACGGAACTTAATCCCTCCCTGAGGACTTGAGTGTTGTTGGAGCAACGTTCCCGGTTCTGTGCCTTGTGTGTTTGTGCCGTGTATCCTGACCCTTTGACTCTTGGACTGCTTTCCTGGACTTCATGCGTGCCCTTTAGACTCGGTTGCCCAGTGACTCTCATACTGTGCTCAGAATCCGGACCTGTACAGCAGGGCTGCTTTCCAAGGACCTGTTTTTTGGGGGGGTTGAATAAACACCTGTAGAACTCTTGCTGTACATGTGGGGGAGTGTGGACATGCACCCAGCTCCTTTGCACTGTTGTCCTGTGCACTGTGCATCTCAACTCCTTGCAGAAAAGTAATGGACATCTTGCTCTCCTCACTTCAGTCACTGGAAGTACCATTAACTGGTCTTCCCTGGGCCTCGTAATGGTATGTGGGAATGGCCTTGGAGACGGGAGGAAGAGCTGCAGGTGAGTGAATGGTTGGATAAGAGGCTGCATAAGCAACAGAGGCATGGCAAACAGCTCAGAAAGGAGTTTCTTGGGTGTAAAGGGGACAGGAGGAGAGATGTACATTGAGACTTGTAAGATTCTGTTAATGCAATCTTAGTGTAAAGTACAACTACTTCTTGGCAGGGGTGAAAAAATGCTTTTAAAAGTAAAAAAAAAAGCCTCCAATTATCACGCGGCTCAGCTGGGATCGTCAGAACCCTTTCAAACCTTTTTTTCTACAAGCTCTTCGGCCAAAGAGGTTGTAGAAAAAATGCTTTTAAAAGTAAAAAAAAAAAGTCCATCCAGTTACATTACCCTCCCCCCCAAGCCACGCCCACAGAACTGGTAGTAACGAATTTTACATTTCACTCCTGGCTCCTTGGTGGGGATGTTTCTTAACTGGCCTGCCTTGAAGAGCTGACATCCATCTTGCAATTAATGAAGTAAATCGATAGGTAGCAGGACATTGAGTCTCCAATTTCTTTTTTGTTGTCTGTACACACAGAATTACTTGGACAACTTCTGGCCCGATTTAAAAGCCGCTCAAGAGCTTTTGGATTCCATATTCCAGTCGCGACGGGAACGGGAAAGCGAAAGCCATGAAAACAGTGGGAAGGAATACCCTGAGCATCTCCCTATAGAAACCCTGGAAGCTGGAATCAAATCAGGACACTACATCCAGGTGACGCTTCCAACGCACGCACAGAAAGCTGAAATAACAGAGGGGGAATTATCAATTTCTGACCTCAAAGTAGCTCGACACAGAGCCTTTCAGCGTGAGCTTACTTTAAGCTTCCAAGGATCTTTCTTTTAAAATTTGTAGACCAGATCTGGCAATCTGGCCAAGTGGGTTGATTTTGCTAGAGTCAGCTGCAGACACCAAAAGAAGCAGACCTGTACAGAATCATATAATCCGCAAGCTGTGCTTTTATAATATTTCTGTGCAGTTTTTTTTTTCCCCCTGGAAATAATGGTGAAAATGTAGAGGGTCAGAGATACAGTATGTCAAAATGGGTACGGGAAATTCCTGAAAATAGGAGCCCTTCCTATGTTTTTCATCTCTCTTGCTCTTTTCTCTCAATAATATAAAATTGTCATTTTCTCTGTAGGCAAAACCAGGGCCCAGAATCTTGCTGCCATCTCTATGCTGGCTTTTGTAGAATTACGGAATTGGTAGGGAAAAAAAACCCAAATCCACAAAATGAAGATCTGGAGCGTTTAGCAGCAATTTATTTTCGATAATTTGAAAACGGCCTGACAATTAGTAATAAAAAATTAGCCGTTTATGACTCTGAAAATGGCATAGCGAAGCAACTGTAATAAACGGCGCGCAGCTGGCCAGATAAAATAAATAACATCTGGCTTCGCTGATGGTGTTTGCCACAAGCGATTCTTTAAAGAAAGGGGGGGAAGCTAATAGGAAGGAGGCCAGTCAGATTTATTAAGCCACAAGGTGGATATCATGTCATCAGCAACAGCGAGTATGTCCCAAGGGTGCTTTTTTTCAAGAGGCAACTGGACTTTCTAGTTTTTCTTTGAAGACATTTCTCTTCTCATCCAGGAAGCTTCTCTGAAGAGCTGAAGAAGCTTCTTGGATGAGGAGCGAAACGTATTCAAAGAAAAACCAGAAAGTCCAGTTGCCTCCCAGCCAGTGTGGTTTGCTGCTTAAGGGGTCGAATTATTATTATTTTTTTTAATTGAAAAAGTTTTAAAACAACAATTAAATTTTTCCCCCTCCCCCACCTTCCCCTGTCCCTCCAAACCCCCCCCCCCCCGACTTCCCGGAGCAAACACAAGGTATAGTTCATTAAACAAACAGTCATACATTAAATTTTTAAAATCTAACACAATTATAATCCTTCTCTCCCACATAACCTGACTTCTTCCATTAAAATCAAAAACAACATCCTTCATTCAAAGGCAATCCGAAATTCCTTAATCTGATATCTATTTTGAATATAATCAATCCAGTTCTTCCATTCATTTAAATATTTTTCTTGAGTACTGTTGGAGATGTAATTGTGATGATGCTACATATTTTCATGTATGGTGGACTTGTAAGAAAATTAAGTCTTTCTGGATAAGAATCTGGTGGATTATGCAGAATGTTCTGAAGAAGAAGATAAAGTTCCTACCGCAATTTTTCCTTTTGGGAATAACAACGGACTGTACAGTGATTGAGACTAAGTTGATTTTGAACTTAATAACAGCAGCAAGACTGTTGATTGGACAATATTGGAAGAAAAAAGAATTACCCACAATAGAAGAATGGATATTGAAAGTTTCCAATTTGGCTGAGATGGCTAAAATCTCAGCCTTTTTGAAAGGGGTCGAATTATTAAGAGCAGCAGAAGTTCATGTTTAAATCTTGCCTTGCCATGAAAACTGAGTGACTTCAAGTTGCTAAGGTTGGAGACCCCTGGTCTAGGCTACCTCTCAGGGTTGCAGTTGTAGGGAAAATTAAAGGTACAGTTACCCCGACTTACAACACTTCATTTAGTGACTGTTTGAAGTTACAACGGGATTGAAAAAAGTGACTTATGCCTGTCTTTCCCACTTATGCCCGTTGCAGCATCCTGATGGTCATGTGATCAAAATTCAGACATTTGGCAACTGGCATGTACTTATGACTGTTGCAGGGCCATGTGATCCCCTTCTGTGACCTCCTGACAAGCAAAGTCAGTGGGGAAGCCAGATTCACTTAACAACCGTCTTACCAGCTTAACAACTTCAGTGATTCACTTAACAATGTCTGGCAAGGAAGGTCGCAAAATGGGGCAAAGCTCACTTAACCAGTGTCTCACTTAACAACAGATGTTGGGATCAATTGCGGTTGCAAATCGAGGACTGCCTGTATTGCATTCACCTAGATCGGAATTTCCCAACCTTGGAAACCTTTAAGACTTGTAGATTTCAACTCCCAGAATTCCCCAGCCGGCTTCTCACGAAAGCAAGTTTAATGGGGGAAGCTGGATTTGCTTAACAACGTAATGATTCACTTAGAAGCTGTGGTGGTACACTTAACAACCATGCCAAAAAGGTCATAAAATCAGATGCAAATCACCCAGCAAGTGGCTTGCTTAACAGCCGAAATCCTGGTCCCACTTATGGTCGTAAATCAAGGACTACCTGTATTAAAAATATTTGAGTACAGAGTCATCCCCCTCCTGAGGTTTCTCATCCTTCCTGATCAGGAGCAACTTCGCTTTGCTGCACGTGACTTTATTTTTAAAATACTTATTTATTTCGTGCACGAATACAAATAGGCATTTTGGGATACCTAAACCGTTTGGCTCGTAAAAAATTCTCAGCATTCCTCCAGGCAGCACTTAGACTTAAAAGAATGTCAGCCAGGAAATCAAACAAAGGATATTCAGGACAAATAAAAATAAATAGGGGCTGCCATTCATTTCTGTCCCGTGGACGGCTCTCTTTAGTATTCGAATCCTGAAGCAATTTGTATACTAAATATTTCAAAAACCCTTCACGTTTCAATTATTCACTTATCTTAGACCACGACCGACGGTTTTCATTCAGTTCCTGATACTCTGATACAGGAAAGAGCTGTTCTTAGCAATATAATTGAGAAAAAAACCTCCCATTTGTATAATCATAGAACTAAAATAAACCAAGGCTTACCCGTGCATGATTCTGAAACAGCTTTGCAATTCAAAGGGGGAGAAAAGCCAATGCAATCCTAAGTAGGCATTGACTTTTTTAACAGAGGGATAGAAGTAAGATTGTGTGAAGCATTAGTACCACCTTAGAAGGCCTTGGTAAGTCCACACTTGGAATATCGTGTCCAGTTTTGGTTGCCATAATATCAAAAAAGATGTTGAGACTCTGTAAAGGGTGCAGAGAAAAGCAACAAAAATGATTAAGATTCTGGAGGCTAAAACGTATAAAGAATGGTTGCTGGAATTGGGTATTTCTAGTTTAATTAAAAGAAGGACCAAATGTGACATGATAGCAGTGTTCCAATATTTGAGGGGTTGCCACAAAGAAAAGTGAGTCAATTTATTCTGCAAAGCACCTGAAGGCAGGAAAAGAAACAATGGATGGAAACTAATCAAGGAGAAAAGCAACCTAGAACTAAGGAGAAATTTTCTAAAAGTGAGAACAATTAACCAGTGGAACAGAAGTTACCTTCAGAAGTTGTAGGGACTTCATTACTGGAGGCTTTTAAGAAGAGACTGGACAGCCATTATATCTGAAATGGTATGGGTGGGGAGTTGGATTGGAGGACCTCTGGGCTCCCTTCCAACTCTGTTACTCTGTTATTCATTTTTGTAGGGGGTCTTGAATGTGAATAAGCACAGAGCCCAAGTAGAGGCATTCATGCGATTTCAAGGCACTAGCAACAAAGAAAAAGGTGAGGACAAATTCAGCATATTCTGTTTGGCTCTCAAGCCAAGTCTGGTTTTGCCTTCCTATGCAATGTACACTTGAGGCAATTTAATTTAATTTAATTTAATTTAATTTTTTTTAAATGTATACCTCAGTCCATGGCCTAACTAGGCAATCTGAAAGAAAGGCTAGTTTAATGGGTGGAATCTACTTCTGACAAGGCTGCTTCTCTGTTTTTCTGACCTTTGCCCCTCTGTTTTGTTGCCGATATTATGGTGGGTTCAGTTGAACCTCAGGGTCATTTTGGGAATGGGTTCCCCAAAGCTGTTGAGGATACTTGGAACAGGAATGGATTGGATTGGGATAAACATTAGTAAGATAATATCCTGCAATGTTGGGCAGCTTTTTTAAAAAACAACAACAAGCCATATCTTAACAGTTATTATGTTAAAATGAGGGCTTTTTTGCATATTTTATTTTTAAAATAATTATTGTTCAGCTTTAATTAATTATTCATCATTTAATGGATCATGTCTTATCCATGAATATGCCTAATTAGCAAACCGAAGTAGATTGAAAATCTCCTGGGTTTTTTTCCCCCCTCCTCTTTAATGCTGGAGATACTTGTTCTCTTGATCCATATTTTTCTTCCTTGGTACCTAGATCTCAAGACAGATGTTCTCATTTACGGCACAAAAGCCCGGAATAGGGCAATCCATGGGGATGTGGTGGCCGTGGAATTATTGCCCCAGAAGGAGTGGAAAGGACGGACGGCTGCCCTCGGAGAGAATGAGGGCGAAGAGAAAACTCCTGGGGAAGTTTATGGTGAACCCATGCCTACCGGTACGTGGCTGAGAAGAAGACCTGTTGAGACCAGGATTCTGTTTTGATCGGCTGCCAACCCCAGTTATACTTCTGTTGTATTATCAAGTGTAATGTAGGTCTTCGGGGAGAGGATATTGGGGTGCGTAAGTCAGGGATGGGTTACGGTCTAGGGCTTAATCATGTGTGCATTCTGAAATTCTGAAAGAGCAACCAGGATGATGAGGGGACTGGAGACTAAAACGTATGAAGAACGGTTGCAGGAACTGGGCATGGCTAGTCTAGTGAAGAGAAGGACCAGGGGAGACATGATAGCAGTCTTCCAATATTTGAGGGGCTACCACAGAGAGGAAGGGGTCAAGCTATTTTCTAAGGCATCGGAGGCCAGACAAGGAACAATGGATGGAAACTGACCAAGGAGAGATTCAACCTGGAAATAAGGAGGAATTTTCTGACAGTGAGAACCATCAACCCATGGAACAGAAGTTGCCTTCAGAAGTTGTGGGAGCTTCATCACTGGAGGCTTTCAAGAAGAGACTGGATTGCCATCTGTCAGAAATGGTGTAGGGTCTCTTGCTTGGGCGGGGGGGGGTTGGACTAGATGACCTGCAAGGTCCCTTCCAACTCTGTTCATCTGATAATTGGCATCGGTTTCCCTTCCAGGCAAAGTGGTGGGCATTCTGCAAAAGAACTGGCGTGAGTATGTGGTCACTTTCCCATCCAGGGAAGAGAATCAGTTGCACAGCAAAAACGCCCAGAAGGTTCTTGTGACCCCTTGGGATTACAGGATCCCTAAAATCCGAATAAGCACTCAGCAGGCTGAGGCATTGCAGGTGAGAGCGGTGGTTTGGCGTTCCCTCAGAGTCCAGGGTGTTTGTGAGCGAGCGAGCGTATTTTCTGGTCTTCTAACACCTGATGTGCTTTCGCGTCAGGATTTCCGGGTTGTCGTGCGTATAGATTCTTGGGAATCAACCTCGCTGTACCCCAACGGACATTTTGTGCGGGTCGTGGGCCGGATAGGCGATCTCGAAGGAGAAATACAAACGATTCTGGTGGAGAATTCCATTTCAGTTAGTCCTTTCTCCGAGGCACAGGTAAGCGCTTGTTGTTCTTGGGTTTCTTTGCTGAAATTTAATTTAATTTAATTTAATTTAATTTAATATTTAATTTAATTTAATTTTAGGGGCAGGACACAAGTAGCCCTCGACTTACAACCGTTCGCTCAGTGACCATTCAAAGCTACAACAGAATTGAAAAAAGAGACTTGTTTTTCACACTTACAACTCTTGCAAGCCTCCCCGTGGTCACATGGTCAAAATTTGGATGCCTGGCATCGTTCAGTGTTTATAACGGCTGCAATGTCCCAGGGTTGTGTGGTCACCCAATTTACACCAACTTCAGAGGTTTCTGCCCAAAATTGGATATCTTTGGCCTTGGATGATTGAGTCTTCGTTGACATATTGCAAGCCATTTTGGGGGGAAACCTCTGAAGTCGGTGTGGCAAGAAATGGTACATTCCTATGACTCTCTGACATTCTACCTCAGTGGTTCTCAACCTTTATAGTGCTGCAACCCCTTTAATACAATTCCCCACGATGTGGCGACCCCAACCATAAAATTATTTTCGTTTTGAATTTATTGCGCCTGAAGCCATATTGGCTAGCGATCTGACCTGCTTGCGATTGCCTTGAGGACGGAGGCATTAAAGCAGAGACTCCTCCCCTATTAAGTTTATCAGCCTGAAGCCAAATTAGGCTAGTGATTGGGAGTGATTGCAGCTGGCTTGAGAGGGAGACATCAGAGCAAAGATTTCTCTCTTTTTTTAATTCATCGCACCTGAAGCCGAATTCGGCTAGTGATTTGAAGAGCCTGCAGCTGGCTTGTGGAGTCAACCATTGGAGTGCGATTCTTCGACTCGCAAGTATACTTCCCATATTTCTGATGGTCTTAGGCGACCCCTGGCAAATCGTCATTCGACCCCCAATGGGGTCCCGACCCACAGGTTGAGAACCGCTGTTCTACCTAACTAATTTTGCTCTGACTGATGACGTTTGGATGAGCAGTGAACCATCTCAGATGAACAAAGTGCTAGCTGTCCATCCCAAATTTTATTTATTTTATTTATTTTATTTTATTTTATTCAATTTTTATACCGCCCTTCTCCCGAAGGACTCAGGGCGGTGTACAGCCAAGTAAAAAATCACAGTATCAATATTAAAAGAGATTAAAACAAACATATTATAAAGTGGCCAGATTTAAAACGAATTAAAATATTAAAATATAAATAACCCAATAAAATTTTAACCCAATAAAATTTTAGGCCAGTCCCGCTTGAATAAATAAGTGCGTTTTCAGCTCACGGCGAAAGGTCCGAAGATCAGGCACTTGACGTAGACCAGGGGGAAGCTCATTCCAGAGCGTGGGAGCTCCCACAGAGAAGGCCCTTCCCCTGGGGGCCGCCAGCCGACATTGTTTGGTGGACGGCACCCTGAGAAGGTCCTCTCTGTGTGAGCGTACGGGTCAGTGGGAGGCAAAAGGTAACAGCAGGCGGTCCCGTAAGTACCCGGGTCCTAAGCCATGGAGCGCTTTAAAGGTGGTGACCAAAATCTTAAAGCGCACCCGGAAGACCACAGGAAGCCAGTGCAAGTTGCGCAGGAGTGGTGTTACATGGGAGCAACGAGTTGCTCCCACTATTACCCGCGCAGCTGCATTCTGGACTAACTGCAGCCTCCAGGTGCACTTCAAGGGCAGCCCCATGTAGAGAGCATTGCAATAATCCAGGCAGGAAGTTACGAGGGCATGAGTGACCGTGCATAAGGCATCCCGGTCAAGGAAGGGGCGCAACTGGCGCACCAAGCATACTTGGTGGAAGGCCCTCTTGGAGACGGCCACCAAATGATCGTCAAACGACAGCCGCCCATCCAAGAGGACACCCAAGTTGCGCACCCTCTCCGTTGGGGCCAATAACTCGCCCCCCACAGCCAGCTGCGGCTGCAGCTGACTGAACCGGGGTGCCGGCATCCACAGCCACTCCGTCTTGGAGGGATTGAGCTTGAGTCTGTTTCTCCCCATCCAGACCCGTACGGCTTCCAGACACCGGGACAGCACTTCGACAGCTTCGTTGGGGTGGTCCGGGGTGGAAAAGTACAGCTGAGTATCGTCAACGTACAAATGATAACTCACCCCAAAACCACTGATGACCTCGCCCAGCGGCTTCATGTAGATGTTGAACAGGAGGGGCGATAGAATCGACACCTGAGGCACCCCACAAGTGAGGGTGAAAGTGAGCTGAAAGGCTGTAGAGATTCTCAGTCATCCAGGTCATGGGTGTCCCAAAGGTGTTTTTTCAGGAGGCAATTGGACTTTCTTTGTTTTTCTTTGAAGACGTTTCGCTTCTCATCCAAGGAGCTTCTTCAGCTCTGAGTGGATGGTGAGGAATGGAAGATTTATATTCCTTGCAGACAGCTGGTCATTTGCATCCTTTTAGAGAGTCATTGAGGCCCCTTGGAAGTTTGTCTGTGTCCTCGGGGTCACCTGAGTGGTGCTCCTGGTTCCTGTAGTCTGCAATTTTTTCCTCTGGAAATCCATTCCTCCTCCCACACCATTCCAAGGGTGTTCATCCCAAATTGTAGAGTTAAAAGTCTGTAGAGATTATCAGCCATCCAGGTTGTGGTTGTCCCAACATGGTTGTGCCACGGACCCCCATGGACGGCAGGTAGAGAAATTATACCAGTGCTCAGTTTATGACGAAGCGCTCTCGTTGTCTCACTCTTTGTTCCTGTAGATGTGTGAGATGCCCACTCTCATCCCGGAGAAGCCATGGCAAGTCAGTCCCGAAGAGCAGCAGAAGCGCCTCGATCTGAGAGAGACCCATTTGGTCTTCAGCATTGACCCCAAAGGCTGCGAAGATGTGGATGACGCCCTCTCCATCAGGCTCCTTCCCAATGGTAACCTGGAACTGGGCGTCCACATTGCCGACGTAACTCATTTTGTGGCCGCCAATTCTTACACCGATACGGAGGCCAAAGCGAGGTAGGCCTTTTTTCCATTTAATAGCAAGGGGGATCTTCATTGAAGAAACAACAGCTAGTCCTCAACCTCCAACAGGTTCATTTAATGACCATTCAAAGTCACAATGGCACTGAAAAAAGTGACATATGACGGCTTTCCACACTTACAACCTACAGCCTCCCCATGGTCATGTGATCGAAATGCAGATGCCTGGGAACTGACTCGTATTTATGACGGTTGCAGTGTCCCGGGGTCATGCGATCCCCTTTTGTGACCTTCCCACAAGCAAAGTCCATGGGGAAGCCAGATTCACTTAACAGCCAGGTTACTAACTTAACAACTGCAGTGATTCACTTAACAACTGTGGCAAAAAATGGGGCAAAACTCACTGAACAACTGTCTTGCTTAGCAGCAGAAATTGTGGTTGTGAGTCAAGGACTATCTGTGTCCCAAGAATATTATGCTCTGAATTTTGATCACGTGACCGTGGGAGATGCTGCAACGGTCGTCAATGTGAAAAATGGTCCTGTCAATATTTTTTTCCCCACTGCCGTCGTAACTTTGAATGGTCACTAAACAAACAGCTGTAAGTCAAGGACTGCCTTTACGATTTGCCCAAATTATTTTTAGCCTTTGTGCTACTCCTGATTTTATTGGTTTCTAACGTCACATTTTCCTTAATTATGATGTGCTTAGATAATTCACAGTTGGTTAGGGCTGTGAAATGGGCTGAGCCATAAACCGTGGTTTATTTATCACAGTTGCTGAAAGAATCAACAAGCTCCGTTATGTCCTCATATAAAATATGAGCCCAACATTAATCTGTTTTCGTTTTTCTTCTCTGTTAAAACTTCCTTGTTTCTGCTAAAAACAATTATTCTGAACTAAACTTGAGTCACTCTTCTCTCCTGAACAGTTCTTACAGTTTTCTTGGCAAGATCTTGGGAATGGTTTGCCATTGGCTGCTTCCTAGGGCTGAGACAAGAGTGACTGGCCCAAAGTCAGCCAGCTGGCTTTTGGGCCTCAGAAAAGGCTCAGAAAAGGCTAGAACTCAGGTTCTCCTGGTATCTGGCCTAAGGCCTTAACCACACCACCAGACTGGCTCTCAACAAAGATTAACATGTTATCATGAATCCAACATGAAAGCTACACCTCTTGTCTAGATAAAATTGTTTTACAGTCAGTAATTAAAAGCCTGAACACATCTGAATATGCTACCAAGCAAGCTGCCTGGAGCTGGTCAGGCAGTTGCCAGGAGTCAAGACTGAATCAAAGGCTTAAAAAATAACCATGGTGCTACAAGGTGTATCTTAATTTTTTTTTAAGCTTCAACATGTGCAATGAGAGAAAAAAACTGTTGACTACTTTTGCTCCTGATTTCTTTAGGGCTACTACTTACTACTTAGCTGATCGTCGTTACGACATGTTGCCTGCCATTTTGAGTGCCAATTTATGCTCTCTTCTTGGGAACGTGGACAGGTGAGTTTTAAGCCTTATCAGCTCCTTGCAATGGAGAAGCTAAGCTCCCCGTAGGCCTTTTCGCCAACACTAACTCTGTGGGAACTATGACTCTAAATATAAAGACTTGGCAGTCTTTTAACTAAGAAAATACAGGCTGCCTTCCTGCCAAGTGCATGACTGGGTTCACCCACTGCAGTAAAAGCCACTGGTTTTCCAGTCAGGTATGAAAAAACTCTATTTGGTTGGATTTGCACTTCATATTAGCTCCAAGCCTGTTAGCTTTGCTAGTGCTGACAAAAAGCATTACCTGGAATACGAGCTCTGTTTTCATTATAGGGTTACAGTAGCAGAATCTTGCAAACTTTGCCTAGGACAGAGGTCGGCAACCTGTGGCTCTGGAGCCGCATGTGGCTTTTTCATCCCTCTGCTGTGGCTCCCTGTCGCCGGTCAGCTACACAATTGATAAGGCTTTCAGTTAGGACAGGTAGTGGAAAAAGGAGGCCACGCTAGGAGGATACTCTATGGTAGGGGAACCGGACTTCTGGTCAGCTCCAGAATTGAACGGAGGGCTTCCGGTTAGGACCTTTGTGGCTCTTTGGGTTTTTAAGGTTGCCAACCTCTGTTCTAGGAAAAGATTGGACAACCATTTGTTTGAAATGGTATAGGGTCTCCAGCTTGAGCAGGGGGTTGGAACAGAAGACCTCTAAGGTCCCTTTCAAGTCTGTTATTCAACTCAGTTAAGAAGGTGGTGGCGCAGTGGCTAGAATGCAGTATTGTAGGCTACTTCTGCTGACTGCCAATTGCCAGATTTCGGTAGTTCGATCCTGACCGGCTCAAGGTTGATTCAAGGCTCCTTCCTTCCTTCCGAGGTGGGTCAAATGAGGACCCAAATTGTTGGGGGCAATATGCTGACTCTGTAAACTGCTTAGAGAGGGCTGTAAGGCATAAGTCTAAGTACTACTATTGCTAATAGACAGAATCTTGCCAGACTAAAACTATAACCTTCTAACGTAATAGATACAGTCTGGGAGATTCTAGGGTGTGGCTACCTTGGACCTTTTCCTCCCTTCTTCCTTAACCAGTTCAGGGCTGCATAATCTCTTATTTTGGGCCTCTCTCTGGAATCTGTGGTTCCTCCCTGTCCTCCTCCAGCTGCACATTCATTAAATTTCATTTTTACTCTTTGGAAAGCCAGGGAGGGTCCCTTCTGAGATGTTTCCCACGCCCTTCCTCCTCCTGCAGGCTGAGACAAGTACCGCGTTTCCCCAAAAATAAACCCCGTCTTATATTTTTTTTGAACCCTGAAATAAGCGCTTGGCCTTATTTTCGGGGAGGTTTTATTATTTTGGGGCGCGTGGAACAAGATGGGGCTCCTCTTGCCGTCTTACCTGATTTCCAGCTCTGCGTTTAAATATTTTCCGGAAAAGCTTATATTCGGAGGAGGGGAGGATTATTTTAGCGCATGCGCTCAAAAGCCCAATTGGGCTTATTATCGGGGGATGTCTTATTTTCGGGGAAACAGGGTACATGCCAGCTGTCCGGCCTGCACTCTCCTTCCTGTCTCCCAAGATATTCTCGCGGGAACCTTCAGAGTTGGTTTTCACCAGAACTGTGCCAATATGATATATATCCAATAAAACTGTTCTTGGAGGAATTTACCTGCTTCCGAGTTCTGTCGTGTCCCACTCCCCCTCCGACGACCGGGTCTAGGAAGTCTGTATCAGCCTCTGCAGCTTTGCCAAATTCCTCCGAGGTTTCTCAGGGCAGGCAGGAGTCCAGGTTGTGACTTCAGCAAACTAGATGAGACTTTGCTTGACTCAAAGTTGGAATGCCAAAAGCAGATCCTTTATATAGGCTGTGGGGTGTGGCTCCATGACTCAGCATTTATCCAGGCCTGCCCCTCCCTTCCTTCCTGGCGTCGCCTCTCAGATCTCCGGAAGCGAGGATCCTCCCACTTTGAATTGTCTTCTGCTGTTTGAGAAAGGGAGGGGTCAGAAGGAGTAGGCCCGAGTAATTCCAATCCGTGGCTGACTTCCTCTGATGGCTGAGCCAAAGGAACACACGCCGTATGAGTGAGGTTTGTTTGTTCATTCCTGACATCTTGTCCGGGCATGGGGCCAGGGCCGGGGGCTGGAGGCATGACAGGCTGTTCATCTTCATTATTAGACTCCGAGTCTGATAGCAGGCCCGAGAGGAGACGGGAGGGGCCCAGCTGAGGAGAGGAGGGAGGACGAGGCACAACAAGTTCTGTGTGCTATGGGTGTATTACTTGGAACCCTGACCCATTGCTTCTAAGTGTCTTCATCAGGGATAGTTTGTATATATTTTTTTCCAGGTATGCCGTGAGCGTTATCTGGGATCTGGACAAGGCCTCTTATGAAATAAAGAGAGTCCGGTACAAGAGAACCATCATTCGCTCTTCTTACAAACTCTTTTATGAGGCCGCGCAGGCTTTGCTAGAAGGAGACCTGACCGCTGCCGGGGAAATCCCAGAGCTCAAAAGCATGGAGGAAGATACACGGAAACAGAAGTTAGATGAACTGATGTGGGCCATCGGGAAGTTAACTGACGTTGCCCGCCATCTCCGCGCCAAACGCAGCAGCTATGGAGCCCTGGAGCTGGAAGGAGTGGAAATCAGGGTTCAGCTGGACGACAAGAAAAACATCGATGACCTCATCCCCCGGCAGCCGTTGGAAGTCCACGAGACAATAGCCGAGTGCATGATCCTGGCAAACCACTGGGTGGCCAAGAAGATATGGGAGGTGTTCCCCTACCAGGCGCTGCTTCGTCAGCACCCGCCACCCCGGCAGGAGTTTTTTTCCGAGGTCCGAGAATGCGCCAGTGCAAAAGGCTTTTCGATTGACACGCGGTAAGTAGATGTATTATTTGTTTAGCGTGTGGCATATGATACATGGAGTAGCAATATAAATTAACGTTTCAACTAAACGAATAGAACCCAATAAAAGATGAATGTCAAAAAGAGCTACGTTCAAGTAATAATGTCTAGCCCAGTGATGGCTAACCTTTTTGCAATCACGTGCCAGGAGGGGGGGGGTCGTGCATGTGCACCCCGCCCCCGCATATGTGACCTCCCCCTGCTCCTGGCATGTGATGGCCCAGAAGGCCTCTATTTCTCTCTCACCTAGCTCCAGAGCCTCTCTATGAGTCTGGGGAGGGCGAAAATGGCCTTCCCCACCCCACCCCAGGACCTCCGGAGGCCAGAAACGGCCCATTTACCAACTTCCAGTTGGACAGGAAGTGATTTTTTTGCTGTCCCCAGCCTCCAGAGACTCCTAGAGAGACTCTGGAGCCAGGTGAGAGAGAAAAATGGGCCTTTCCCACCACCACCCAGGCCCTCCGGAGGCAGGAAACAGCCTGTTTCCCTACTTCTGGTGGGCCCAGAAGGCCCGAAAATCAGCTGGGCTGGAGCTGAGCTTGCGTGCCCACTGATATGCTACACGCGTGCCATAGGTTCGCCATCATGGGTCTAGGCCAGTGGTTCTCAACCTTTATAGTGCTGCGACCCCTTTAATGCAATTCCCCACGATGTGGTGACCCCCAACCGTAAAATTATTTTCGTTTTGAATTTATCGCGCCTGAAGCCGTATTGGCTAGCGATCTGAACTTGCGATTGCCTTGAGGACGGAGGCATTAAAGCGGAGACTCCTCCCCTATTAAGTTTATCGCGCCTGAAACCAGGTTAGGCTAGCGATTGGGAGTGATTGCAGCTGGCTTGAGAGGGAGACATTTCAAAGATTTCTCTCTTTTTTAATTCATCGCGCCTGAAGCTGAATTCGGCTAGCGATTTGAAGAGCCTGCAGCTGGCTTGTGGAGTCAACCATTGGAGCCCGATTCTTCGACTGGCAAGTGTATTTCTCATATTTCCGATGGTCTTAGGCGACCCCTGGCAAATCGTCATTCGACCCCCAACGGGGTCCCGACCCACAGGTTGAGAACCGCTGGTCTAGGCCCTTTAACCACTGAAGTGCAGCCTTGTGTTCTGACCCAGCTCCCCAAACACGACAAACCCTCTGTGGTTAAATCAATGGTTTCTTTATTAGGAGCGCCAGCAACCCCGGCAAAAAGTTTCTCTCTCAACGCAGGCTAACAAGTCTGTCTGGACGGAAGATAAGTAGTTGTCTGCCACAACTATTCATCTCCACCCTCTGCTTTTTATCCCCAGAGCTAAGGTGGGGCTTCGTTAGCAGCGGTGGCTCTTCCGTCCCAAGGATTTCCACCACTCTCCTTTCCTCTGCCTTCTGCACATCTGTGCGTGAGGCACTGGACCCATCTGTTCCTCCTCTTCCTCATCAGCCACCTCCAGACCTGGGGGCTGTTGACTCCACATCTGAGGGCTGATGGACGGCCCAGGCTCCCACCTGTGTGTCTTTCTCTCTGCCAGCTCCATTCCCTCTTCTGCCTCGGAGCTCTCAGATTGCCTTGACGCTAACCCTGACTGAGGAGCAGTTGCTATGTCCCATTTATACAGAGAGTCCTGGCAGACGCTGTGTGAGGTGCGAATCCTATTTGGGATTGTCCATTGCTGATGTGGTAGTGAGCACTTATTCTAGGCCAGTGCTTCTCAAATAGTGGGGCGCGCCCCCCAGGGGGGGCGCGAGGCTCCATAAAGGGGGGCGCGTTTGACCTCGGCAAACAAGCTAAGCCCCGTGTTTATGTCTCTGTATCCAATCAGAGAACAACGGGAGCATCTGATTGGCTGTCCAAAACCCTTGTGACACGAGCCTGTCGGAGCCATCTTTAGTGTGGGACTGCCAGTACATGTGACTGCGCATGCTCCTCCCTTTCAAGGAGAAAAACGCCTGAAAGTCGCGCGGGGGGGCGTGAAAAATGTTTTCTTCTTCCTAGGGGGGCATGACAGAAAATAATTGAGAAGCACTTATTCTAGGCTAAGTAGAATGAGTATTCTACTGACAAGGATGTACGTGCATGGTAGGGCACGGGAAAATTCTCATTGTGGCGGTTCTCCAAGAGCATTTATAGCGATGTCAGACTTGTAAGCCATGAAACTCAGTTATACATCTTTGCCGCTTCAGCCATCCAAGCGGTACTGGTGAGCTTTCTCAGCCTCTGGAGTTTGTGTGGGTCCAAATAGGAAGAACTGCTTCAACTTAACTTAGCCAAGATTAATGTCTGTGGGCTTTAAGGACCCCTGTCTCTAGTCATTATGGTTTAGAGACGGTGTAACAATCTCTCGGGCATCTCCCCTGGATTTGCAACTCCTACTTGAACAGTGGCTGGTGGCCATACCCAGGAAAGTCTTTGCACAGTTTCATTTGGTGCATCAGTTGTGCGCATTCCTAGCTCTGGAAGCCTTCCTTCAAGGTCACCCACGCCTTATCACCTCTGGTTTGGATTGTTACAATAGACTGCACATCGGGCTGCCCTTGAACACCTTTTGAAAATTTCAGCTGGTCCAGGACTCCATGGCAGGAAACCATGATGCAGCTATGGGATACCAGCGTTGCATGAACTGCATTGCCTCCAACTGGGCTTCCCAGGGCAATTTAAAGTGGTAGTTTTTATCAGATTAACAGAGTTGGAAAAGGCCTTGTAGGTCATCTTGCCCAGCCCCCCACCCAAGCAGGAGACCCTACACCATTTCTGACAGATGGCAGTCCAGTCTCTTCTTGAAGACTTCCAGTGATGAAGCTTCCACAACTTCTGAAGCTGTTCTGTTGATTGATTGTTTTCATTGTCAGAAAATTTCTTCTTATTTCCAGGTTGCATCTCTCCTTGTTCAGTTTCCATCCATTATTCCTTGTCTGGCCTTCAGGTGCCTTGGAAAACAGCTTGACCCCCTTCCTCTCTGTGGCAGCCCCTCAAATATTGGAAGACTGCTATCTTATCTCCCCTGGTCCTTCTCTTCATTAGATTAGCCATGCCGAGTTCCTGCAACTGTTCATCATGTTTTAGCCTCCAGTCCCCTCATCATCCTGGTTGCTCTTCTCTGCACTCTTTCTAGAGTCTCAACATCTTTTTTATAGTGTGGTGACAAAAACTGGATGCAGTATTCTAGGTGTGGTCTTACCTCCCTTGATGTTGATTGTATCCCTCTGTTAATGCAATTTAGGATTGTGTTGGCTTTTTTGGCCGCCACCGCACACTGTTGGTTTCATTATAGTTATCAACTTCAAAGCTCTATAGGACAGGGGTCGGCAACTATGGCCCCTTTATGACCTATGGACTTGAACTCCCAGAATTCCAACTTCTGTGCATGGCTGGCTCAGGAATTCTGGGAGTTGAAGTCCACAGGTCATAATGGGACCATAGATGCCCACTCCTGTTCTATGGCATTGAGTGATTAAGAGAAGTAATTTACAGTTCTTTCATTGGCAGATCTAACAAGGCATTAGCTGACTCTCTGGATAGAGCCGTGGACCCTTCTGACCCTCTGGTCAACCAGCTGTTGAGGTCTATGGTCACTCAAGCCATGTCAAACGCCCTCTATTTTTCAACTGGATCGTGTCCCGAGGAAGACTTCTTCCATTACGGTATTGGCTGTAATGTGGGCAACGTGTCTGTTTCTTACTTCTGCAGCTGCTGTTGTAGACTTTGGGCTTATTAGTGTCCTGTATGACTGTAACTTTGTTGCTAGTATCCTTATGATTGATATTGATACCTGATTGCTTATCTGTACCCTATGACTATCATTAAGTGTTGTAAGTGTTGTACCTTGATGAACGTATCTTTTCTTTTTATGCACACTGAGAGCGTAGGCACCAAGACGAATTCCTTGTGTGTCCAATCACACTTGGCCAATAAAGAATTCTATTCTATTCTATTCTATTTCCATCTTAGGTCTGGCTCTAGATAAATACACCCACTTCACATCACCCATTAGGAGGTACGCAGATATAATTGTCCATAGACTCTTGTTAGCGGCCACCTCAGCAGAAGATGGAGTCGGTGCAAAAGACGGCTTGCTTGGCAATAAAGAACTTGAAGAGCTATGCAGACATATCAACAACAGGAACCGGGTAAGACAGTTTACTTTTATCTATGCTCTTTAAGAGAGAAAAACCATGCTTGAGGTTTGAGAACTTCTTCACTGTAGCAATTCTGGAGACATTCCAAGAACGACAGTATTCTGTCTGAAATGGTACCTTGGTACTTCGTCGTTAATTGATTTGAGGCACAACAAATACTAAAAACGACGAGTATGAAACAAATCGCCAGAAAGGACTTCCTGGCTGTCCTGTGTGTCAGCCACTTCCCAGTATTACTGATGTCCTCTCCGCCTGTCCCAGTGGTGTCCCAGTGGTGTCCCAGTGGTGAACTGTCAACTGGGTGTGGAAAACCTGGAAGCTTTCAGTTTCGGGTTTTCCCAGCTGTGCCAACATGACATCTCTAATAAATTGGAACTTTGAAGAACTTCAAGCCTCAGAGCTTTATTTCATTGGGGGTGTTCCTTGGAACCCTGACAAGCCATTGTGGATTTTCTGTTTCAAGGGTACTGATTAGCTTGTTAGAACAGAGCAGACCAGCAGAGCAGTTCAGATGCATCTGCCAAAGAAATGGCAGGCAGCATGAGAGATGCTGGATTTTGACAGTATCTGAGACTCTTAAAGCGTTTTTGAGAGCAACTTCTGTGGCTAATTGCAATTGCTTTCTTCGGGAAGGCGGCCCAGCACGCTCAGAAGGAATCCACGGGGCTCTTCCAGTGCATGTTCTTCAATGACAAGAGTCCCACGAGGGAGGAGCAGCGCTCAGCGGACGGAGTGATCTATTCCATCCGAACCAACGGGGTGCTTGTCTTTGTGCCAAGGTGAGGAGGCATCTTGAAGACTTTTGTCCCAAAAGTTCTTTTCCAAAAGGCACCTGGACTTGGGTTTTTTGCTTTGAAAACATTTCGCTTCTCATCCAAGAAATGAAGACTGAAGATGTTTCTTGGATGAGAAGTGAAACTTTTCAAAGAAAAAAAACGCAAGTCCAGTCGCCTTTTGGAAAAGCACCTTTAGTACTCATGGTTTGTACTTCTTGTCTGGATCTTTCCGAAAGGTTGACATCGCATCTGCCTCTAGAGTAGGTGCTCCGCAGTGGTTCCTTTGAACATGCTCTGAGTCTCTGATACGGAGTGCATTTTCTTCCCTTAAATAAGGGATCGGGGACATGATTTTAGGATGCCGATCCAGAGTGCTGTTGTCAGGCTGTCTCTGATTATATTTAGGAAAGAAAACACCTTGACTTCATTTGAAAATAAAGAAAAGTACTTTTACTAAATACATCTGGATTACAGCCGTGTATAGTTGAATCTGAGACAAAAGTATGGCCAACATCCCATATCCCCTCGTTAGTCCCTCCTCCCCACAAGAGGTCAGGCAGGGCTGGGCCAATGCCAGCTCATTCTCGCCCCCCACCCCCCATGATACGGTTGCTTGGCATGTCAGGAATGCAGGTTTCGTGGGAAAGCCCGAGTGTCTGGGCTTCATGCTGATTTCAAACCTTTCCTCCCCCCCTTCTCCTTTTTTATGTCAGACGACACTCTTAAAGGGCCCTCTTCTCTTATCCTGAATAGGATAGTAATATACCTTAAGTCCATGAGCTATTCTACATCAAACATAAAGACATTGCAATTTAAGTACTAAATATAAAATGCACAAATAAAAGTGAAGATTGGAGTGGAGGCTGACAGCTGTTTTCTTCAGCAGCCAATCCAGCAGCCACTTGGTTCCTTTAACTCAGGGGTGTCAAACTTGATTTCATTGAGTGCCACATTAGGGCTGTGATGACCGGGGGGGGGGGGAACGGGGCGACAGCAGGGGGCATGGCCACCTTGACATCACTCATTGGGGGCGCCTGCAGTGGCCCCAGTACTCTGCCAGTGAAAACGGGCTCACGAGCTGTTTTTGGCTGCGACGGGCTCTTGCAACCCTCTGCCAGTGAAAACAGAGCTCATGGCCATGGGCAGCCCTCCCGAGCTCCATTTAAAACGTGGGCCGGTCCTTCACTGTTTCCAAGGCAGCCCTGTGGGTCAGATCCAGCCCCCAGGCCTCGAGTTTGACACCCCTACTTTAACTTACGGCCAAAGACTTGTATTTGATGCATCATGGCTTCGGACCGGGATACTTACGGGACTGCCTACTGCCACCATTAGCCTCCCATCGACCTGTGCGCTCTCACAGGGAGGGCCTTAGGGTGCTGTCAGCCAAACAATGTCGGCTGGCGGCTCCCAGGGGAAGAGCATTCTCTCTGAGGGCACCTACCCTGTGGAATGAACTACCTGTGGGGCTACGCTTACTCCCTGACCTTTAAGCGCAAGCTCAAGACTTTCTTTTTTCATCAAGCAGGGCTGGCCTAATGATAATTTTAATGAGGGCTTTAGCGGGATTGATTTTATAATTTTATCTATTTTAAATTTTTGGTCAATGGAATTTAGATTTTTAAGGTATATTTTATTTTAACTTTTGTACATTTGTCTTATCTTGGCTGTAAACCGCCCTGAGTCTTTGGCAGTATACAAATTTAAATAATAAATAAATAAATAAATAAATCAGCTTCCTGGCCGTTAAATATAAAGGTATAATAAAGGATCTTGCTGAAATGTCAAGCAAGCTGTTTCTCTTCCAGGTATGGCATTAAAGGGGCTGCCTACCTGAGGAGCAAGGAAGGGTTGGTCATCTCCTGTCCAACTGATGGGGACTATGAATGGCAACCTGGTTCTCTGCAGCGTTTCCCCAGCAAAATTATCGCCACTCCCACAGTCGGAAAGCCTGTGACTTTGAATCTCTTTGATCATGTGACCGTAAGTGATGTATCTTTACGACAGGGTCCCCAACCCCCGGGCTGCGGCAACAGGTCCATCAGGAACCGGGCCACGTAAGCAAGCAAGCAAAGCCCCATTTGCACATGAGCGGGATCCAGGCAGCGCGTGAAACCACACCGCTTCCTGGTCTGTGGGAAAACCTCCCGCAAGAGAACTGGTCCTTGGTGCTCAAAAGCTTGGGGGGGGGGGTGCTGCTTTACGGCACGCACCATCAGTTTACGTAAACTTGCAAGAGTGTCAGCTGCCATCTTATGCTCGCTTGTGCATGGCTACTATTTGGTGACAGACTGCCAGGAACAGTGAAGGGAACTGTAGGGGGGAACTGTAATGGGGAAAGCGAAAGTAAGTGCTGTTATCTCCTTGAAATGCTGCTTCAAGGTCATCTGGCATACCAGTTGCATACCAAACTGTGTCTGTATTGTCCATTAGGAAAACATCTTGCTTGAACCTCATTGGTTGCCCAGGGGCGGGTAATGGGAGATAGATAATGGGTGGGAGGAAGCTGGACTAAAGGATTTTGGTGTGCAGTTTTCAGTTCTGGCTTTGCATTATTGCAATAAGCTTGATTTCGAATAAAACTATACCTTTGTTTTGCAAAATGGGAGCCAAGGATGGTTTCTATCTAGGAGTTTAAGCTGTGTCAGGTCTGACAAAGAGACTTACTCCAAGTTGTTTTTACCCAGGTGAAAATCTCCGTGCAGATGTCTCGCTGCCACGCAGATAGGATCCAGCTTCAGATCACAAGCTGCAAGCCCTACGAGGCTTCAGAAACAGAACCGACTCAGAGGCCCCAGATGTCTCGAACGGACTTGGTAAGGGAAGTCACGAAGACGGTGGAGGAAACACAACTTGCACAGAATCTGGCCAAAGCGAACCAGGCAAAGGAAGGTTTTGATGAAGAGTATCGGCAAACTCAGTGTGGGAAGAGCTTGTATCATCTGCTAGAAGAAATCAAGGATCTCTCCCTTTTGGATGTATCTGTAGACCGTGGAGCGTGAGGCCCCATTTCACACGGCTTCTGTGCCAAAGCCTCTTTTCTCAGCTTGGTTTTTTTTTAAAAAAAAAAGTTGTAAATTTATTACCATGATGTTGTTTATCTTTAAAAAAATGGAGAATCTATTTTTAAGACTGCATTTTTAAATCCATTTACAGCAGTTATTGGTCATGGAAGATACGCTTTGTCTTTTATAAATTAAATACAGAGAAGTATAAATAGCTCTTAAGCACCTCAGGGAGTAAGCGATGATGGAAGCAGCTTAGTTCTTTAAAGTACTCCTGCTTGGTAACTTTGACTGTGTAGAAACCTATATTAAGTGAGCTGCTTTAAATTATTTGAATGGGTAGCCTAGAGTTTCTCAACTTCTGCAACTTTTAAGATCATGGTTGCCAATTCCCAGAATTCTCTTTCCGGCATGCCGGCTCAGGAATTCTGGGACTCAAGAGTCTACACAACTTAAAAGTTGCTGGGGTTGAGAAACACTGAGATAGAGTTTATTTATTTAATAATTTGTAATTGTTTTGACATGATACTGGGACATTTGCAGATACTGGGATATACAGTACGTAAATGACAGGAAATAGTCAGATGTAGCTTTAAAAACAAATTTAGTTCTTTTTTTTTTTAAAAAAAACTTTGTTTATAGGCAGAGAGTTGCTTAGTGTTTGAAGAGTTTTTGAAATCTAAGGAAGCAAAGCCAAGTAATTTTTGATGCTCAGATACGCTATTTTCTTATGCTGAAACTTGGGCTTGCAAGGTCTCTTTGTAGGAATCCTGATTTCTCTATAAAAGCACAAAAACACCTGGATTTTCACAACGCAATTGCAAATGGTTAACCCATTGTTCTGGCTCTGCAGTGGACCATGTACTAACTTCATAGGTTGTATTCTCTAAACCAGGGGTCTTTGCTTTGCTGGCTGAGGGATTCTGGGAGTTGAAGTCCACAAGTCTTCAAGTTACCAAGGTTGGAGACCCCTGCTCTAAACACACTAAAGTGCTGGTGGATAGTTTGTACCTCAATCTCTCAGCTGCTATTTATAGTACTATGTGCTTCTTATTAAGAACCTCCACGCTTATTGTTCAAACGCTTGACTTTTCCTATGAAGCACAAGCACTCAAGTGAGTTCACGCCAGCTTGGCAAAATACGTGAAGCAAGCTTTTATTTCCCAGCAAACACCCACGAATTGCCAGGCTTAAGATTTCATTCATACGAAGTTGTGGAAGATTTCACGACCTTGCCTGAACTCTAAGCTCAGCAGCCAAGGGGGAAAAAAGGGATGGTGGAAACTTTGACGGACAGCGTCCGTCAAACTTGGCCGGTTGCAGATGTGGGTGTCCACACTGTACAGTTCTTTGAAGTGGTTTGGAAAAATAAAAATGATTATTTTTTTGATCTGCTTTTGTACGATGGGTGGTCACACTGGACTTGGAAGCCAAACACAGGTGGAGTGGTTGTTTCTTACCTGATTGGAGACTTGCAGGGAATCTCTAGGTTGTAACTTATAGCAAGAAGCAAAACATCCCGAAATTCTAGAGAGGTATTGATAAGCACCAAGAAAAAGGCAGAGATGTGTTCACCAGGACTTGAGACTGACCCAAAGGTGTATTTTCTTTCCCTACATCAGGTATGTAAAGGTAAAGGTAAATTATATGCTAGTCGTTCCCGACTCTAGGGGGCGGTGCTCATCTCCGTTTCCAAGCCGAAGAGCCAGCGCTGTCCAAAGACGTCTCCGTGGTCATGTGGCAGGCATGACTCAATGCCAAAGGCACATGGAACGCTGTTATCTTCCCACCAAAGGTGGTCCCTATTTTTTCTACTTGCATTTTTTATGTGCTTTCGAACTGCTAGGTTGGCAGAAGCTGGGACAAGTCATGGGAGCTCACCCCGTTACACGGAGCTCACCCTGTTACACGGCACTAGGAATTCGAACCACTGAACTGCCGACTTGATCGATAAGCTCAGCGTCTTAGCCACTGAACCACTGTGTCAGGTATGTAGGATATTTTAAATCCAATCTAGGTATGGAGCCAGTTTGGGGCTGGCGTTAAAGTGTCAAACCGGGAGACAGTTCTAGTCCCACTTTGGGCACAAAGCTAGCTGGGCAATCTTGAACCAGTCATTTTGTTCGACCTAAGGAGGAGGCAATGGCAAACCACTTCTAGAAAACCTCAGCAAGAAAACTGTAGGGCAGTTTTTGAGAATTGGACGTGACTGAACAGGAGAGAAAAAAGGCCTAAGTTGTGACCTGTATGAAATGAAATACTGCAACCAGTTTTGGTCCCCATACTACAAAAAAGATTGAGACTTTGGAAAAAGTTCAGAGAAGAGCAACTAAGATGATCAAAGGCCCAGAGACTAAAACATATGAAGAACAGTTGCAGGATTTGGGTCTGGCTAGTCTAAAGAAAAGAAGAATTAAGGGCGACATGATAGCCGTATTCCAGTACTTGAGGGGCTGCCACAAAGAAAAGGGGGTCAAATTATTCTCCAAAGCACCAGAGAGCAGGACGAGAAACAATGGATGGAAGCTAACCAAGGAGAGAAGCAAACCTGGAATTAAGGAGAAACTTCCTAACAGTGAGGACAATTAACCAGTGGAACAGACGTTGCCTCCAGAAATCGTGGACGCTCCATCACTGGATGTTTTTAAGAAGAGTCTAGGCCAGGGGTGTCAAACTTGATTTCCTTGAGGAAAACCTTGGGGAAATCAGTTCATTGTAGTTCTCCATGGGCTGGCTTGGGGGGAACGGGGAGACCGGACAGACACCTCCTACAGCAACCTGCCAGCCAAAATGGGCCCCGTTTTCGGCCTGAATGGCCGCCTGCAACACTTTGCTGGCAAAAACGGAGTGTGGGGGAGGGAGGTGCATGCCCCCCCCCTCGCGCCTCGTTTTCAGCCTCCATTGCTTTGTACAGCACTCTGCCAGCCAAAAACAGAGCAGGGCCCCTGTTTTGGCCAGTAGAGGCACCGCAGGGCCGGTCCTTTGATATTACCAAGCCGGTCCTATGGAAGCACCCTGCAGACCAGATCCGGGCCAGTTTGACACCCCTGGTCTACACAGTCATTTATCTGAAATGGTATAAGTTCTCCGGCTGGACTAGAAGACCTCCAAGGTGTCCCTTCCAGCTCTATTCAATTTTCCCATTCATCCCTTGCTTCTTTTAGTAAACAGATTTTAGTTCACTATTTCTGCATATCCTTCTGTCCATGCCTTTAAATCCAGGTCTGCATAGCCAATTTCTAGACGGCAATCAGGGCATTTAACCAGCAATTACAGCATTAGTAGATTTTTTTTTTCCAATTTGAAGCTTTATATATTACTTCTGGTTTCCAAGATTTATTATTTTCATTTCTAGTATAAAATATGGGCAATTACAAATATTTCACAATGGGAAAGTTATAAAAGATTTAAATTGTAGAAATATAGCGTCATTTGACTTTATGTATAGTTTTCATTAACGTTTGCTGTACAAATGTTGCTTTAAAGCTTAAAATGTTCTTCCACTGAAATGAAAACACTTCTTTAAAATGCTGGCAGAGCAGAAAACACTGAAAATTATAGCAGCTGCCAAATTAACCCGCCCCGATATCTAAAGTTACAGTAAAAACAAAACTACGCTATTCCTATACCACACAACTAAAAAGTCACTTGGTCTATACTACTTTGCGTGTCCTCGGTAGTTTGAAAAGAGACACCAGGTTTGTCTAGGCAGACATCGTCCTTCTCCTGAGTTGTAATGGTGCTGCATTCTTCATTTATAGGCAACACTAAAAGGAAACAAAAAGTTGGCTTTAAAATCACAATTTCTGCATCAGTTCTTTTCCTCTAACATAATTACCATGGCATAGTTTTCCAATTGCTTTGTGGGTTTTATGAAGCGGAAAAAAAATATCTTTAGTTGAAAATGGGGAATAATTATCACTAAGGGATCAACTTGCAGAAAATACTTGATTTTTTAAAAAAAAAAATCTGAATGCACATGCTGATTATTACAGAGTTCCATGGAGGACTATAACCAAGTCCAATAATGACCTATCAGGCTCTGCCAGAGTTCTCAAATCAGAATCTTGCACTGTTTAAATAGTACAGAACATGAAACTTTGAGCGGTTTTTTTGTTCCCAGCTTCATCCGTTGGGTGGCTAGAAGTCACAGGGGCCCAGGAAGGACTCGGAGAGGAAGAAATTTGGGGCCAAAACTTCACGGGATTAAAGCCCAAGTAAAATTTCAAGATGACCCATCTGGTGTAGTGGAGAAGGTACTGGATTAGAAACCAGGAGATCTAGTCCCACTTTAGGCACAAAGCCCTTCGGGTGACTTCAGGCCAGTCACTCTCCCTCAGCCCTAGGAAGGTGGCAATGGCAAACCACTTCCAAAAAGCCTTGCCAAGAAAACTGCAGGGGCTTCTCCCTGCAGTCTCTGAAAATTGGACACAATTTAACAGGAGAAAAAAAAAGTCACTATAGTTAATTACTTATGTACCATGTTTTCCCCAAAATAAGACCGGGTCTTATATTAATTCAAAGAGACGCATTATAGCTTATTTTCCGGTTAGGTCTTATTTTGGGGAAAATACAGTACTAAACGCCTCCATCTGGTTGACAATCTTAACTGGGGTTTAAGGGCTTATATTACATGCATCCTGAAAAATCATGCTAGGACTTATTTTCCAGTTGGGTCTTATTTTTGGGGAAACAGGGTATGTATTTAGTAATTTTTCTTCGACTGCCACATTGAAAATAATTCTTGGAGCTATGCATCCAATAGCTGGGATTGCTGTATCAGGTGAACACTAGTTTACAGCCCAGGCAGCTTGGGGCAGCCCTCCTGCATTTTTGCCAGGGGTTGATAAATAATGTTGTAAACTGATTTTCTCAGAAAAAAAGGGTGTTGCCTTAATAAACCGCAGCAAAGTTGGCTCAGGAATTCTGGGAGTTGAAGTCCACAGGCCGTCAAGGGGCCACAGCTGTCCACCCAATTTAAACACAACTGACCGACATGGATCTGTATCTCCCAACAATGCGGATTAAGAGGCCTGCATTTTTCCACTACTGTCGTTACTCTCAAATGTCACCATTAAACAGAGATCCGAGTGCCCCGTTTCAAAAATCAAATTAACTGAGAAGTGTCAACTTTCAACCACAGCCTGAACTGGTGAATTCTAGTAACACAAATATGAAAATTCCCTCCAGCCACTGTCATCAAAGTTCTACTTATTTAAATTATTATTTAATAATAATATCTTCGGCCTTCAGGAAAGCAGCTTTTGGGGGATGGAAAGAAGAACCAGTCTAGGTTTAAATGATTTCAAGTTGTGACTTTTTAGCAGGAATCTGAGAATTCTAGTCTCCCCAAATGCCTGTCTTTCACAGTTGATACTTAGACCTTAATTAGACCTCACCATCGCTCTGAGATTGACTGAGCTGGTTTTTGGCTTGTCTTCTTTCAAGGGCTCTTCGTCTGTTCATTTCTATTCTCTGTTGTTGCTCCTCAGTCAGGGCAGGACTTAAAGATGGAGAAACAGATTGTTTTGGGGTATTCTGCATTTCAGGAAGGAAAACTGGCTCCTCGGCGGCTGGGCTTAGTCTGTTGTTCTCCTCTTCACCTGTTTTAGTTGGAAGATGGATCACTATTAATCAGTTACCAGCAAGGTCAGTCTCTCTCAACCTCAACAACTTTAAGCTGTGTGGACTTCAACTCATGGCTGGCTGGGGAATTCTGGGACTTCAAGTCCACAGAGCTTAAAGTTGTTGAGGTTGAGAGACACTGATCTAGACAAACCTCTACAGCCAAGGGTCTTCAAACTTGACAGCTTTAAGACTTGTCGACTTCCAACTCTCAGAATTCCTGAGCTAACATGACAGGAGGAGGAATTCTGGGAGTTGAAGTCCACAAGTCTTAAAGCTGTCAAGTTTGAAGACACCCCCCCCCCCCTCTACAGTTAAGCTGGATTGCTTCAAAAAAGTACTCCAGGGATCCCTTCACCCTACATCTCATTGCTACAAACCCCCAAATCAATATGCCTTCTTTTCAGGAAATGTTCACTTTTAATTTATTATTCGATCTACATGGATGCCTATCTTCTTTAAACAACTTTGGGGTGGCCATACAATCAAGAAAGCTAGCTTTAAAACCAACTATTTATATATAATTTTTGGGATTCGTACCGAAACAACCACCAACGTATCATTTTTCTTTCCTCGCAACCCAATCCTTTCATAAATGAACTGTATGGAGCCATCGCACAGAAATCTGATAACTAGACAGACGCTGTCGGCAGGAACCATGGCATTGATGTGCGTGGCTACCTGGGGATGTATTGTATTGCTTACAAATACAACCGATATTTATCGCAGCCACGTGTTTTGAAGGAAGAGAATAAAACAACAACTTTTAACAGTCGGAACAGTTTTCCCTGGCTTTCCATTGTTTCATTATTAGAAACTGGATTTCTTCCCAGTGCCACAGTTTGTCTCTTTAACATAGCCTCTCGAAGTCATTCTTAACCCAGTTTTGAAGAAATTTAATCAAATTCACCACCGTCCTAACAATTTCCAATATTTCTACCTATTACAGACCGAGGCGTTTTACGACCCTGGCCCACATCCAGATCATTGTCTGCTCCATTGTCCAGTCCAAGACAGTGGCAGCGACCCCCCCACTTAGTTTCTTATGTGGCCCCTTGGGAAACTTACCGTATATACTCGAGTATAAGCCGATCCGAGTATAAGCCGAGGTCCCCAATTTTACCCCAAAAAACTGGGGTAAACTGGGGACTCGAGTATAAGCCGAGGGTGGGAAATGAGGCAGCTACCGGTCGGGGAAACCCTCCCTCCCTCAGCCGAGAAGGCTGGCGGCTCCCCCGCCCCGCCCTCTCACTGCACCGGCAGGGCTTCCCGCTAATGCAAAGCCCGCCAAGTTTGCGCCATCCGGTATAATGTGAAAAAGAAGAAAAAAACTCGAGTATAAGCCGATCCGAGTATAAGCCGATCCGAGTATAAGCCGAGGGGACGTTTTTCAGCACAAAAAACGTGCTGAAAAACTCGGCTTATACTCGAGTATATACGGTAATTGCCCACCCCTGATCTAGCCAGGTTCACTTAACAACTGTGTTACTAATTTAAAAAACTGTAGTGATTCACTCAACAAGCAAATCCAATAACAAGGCAACAAAGGCCATAAACCAGGACAAAACTTACTTAACTGATGTTTTGTTTAGCAAGAGAAATTTTGGGCTCCATTGTGGTTGTAAGATGAGGACTACCTGTACTCCTTATGAAGAAAGAACTAGCAAAGCTGGCTGAGGAACTCTGGGAGTTGAAGTCCACAAGTCTGAAAGTTGCCAAGGTTGGCGACCCCTTAACTAGATCACTCTTAACCAAAATATGATAGCTGGGATTCTTGGGAAAAGTGACTGCAATTTATATGGAAAAGATCTGGTTGGGGCAGGCGATCCTGGAACTGGATTATTCTGCTATTACTCAGTAAAAAATTTATTAACGAACATGCACACACGGGCATTTATTTTCTAGGCTTACTCAATAGAAACTACAGGTAGTCCTCAACTTACAACTTTTTGCTTGTTCAAAGTTACAACGGCACTGAAAAAACTGACTTATGACCGATCCCCACGCTTACAAGTGTTGCAGCATCCCCAATAGTCATGTGATCAAATTTTGGACACTTGGCAGCCGGCGTGTATTTATAGCAACTGCAGGGTCTCCGAGTCATGTGAGGAGCCATTTGGGAGCATCCCAGCTGGCTTCCGACAAGCAAAATCAACAGGAGAAGCTGGATTCACTTAATGGCCATGTGATTCACTTCACCACCATGGCAAAAAAAATGGTCCTAAAATCAGGCGCATCTCATTTAACACCTGAATTGCTTAGCAATAGAAATTTGTGACTTTAAGTTGAGGTCTACCTATCATCTTCTTTTAATGACCCCCATAATCCCTTGCAACGGGGTAGAGTTTGGACAACTGAATGGAGCTGAGTGTTTACTGGCCGGATGCCCTTCCTGTTGCCAATGCGGAGTCATATTCAGCAGATATATTCTCATTGTGCCCAGAGAGAGAGAAATATCTGCCTCTACCTAGGATCAAACTCACAGCCTCCTGATTGTGAGGCGAGAACTCCACCTGAGGTCTTACCTATGCTACGTGCTTAACAATTATGAGTTACTCCGTATAAATTCTCATTAATTTTAACTGATTATTAATTTCTAATAACTAAAGACTAAAAATCCTATACCATTATTTATTATTTTATTATTTATTATTATTATATCTCAGGGGCATTTATGTTTGATCAATTTGAACAAAAATAATAAGAGTGCAAATACTTTAAAGCCATACATGCCTTCATGACTTCTGAAGTCTTCGTTCGAAAGAGGGAGGTCAAGTCGAATTTTCTTTAAGCAGGTCTAGAGAGGCAAAGGTAACGCTGTTTATCCCAAGAGGGTCAAGAGGGCTACGCTTTCCTTTAAGTGTTTCATCTCCCCCCCTCCCAAACTAATCCTGTTTCACTCACCTGAACAGGTTTTTTATTTCCCAAGCTTTCTATTCTCTCCACAACATTTTCAAACGGAAGTTGAGGGAAGAGGCGGTGGGCCCAATGTTCCATGTGCCTTATAAGCGTCTTTAGGTCGGCTTCCTAAATAAAGGAGAATACATTTGACCAGCACAGCAACAGGAGACTGGAGGGACCCTTCCTCTTTTTAGTCTTCCCAAAGGCTCTTCCCCAAGCATTTGGCTAGGGTGGGATTCTGGTCTGGAGGCGGCTGGTCTGAGCTGGCACCTGGTGGGAAGCATTATTTTCCTTTTATTCTTGTTCTTACCGGCCATTTGAGGGGCCTAGGATCATTAGATGAGCTATAGGAGACAGGTAGTCACATACGTTCTTTAAGTAAATAATGAGGCCTGTCCATCGCTAGGGTCTATTTTGTTATTTAAATCAAAAGGTTTTGATGGAATCTTCATCATCGCATAAAGCTGGGATCCCCAACTCCCGGGCCGCAGCCCACTATTGGCCCATGAGCCATAGAAGTGGCGGGTGAGCTCACACGCGTGTGCATCCCCACTTGCGCAAACAGCAGGCGAGCAAATGCACAAACACTCCATTTGCACATGAAAAGTCAATGGGGAAGCCAGATTAATTTAACAACTGGGTTACTAACTTATCAACTGCAGAGATTTACTTAACATCTGTGGCAAGAAGAGTCATAAAATGGAGCAAAACTCACTTAACAAATGTCTCAGTAACAGAAATTTCGGGCTCAATTGTGGTCATAAGTCAAGGACTACCTGTATTATGTCTGTCATTTCATTATTATCCAGAATATCTTTCTCTGAATAATTACTTTGCCTGCAGAGATGGAGCCTCAACAGTTGCAGAAGTATAACATCAAACAAAAACTACCGTATATACTCGAATATAAGCCGATCCGAGTATAAGCCAAGGTCCCCAATTTTACCCCAAAAAACTGGGGTAAACTGGGGACTCGAGTATAAGCCGAGGGAGGGAAATGAGGCAGCTACCGGTCAGGGAAAGCCTCCCTCCCCCAGCCGAGAAGGCTGGCGGCTCCCCCGCCCCGCCCTCTCACTGCACCGGCAGGGCTTCCCCGCGCTAATGCAAAAGCCCGCCAAGTTTGCACCATCCGGTATAATGTGAAAAAAAGAAGAAAAAAAAAAACTCGAGTATAAGCCGTATATACTCGAGTATAAGCCGAGGGGACGTTTTTCAGCACAAAAAACGTGCTGAAAAACTCGGCTTATACTCGAGTATATACGGTACTTAAAATAATAAAATATAAGCATAACAACTTTAAATAAAGCTAACCGCACTGGCATGGAAGCTCCGAAAATATCAGTGATAAACTTCAACATTTGAGGATTACAACTTTTAGATATTGTAGACTATATATATGGATGCACCAACTACAAAAATCCACAAATTCTTTCTCAGCCATGTCCTACCTCGTGACCTTTGCCTTTGAATTTTACGTTGTCGAACAAATTGCACAAAGCTGGAAGTCCTCGCTCTGAAATTAATCTGCAAACATTAGAAGGGTCTCCAGTTACTTGGAAAATATCATAAATAGGTACTCTTGTCATCCAAGATCTTGAAAGTGAAAGCCAGCACTTTATGAGTCTTAGCCCTTGTCCAGCCAACAGGCTTCGTTGCTCTGCTTTGATCGATTGATATGGTACAATGGAATGACAATGACAGGTATGACAACTCTTTATACCTGCCTTTTAAGACTTCCAATCCTTGCTGTTCCCATTAATAGGTTAGTGGTATCTGAAAATAGATGCTCTGACCCGGAAGGACTTTTGAGTAATTTCAGCTGGGGAGTTCTGTCTCGAATGCTCTGAACTGTTTTCATTTTGGAGAATTTACTTTTTAAGCCATCTTAACCACCTTTCCACAACCCGACTCTGGAGGGCCAGCAGGGTTCATAAAGGAACAGGACATTTTGGAACACAGCATTCCCAAATCAACACATTTTACACAAAAATGGAAAGCAGACTTTTTTTTTTTTTTTTACAAATTACAGGTAATCCTCAATTTATGATCACACTCGAGCCCAACGTTTCTGTTGCTAAGTGAGATAGTTGTTGAGTGAGTTTTGCCCCATCTTACGACCTTTCTCGCCACAGTTGTTAAGTGAAGTTCTGCATTTGTTAAGTTAGTAACAGGGTTGTTAAGTGAATCTGGCTCCCCCGTTGAATCTGCTTGTCAGAAAGTCACAAAAGCGGATCACCTGACCCGGGGACACGGCGACTGTCCTAAATATGAGTCAGTTGCCAAGCGTCTGAATTTTGACCACGCGACCGTGGGGGAGGCTATAACGGTCACAAGTGAGGAAACTGGTCATAAGTCACTTTTTTCAGTGACATCGTAACTTTGAACGGTCATTAAATGAATGGTTGTAAGTCAAGGGCTACCTGTATATCGTATTTTTCGGACTACAAGACACACTTTTTTGTCTCCCAAAAGGGGGTGAAAATGTCTGTGCGTCTTATAGACCAAATATTGCCGAAGCCGTTTTTCACCCTTTTTCAGGCCCTTTTTTTTTTGGCCCGTTTTCGGGGCTTTTTTCAGCCTGTTTTTGAGGCTTTTTTCGACCTGTTTTCAAGGCTTTTTTGGCCCTTTTTTGAGGGATCTTTTTAGAAAAAATGGGCTGAAAAAGCCTCAAAAACAGGCTGAAAGAAGCCTCAAAAATGGGCTAAAAAGCCTGAAAAACAGGCTGAAAAAATCCTCAAAAACGGGCTAAAAAAGCCTCAAAAACGGACTAAAAAGCCTCAAAAACAGGCTGAAAAAAGCCTCCAAAACGGGCTAAAAAGCCTCCAAAACGGGCCAAAAATGGGGCGCACAGAGGCCAAAAACTTTTTGTTGTTGTTTTCCTCTTCTAAATTTAGGTGCATCTTATAGTCCGAAAAACACAGTAATCTAAAAGCTAGAAACCAGATGTTATGATCACAGGCACTTAAAAAAACTCCATGAAGCGAGTCAGGGCAATCCCATAGCTCAATGTCAAGGAATGAGCATGAGTGTCTCTAGTGGAAATTACAGGCAGCTGAGGGGCTTCCCGATATTCAGCGCTGAAGATATTTTCTCATAACTTTGGTGTCAGCTTTGGAAGCCATACTAGGCCGAAGGCTTCCATACGCTGCCACAATTCTCCTCTGTGGGAAAGGAGGGGAGGGCATCAAACAGGTCGACAGAGGGGAAAAAATAGCCTATATCTCTGTTCCAGAAGTTTGGTGTCATGAAAACCATTTTCAAAATACCACAACTGAGGCTTGTGTAAAAAGAATAATTATTATTATAGGATATGCACCATACAGAAAGTAAAAAATGACTACATACCTTTGAGCATCTAGTTTAGGTATTGTTCTTTTAACAGCTCTCCTTGTGGTCACATCCTTGCTTTGTGTCAACTGATTTTCTTCTGGATCTGGTGAGTAAAATAGAACTTAATTCTAAAGCTAGGAATACAAATTGCACCTATTGGTTTTTTGCCATGAATTGTTCATATTAGGAAATACCTCCAGCTAAAATATATGTGCAAGCAAAGAAGAGAATGCCAAAGCTAACATGCTAGTCAATATTAAAAGAACTGAGACAGTGGTAATAGGCAAGGTCAATGTACTGCAAGTGGGCAGAAATGGTGTTGAAGTGAAGGCATGACTTTTATCACCCCAGGCTCAAAATGTGCAAAGATAATTCCTAAAGCCACAACAGATAGAGGCATCTGCTACTTGAGTAAATATTAAAATGAAGAGAGACCGTTCTTGACAACAAGAATAGCACTTAAGACTTCTATATCACTTCACAGGGCTTTAGAGCCCTCTCTAAGCAGTTTACAGAGTCAGCATCTTGCCCCCAACAATCTGGATCCTCATTTTACCCACCTCAGAAGGCTGAGTCAACTTTGAGCCAGTCAGGATTGAACTGCTGGCAATGAGCAGAGTTAGCCTGCAATACTGCATTCTAACCACTGTGGAAGGAAGGAAGGAAGGAAGGAAGGAAGGAAGGAAGGAAGGAAGGAAGGAAGGAAGGAAGGAAGAAAAATAACCATAGCACTTACTTATATACTGTTTCACAGTGTTTTACAGCCCTCTCTAAGCAGTTTACAGAGTCAGCATCTTGCCCCCAACAATCTGGGTCCTCATAACCACTGCACCACTATGGCTCTTATATGAATATGTCCTATCAAGTCACGTAAGAAAAGGCTGTGAAAGCTGGACCTTAAAAGCAGCTAAATGAAGAAAAATGCCTTTGCGACTTGATGGGGGACAAATAATGAGAATACCTTGGGACCCCTCAAAAACCAAATAATTCTAGATGAAGTACAATCAGACTGCTAAATGAAAGCAAAATGAAGGCAAAGTTTATGTCAGACCTGCCCCAGTCTGATCCCTTAGGGGGAAAAAATTTGACTCCGTTTGAAGTGAAAAGGCACTTTTACTAAGATTGCAGGAGAGTCAAGCAGAATCTAAAATTCCTGAAGGCCAATACAGAAGTAAAGACCTCCCACCCCCATCGGGGTACATTCTCATAATCTCCTGATTTCTAGCCAGTACCACTACACATCTAAGTTATGATATATTATTTTATTGTTGGGCTTTTTATTTGTTTAGAAAATGCACATGGCCACCCGTTAACTTTCAGTGACTCTAGATGACCCTTTTAAATTATTATTAATTATACCTAGGACCATTTTAGCAAGGTAGAAAATATGTACATTAGTTCAGGAGGTTTTGCCACAGCTCTGCCACATGCAGCATGATGGCTATATATGTATACATGCATATATATAAAATGTAATCCTCCTAAAATAACTGGTATTACTAGTATTGATAATTTATATGCAGGTATATTTTGGAGACATTCCCAATGAATGTTGTAAGGCTTATTCACAAATAAATGCATAATATTTCAATTGTCAAGAGAATAATTACCTCCATTAAGTATGGCATCTTCAGCTGCCCCCCCTGGAGAGTCTGGGGGTAGGAGAGGCTGAAAGGTCTCATCATGGGTGTGTTCATAATCAGGAAGATCAAACAAATTGTTTTCAACAGGATCTATCATGTTGCCCCAAAGATGCTTAAAACCTGAAAATGTCAATAAAAGGAAGAGGAAAGATAAAGAGCAAAATAATTCTGAAATCTTTGCAGAGCTATAGGACTACAGGACATCTCAAAATTCAGCAACAATAGACCACTACACCAGGGGTCTCGAACTTTCTCAAATTTAAGATTTGTGGACTCCAATTCTGTGAGTTGAAGTCCACAAGTCTTAAAGTTGAGAAGGTTCGAGACCCCTGCACTACACAATAATCTTGTCTGCAAATCAATAGTTATTTGTTCTAACTATCCATAAATTTCTCCTTAAATCTAGGTTTTCTGCTCTCTGGTGCTTTGGAGAATCCTTCCTTCCTCTTAGATATTGGAACACTGCTATCATGTCACCCCTAGTCTTTCTTTTCATTAAACTAAACTAAATTGGGTTTAGTTTCTTTTCACTAAACTAAATTGGGTATCCAATTCCTGCAACTGGTCTTCATGCTTTAGCCTCCAGTCCCCTCATCATCCTGGTTGCTCTTCTCTGCACTCTTTCTAGAGTCTCAACATCTTGTTTATAGCGTGGTGACCAAGACTGGATGCAGTATTATTCTAGGCATGGCCCTACCAAGGCATTATAAAGTGGTATTAACACTTCATTTGATCTTGATTCTATCCCTCTCTTTATGCAGCCTAGAACTGTGTTGGCTTATTTGGCTGCACATTTCTGACTCATATTTAAATGATAGTTTACTAGAACTCCACGATCCCTCCCGCAGTTAGTGCTGTTTAGCCAGGTACTGCCTGCTCTATAGTTGTATGATATGCATGACATGCGTACACACACATGTATACACATACATACAATTGATCCCTCCAGCCTAAGCTCCAGGCCAGGGAAAGGTCTCAAGCTTCTATCGACCAGATCTATGAGCTGCTCTAACCTCCAAACGGGGAAGTTAGGGTTAGGGTAGACAAAGGTAAAGGCTGCCCAACTCTTGGGAACCAGAGGCCGTTTTCTCAAAGCCGTACAGAAGCGGAGAGCCAGTATGATTTCGAGGCGAAGGTGCCGATTTAGAAGGCAGGAGGCACGGCGAGTTTGAGCCTGGCCTTAGGCACGAAAGCCAGCTGGGGGACTTTGGGCCGGGAATGGGACCACTTGCCAAGGCCAACTAGCTGCAGGAAAATCTCAATTCAATTCAATTCAATCCTTTATTGTCAATTCAATTCAACCCTTTAACAATTCTATTTAATTATATTTATTATAACTGTCTGGTTGGGTTCTGCAACCCAACAAGACAGACAGAGACTTCAGAGAATCATTAGAACTGCAGAAAAAACAATGGCTACCAACCTGCCTTCCATTGAGGACCTGTATACTGCACGAATCAAGAAGAGGGCCGTGAAAATATTTACAGACCCCTCACATCCAGGACATAAACTGTTTCAACTCCTACCCTCAAAACGACGCTATAGAGCACTGCACACCAGAACAACTAGACACAAGAACAGTTTTTTCCCGAAGGCCATCACTCTGCTAAACAAATAATTCCCTCAACACTGTCAAACTATTTACTGAATCTGCACTACTATTAATCTTCTCATCGTTCCCATCACCAATCTCTTTCCACTTATGACTGTATGACTGTAACTTTGTTGCTTGTATCCTTACGATTTATACTGATATTGGTTCCTGATTATTATTTTTTTTGTTTACATTTATATCCCGCCCTTCTCCGAAGACTCAGGGCGGCTTACAGTGTATAAGGCAATAGTCTCATTCTATTTGCATATTTACAAAGTCAACTTATTGCCCCCCCAACAATCTGGGTCCTCATTTTACCTACCTTATAAAGGATGGAAGGCTGAGTCAACCTTGGGCCGGGCTCGAACCTGCAGTAATTGCAGGCTGCTGTGTTCTTAATAACAGGCTTTTACCAGCCTGCGCTATTCACCGGCCCATTTGTACCCTATGACTATCATTAAGTGTTCTAAGTGTTGCACCTTGATGAAGGTATATTTTATGTACACTGAGAGCATCTGCACCAAGACAAATTCCTTGTTTGTCCAATCCCACTTGGCCAATAAAAAATTCTATTCTATTATTTTTATTTCATTATTATATTTACGTATTTAAAATAAATTTTTAATTTTTGCCATTCGCAGTTCACTCTCTCCCTCCTCTGGCCTCCTTTCTTTAACGATTCGATTCGACCTTTTCTTTGATATTAGTGGGACTCTTTTGTCCTGTGGCGAATTATCCCAGACCCGCTTCGGGCCGGGGCTTCCCTCTCAGCCCAGCCCAGCCCACCTCGCAGGGTTGTCGCCAGAGGGGACAGATGGGAGACAGGAGTATCCTGTCAGCCGGAGAATTGGATCTCCTGGTGGCCTCCCATCCAAAGGAGTGACCGGGACAACCGGGGCTTCTCTTTCCCAAATGAGCCGCTTGCTCCAGAGAGAGAAGCCTCCCATCTCCCGGGGCAGGGGGTGTCCATCCACCCTCCAGTACGCAAAATATCCCGCTGCGGCTGCCTCCCGAAAGGCTCTGCCGGCCATCTCGCTCCTTCCTACCAAGAGAGCCGCCGCCACCGCCTTTGCCGGCTGCACCGGAAACAGTTGTTCCCGCCTTCTGCGCTGGGCTTCCGCTTCCGGAGCGGGGCAAAAACGCGGGAATCACAGGCGGGTGTCTCGCATCCTCTCGCGAGAGGAACCGCGCGCCGTAAACTTACAAATGTAGAGTGGTTCAGAGGTCCTTTTTCTCTCCCCGCCCCCCACCAAAGAGCCAGTTTTTGTTTTTCTTTGAAGACGTTTCGCTTCTCATCCAAGAAGCTTCTATTCTCCCCACCATCCAAGTCAGAGCTGAAGAAGCTTCTCTTGGATGAGAAGCGAAACGTCTTTAAAGAATAGAGTAGAAATAGAATAGAGTAGAGCAGAGCAGAATAGAATTCTTTATTGGCCAAGTGTGATTGGACACACAAGGAATTTGTCTTTGGTGCATATGCTCTCAGCGCACATAAAAGAAAAGATACCTTCATCAAGGTACAACATTTACAACACAAATGATGGTCAATATATCAATATAAATCATAAGGATTGCCAGCAACAAAGTTACAGTCATACAGTCATAAGTGGAAAGAGATTGGTGATGGGAACTATGAAACGATTAATAGTAGTGCAGATTCAGTAAATAGTTTGACAGTGTTGAGGGAATTATTTGTTTAGCAGAGTGATGGCCTTCGGGAAAAAACTGTCCTTGTGTCTAGTTGTTCTGGTGTGCAGTGCTCTATAGCGTCGTTTTGAGGGTAGCAGTTGAAACAGTTTATGTACTGGATGTGAGGGGTCTGTAAATATTTTCACGGCCCTCTTGACTCCTGCAGTATACAGGTCCTCAATGAAGGAAGAAAATGAAATGAAATGGAAGAAAAATCAGAATGTCCAGTTGTCTCTTGGAGGGAAAAAAAAGCACCTTTGGGACACCCATGACCGGGAGAATCTCCATTAGACATAGAGAGGTCATGCTCTCTCCTGCTCAACACCTTTTAGAACAGAGGCTTTCAAACTTGGCAGTTTTAAGACTTGTGGACTTCAACTCCCAGAATATATATATATATTTAATAAGACACATTATTAAGACACATAATTAAGACACATCTATTTATTTGAGCAGGGCTAGCCTAGGGTTTTAGTTTTTAAATTTAGTTTTTAATGGGGTTTTATATTATTTTATTCTAGTGATATTTTTAATTCGGCCTAATTAATAAGTTTTTTAATTGTTGTTTTTACCTGTATTATTTGCATGTTTTTATCTGGCTGTGAACCGCCCTGAGTCCTTCGGGAGATAGGGCGGTATAAAAATTCGAATATATAAATAAATAAATAAATAAATAAATAAATTAATTAATTAATTAATTAATTAATTAATTAATTTTTATGTATATAAAAATAGCTGCAGCTTGAACAGGAGACCACAAGGAAATCCCTCCCAGGTTATGGGTGAAGAAGTGGAAAAAGCAACTTCTGTCCTGCTGTGAAGACCGGTCAGGAAGCAAGCAAAGCTCATCCTTTAGTGCAGGGGTGGGCAATTAATTTTTATCAGGGGCCGCATGAGAAGCCTGAATTGTGTCAGAGGGCCACCAACTTTCTTTCATTGTAAAATACTTAAATTAAATATTTTGAATAGCTGGTACTGATAATCAGAAGAATAAAGCACTCTGTAAATATGTATATTAGGTTATGTGAAACTGTGGTCTATTGGTTAAATAAGAAAAACAATTATTGAACCAGTGCAATTTATTTTTCAAAATAAAAGTTAAAAAAAAAGTTTAATTTATGGTGTTTATGATTGGCCTCACGCGGGCCGGACAGGGACGCCCAGGTCTGCTTTAGTGGATGCTGAAACCCAGGAAAAGCAATGCTGCCCTACACTGCAGGGGCGTCCTTCGTGGAGATCCCCTCGGTCTCCTGCTATCTCACCATCAGATACAAATGCTTTCCTTCCGCCATTCCAGGTAGCTCGGGTAAAGGAAGCCCAGCCCAGCTCAGCCCAGCTGAGAAGCGCCATTGCGCAACCCGAGAGAACTCTTGAATGAGGAAGAAGTCACCTCTACTAAAAATAGTCCCGATCCCTGCCACGTTCCCTGCGCATGCGTACTCACTCCCCGCCAGCCCTCGTATTTCTGGGCCGCTCTGCTGCCGCCGAATGCGCATGCGCTGCTGTTGCCGCTGCAACTTCATAGCGCTCTGGGCAATGGGTTCTTTGCATTTATTTTCTGGTCAGGGTTGCTAATTGCAAGGTTTTTAAACCCAAATATTACGTTTTTTAAATCCTTGTCTGGGTTTCTAGATTGTAATGAAATGTACGTTTTTCTAGTCTAATATTATGCTGCGTGCATTAAACAGGTAAGGATAAGAGTTTAAAATTGTGGGGATTTTTTGTTTCTGGTTTATTTGAGCATGAAATCTTGTTGCATGTTTTCTGGCAACGCTGCTGTTTCTCTGCTGCAGCATCTGCTGAGTTGCCTGCCCATTTGGACATGCCCAGTGATTTATTACTGGTCATTTCCCCTGCTGGCAGGGGCATATGAGAGTTGTAGTTCTTTAGACCAGGGTCTCCAACTCCCAGAGAAGTCCACAAGTCTTAAAGTTGCCAAAGTTGGAGCCCCCTGCTTTAGACTTAGAATAACTTTATTGTCACTTTGAATGTACACTGATCGGCATGCATTAAAATGAAATTCCGTTGCATGCAGCTCTCAAAAGGATCTCTCACCTCCAATAGACACTACATAAACATGACAAAATAAAATACAAAATTATGCATACACCCACATATATGACACACAGTATGTTGCATATGATATGCCGAAGTACCTTGTTCTTTGCTGGACAGCACATTTTGAGTGAACGAGACACAATTATTTCAATTGCTGACCTGTGTGTGCACAGTGCAGCTTGTCTTTTTGACAGCTAGTGTAACAAGTGTGCCACTGCAACAGAATTAACAAGCCATGGTTAAGGACACCCTGGCTTAAGGCGATGTGGGAAGACGGCCACTTTTAAGAGCCTTGCAGAATATTAAAATTGTGGAAGGATTGGATTCACAGACCACTGCATCTCAAAGACAATGCAAGGACGTCTGCAGTGCAGATACTCCTCGACTTGTGACAATCATTGGCTTTTTGTCACAGTAAAATCATATAGCTCAATGCACATGACCGCATCATTTAGGGATGAGAATCCTAGCAGTCCTGCTTGCTGTCATAACCTTAGCACCATGCAGGTCGTTAAGTAGGAAGAGGCGGGTGCCACAGCTGTGGTGGGTTTAAAAACTTTTTACTACCGGTTCTGTGGGTGTGGCTTGGTGGGCGTGGTAGGGGAAGGATACTGTAAAATGTCCATTCCCTCCCCACTCCAGGGGAAGGATACTGCAAAATCCCCATTTCCTCCTGATCAGCTGGGACTCGGGAAGCAGAGAAGACATGGAGGTGGGGCCAGTCAGAATTTTTACTACCGGTTCTCCAAACTACTCAAAATTTCCGCTACCATTTCCCCAGAACTGGTCGGAACCTGCTGAAACCCACCTCTGTGCCACAGGTGGGTGCCACAGGTGGATGCTGGAGAGCAGCGGACTTCAATTGGCCCTTCACACCAGTGGCCTTCTGCATTCTCTGTCTGCTGCCACTTTTCTACACCTCTTAATTCAGGGCCAGCAGTGGCCGGAGTGAGGCCTCGAACTCCACAAAGGCCAGCCTCAATCCCCGTGCTCCCTAGCACTCACCGTGGCACCTGACCTTTTTGCCACAGTTGCTAAGTGAATCACGTAAGTTGTTAACCAAATCCAGCTTCCCCCATTAAACTTGCTTTTGTGAGAAGTCGGCTGGGGAATTCTGGGAGTTGAAGTCATAAAAAGTTTCCAAGGTTCAGAAATTCTGATCTAGGTGAATGCAATACAGACAGTCCTCGACTTACGACCACAATTGAGCCCAACGTTTCTGTGGTTAAGCGAGATACTTGTTGAGTGAGTTTTGCTTTATTTTACAACTTTTCTTGCCATAGCTGTTAAGTCAATCGCTGCAGTTGTTAAATTAGTAATATGGTTGTTAAGGAAATCCGGCTATTTTATGTAATGGGGAGGGGGTTGGGAGATGAAAAGATTTGGATGAGGTTAATTGGATTAGAAGGGAAAATTTTACTCTCTGTTTGGTTTATGTATAACAATACCTTGTAATTGACCCGGGAAGCTGGGGGGGGGGTTTTCTGGGAGGGAGGGGGGAAAAAGGGGGGAAAATGTTTTTGTTTTTTAAAACTTTTTCAATAAAAAAAAACAGTTTAAAAAAAAAAGGAAATCCGGCTTCCCCATCGACTTTGCTTGCCAGAAGGTTGCAAAAAGGGGATTGTGTGACCCCTGGACACTACGACCGTCATAAATACGAGTCAGTTGCCAAGCATCTGGATTTTGATCAGGCTACCATGAGGAGGGAGCAAAGGTTGTAAGCATGAAAAATGTCCATAAGTTACTCTTTTCAGTGCTATTGTAACTTTGGTCACTAAACGAACTGTTGCAAGTTGAGGACTACCTGTACTGTATACAGGCTCCAATGGGGGGGTGGGGGGGTGTTACAAAGATGGTGCCTCTCACCAAATAATCCAAGTTCCCATCTGGGAAGTCCACCCCCCTCCAACACCAACACCCCCCACAGCATAAATGGGACAGTCCAGCAAAAGCCAAAAGGCTGGGAGTAGTGTGGACCACCTAGCTGGAATGGGGGGGGGGGGCTGGGGGCACTAAAAGGAGGGTCGGCAGCACCTGGAGCCATGTGTGCTGGCCAGCCCAGTTGCGGTGCGCAGGGTGCCAGGTTGGGGAGCAGTGTCCCTGGGCTCTTTGGACCAACTGGGGAGGGTCTCCCCTCGCCCTCCCACCCCCCCCAGGGAATTGGAGGAAAAGAGGCAGCGCAGCCCCTCCTCTCCTCTCTCCCCTCCTCCTCCTCCCCTCTTCCCTCCCCTCTTCGCCTCTTCTTCCTCCTCCTTCCCCACCGCCCTCCACTTCCTCCCCTCCCTCTCCTCTCCCCTCCCCACTCTATCTCCCTTCCTCCTCCCCTGCCGCCCCTCCTCTTCCTCCCCTCCTCCCCTCTCTCTCCCCTCCTTCCCCACCCCTCCTCTCCCCTCCATCTCCTTCTTCCTTCCTCCTCCTCTTCCTCCTCCCCTCTTCCCTCCCCTCTTCGCCTCTTCTTCCTCCTCCTTCCCCACCGCCCCTCCACTTCCTCCCCTGCCCCTCCTCCCCTCCCCACTCTATCTCCCTTCCTCCTCCCCTGCCCCTCCTCTTCCTCCCCTCCTCCCCTCTCTCTCCCCTCCTTCCCCACCCCTCCTCTCCCCTCCATCTCCTTCTTCCTTCCTCCTCCCCTCTTCCTCCCCTCTTTCGCCTCTTCTTCCTCCTCCTTCTTCCCCACCGCCCCTCCACTTCCTCCCCTGCCCCTCCTCCCCTCCTCCCTCTCTCCCCTCCTCCCCTCCTCCTCTCCCCTCCATCTCCCTTCTTCTTCCTCCCCTCTTCCTCCTCCTCCTCCCCTCCTCCTCCCCTCCCTCTCTCCCCTCCTCCCTTCCCCTCTATCCTCCTTCCTCCGCCGCCCCTCCTCTTCCTACCCCTCTCTCCCCTCCCCGTCGCCCTCGCCCCTCCTCTTCCTACCCCTCCTCTCCTCCTCTCTCCCCTCCTGCCCCCGCCGCCCCCTCCCCTCCCCCCCCCCCACATTCGGGGCAGGAGGGCCGGAAGCGCGGCGGCGTCTGGAGGCTGCCGGGCCGAGCCAGGAGCACATGCGCCTTGCGCGCCGCCCGGCCCGAGGGAGGGGGAAGCGCCCCTTCCCCTCGCCCGCCCGCCCGCCTCCCTGCCTCCCTCCCCCGCCTTCAAGCGGCCCCCGAGCGCAGCCGCTCCGCCCGTCCGCAGGGGCGCACCGACCGCCGCCCCGCCGCCCCGCGCCGCCCGCCCGCCCGCCCGCCCGCCCCGGGCTCTCCCGGCGGAGGAAGCCTCGCCTCGCCTCGCCCTGCCCTGCCCGCGCCCACCGCCGCCATGCCCAAGAAGAAGCCCGGGCCCATCCAGCTGACCCCCGCGCCCGACGGCTCCGCCATCAACGGCACCAGCGCCGCCGAGTGAGTGGGGCGCCCGGAGGGGAGGAAGGAGAAAGGAAAGAAGGAAGAAGAAGAAGGAAAGGAAGGAAGGCGAGAAAGAAGATAGGAAGGAAGGAAAGAAGGGATTAAAGGAAAAAAGGGAGAGATAGAGAGAAAGGAGGGAGGGAGGAAGGAGAAAAGGAAAGAAGGAGAGAAAGAAAAGGAAAGAAGAAGGAAGGAAGGAAAGAAGGAGGAGGAAGGAGAAAAGGAAAGAAAGAAGAAGGAAGGAAGAGAGAGAGGAGGGAGGGGAGAAAGAGGGAAGGAAGGAGAGAAAGAAAAGGAAAAAAGGGAGAGAAGAAGGAAGGAAAGAGGGAGGGGAGGAAAGAAAGAAAGAAGAAAGAGTGAGAGAAAGAAAGAAAGGAGAAAAAGGAGGGAGAAAGAAGGAAGGAAGGAAGGAGAGAAAGAAGAAAAGGGAAGAAGGGAGAGAAGAAGGAAGGAAGGAAAGAAGAAAGAAAGGAGGAGGGAAGGAAAGAAAGAAGGAAGGAAGAGTGAGAGAAAGAAAGAAAGGAGAAGAAGGAAGGAGGAGAAAGAAGGAAAGAAAGAAAAGGAAACGAAAGAAGGGAGAAGAAGAAAGAAAGGAGGGAGGGAGGAGGAAAGAAGGAAGGAAGAAAGAAAGAAGAAGAGTGAGAGAAAGAAAGAAAGGAGAAAAGGAGGAGAAAGAAGGAAGGAAGGAAGAAGAAAGAAAGAAAAGGAAAGAAGGAGAGAAGAAGGAAGGAAGGAAGAAGAAAGAAAGGAGGAGGAAGGAAAGAAAGAAGGAAGGAAGAGTGAGAGAAAGAAAGAAAGGAGAAGAAGGAAGGAGGGAGAAAGAAGGAAAGAAAGAAAGGAAACGAAAGAAGGGAGAGAAGAAGAAAGAAAGGAGGGAGGGAGGGAGGGAAAGAAGGAAGGAAGAAAAGAAGCCGGAGATTCTGGGGCCACCGGTGGGCAGCTCTCAGCCGCTCCCTCGCCCGGCTCCGGAGGCTGCCTGTTGCTGGAGGCGCCTTGCGCGCCTTCCTCGCCTCCGCGCAGGGGATCCTAGCCGGCGGCGCGTGGAGCGGATGCCGCCCTGGGCCGAGCGGGAGAGCCGGAGAGGCATCGCCCGCGGAAAGAGCCGCCCGTGCGCTCCTGCCGGTGCGGGGCAGCGGGGCTGGTTGGACGCCTCGCTCGCTCTGCGCTTTAGCCAAGCAAGTTGGAGCTTTTGCGCGGGCAGCCCGGCTGGTCCCTGCCGGGGTCCCGATCTCCGGAGGGGGGGTGGGGGCTGCATCTTTGCATGGAAGTCGGGGGCCCCCGGTGGGACTGAGGGTCTCTGGCTCTCCCCCCCAAAAAAGCAGGATTCCTGGGGGACCCCCTGCGCTCTCCCCTCCTTTTTTTCCTTGCCTCTTCCCTGGTCTGGAGCAGGGCTCTCCAACCTTGGCCACTTTAAGCCTGGAGGACTTCAACTCCCAGAATTCCCCCAGCCAGCTTTGCTGGCTGGGGGATTCTGGGAGTTGAAGTCCTCCAGGCTTAAAGTGGCCAAGGTTGGAGAGCCCTGATCTGGAAGAACCCAAATCCTGGCTTGATCCCGGCTGTCCTTATTTTGCCTATGCAGCGCTTAGTTCAAACCCAGGATGCCTTCTTGAGATGGAAGGAGGTTTAAGGTGGAATTTAATAGCACATTTGGGATGAGGAAAGGAGACCAAGCAGACTTTGACAATAACAAAAGTCTTTCTTTAGGAAGCGGGTGCTCGGCTTCTAATTCAGAAAAGTTGCTTTCACTTTTTTCTAAAATGCGCCCCGGAAGGAGGGAACTATCCCAACTGTCAACATGGTAGTTAAATAATTTGCTTTTATATCTGGGAGGTGTTGGGTTGTTTTGTTTTGGTTTTTTTTTTTCTTCTGCACTTGCTTGATTTGATCTGAAAATGTTGAGTGGTAATTGCCGGCATTTGTAGCGTCTGTGGCCAAAAAATAGGCTTTAGAATTTGCAGGTCAGCTGCTTAGAACAGATTAAACCGTATCAGTGGAAGTGCTGAGTGCAAGATAGGTTTTGTGGGGGGAGAGAGAGAAAGAATGTATGCTCTGGGCAGAAATTTTGGTAATAATAAACTTTTCCTTTAAAAAAACAAACAAACCATAAGCACTAGGTTGTATTTCTCCTTTATTTTAAGCCTTTGTGGAGAATAAATATTTTCAGTATTTTTCCATTATTTATTTCACTGTCATTTCTTGGTTTGCTTTGCACTGTTCGGCAGCCTACAAGTTTAATAAATTTGTTATTGTTATTATTTGCAGGAAAGTTGGGAAAAGAACCGAACTGTCTTCTGGAAACGCACTGAGATCTGAATCTTGGTTCTTGAGATATATCTCTCTTTCCCTCCTCCCTCCCCATATATATCAGATTAGGTAATGGAAAACTAGGAGCAAAGGGGTCATTTTTGCATTGGAGAAAGTCAGCACTTCACTTTTTCAAGAATTGCCCCTGATATTGGCTGGTGATAAATAAATCTGCAGGTCGAAGTGAGAATGTTGCCTAGCCCAAGTAAGGCACCAGGTTGCTGACAGGTTTCGCAGCCCATCTGATTTTTAAAAACCTTTTTATTTGTTTTAGAAATGGAAGCTCACACCCTGCAAAGCAAACTTGAGCCCAGAGGGCGACTTAACTGCGGAAAAAGCAAACGCCATTTTTTAAGCTGCCTCAGGGCGAGCAAAGCAACCGCAGCACGTGAGAAGCCGTGTTTCTCTGCTGATCGATGGTTACCCCGGGATTATTGTGTCCCCTTCTGGGCACCGAATGTTAATCATATGGGACAAACGGGAGCAGCCAAATTGGAGAGGGATCCAGGAAGGCAGTCTGGAGCAAATGACGCAGATCTTCCGGGAGCCAGGAAATATCCCCCACCTGCCATGCAGCCTGAGGGTGTTCAGTTTAATTCTTTTGGCACCCTGGCTATTGCGGAGGCTGTGATGGTGGGTGTCAAGCTAGAAACCATTGTGTGCAGTTCTGGCTCCTGCCTTCCAGAGATGGCATCCAGCAGGAGTTTGAAGTGGAGGACGGATCCCTTCCAAATGAGGGGGATTTGGCAGCCTGGTGGGACACACTTCAGAATGGACGCTGTCCTCACTTGAAACTCCAGATTAATTATCATGACCAATAGCAATGGCAACTCTTGAAAAAGTCAAGTGCTGACTTCCTCCGTTACAGAAATGACCGGTTTACATTCCCTCCCTCCCTTCCTTCCTTCCTTCCTTCCTTCCTTCCTTCCTTCCTTCCTTTCTTTCTTTCTTTCTTTTTCTTTCTTTCTCTCTCTCTCTCTCTCTCTTTCTTTCTTTGTCTTTCTTTCTGTCTTTCTCTCTCTCTCTCTCTCTCTTTCTCTGTTTCTTTCTCTTTCTCTCCGTCCTTTTTTCTCCCTCTCTCTCTCTCTTTTTCTTTCTTTCTCTTTCTTTCTGTCTTTCTCTCTCTCTCTCTCTCTCTTTCTCTGTTTCTTTCTCTTTCTCTCCGTCCTTTTTTCTCCCTCCCTCCCTCTCTCTTTCTTTCTTTTTCTTTCTGTCTTTCTCTCTCTCTCTCTCTCTGTTTCTTTCTCTTTCTCTCTGTCCTTTTTTCTCCCTCCGTCCCCCCCCTCTCTCTCTCTCTCTGTCTTTCTCTGTTTCTTTCTCTTTCTCTCCGTCCTTTTCTCTCCCTCCCTCTCTCTCATACAGTAGATGGATAAGCTATCAAATGTATATCTATCCATCTATCCATTAAGAGAGGAATAGGTGGATAAGTTATCAAACCTGTATGGCTGCCCCTCTTAGAAGAAGTGTGAGTGACTCCAGGCAGCATATAGCCCAAAAAGTAAAATAAAGTCATTGACTAACAATTGGACAGTCTGTGCTGAAGTGTCATAATCCAAACAATTTTAGAGGAAAATGATCCAAGACCAATATTCAGTTCTCAGCAGTATTTCCAGAACTGGGGGTTTTTTTAATCTTTCCTCCAAATAGTACCATAATAATTTATTAAACGGTAGGATCGAGCAGGATTTGTTAACATATTATTAAGCCCCTGTAGAGAACAACCAGTTGGCAAAATATGGAAGAACGGGAGAATTTTCGGGGTAGAATTGAATCCCTGTTGCGGTTTGCAAAGGAAATGTAAGTGATTCATCCAGCTTTTATTTGCCCAGTCTGCTCCCCCCCCCCCAAAAAAAAAAAAAGTCTTCAGGAATGAGAGAGCAGAAAAGAATTTTAACTGAAAACTGCCCACGGCATGCATTTTTTTAAAAAAGAGATTGTATTTTGTCCTCTATATTTTGTCACCATTTGTTAAGACCAGAAATGCGGAAATACAAATAGACAGCTTGCAGAGCAAAATGCCACCATAATTCATAGGTATTCCTAGAAAATAAATTCGGAACTACATTTTGAGATTTTGCCTAAAAGCACCCTGGCTGTCCCGAAAGAAAAGACCAAGGGAATGATCATCATTATTCAAATTTTGCCTTTAAGCACAGTAAAATGGAGATGAGGTGTGCAGAGTCTAGGACCATATTTCTTGAACTTGACAAAGATTAGTGGACTTCAACTTCATGCTGGCTGGGGAATTCTGGGAGTTGAAGTCCACACATCTTTAAATTGACACGATTGAGAAACACTGTACTAGATTCAATTCCACTAAAAGGCTGAAGATATTTGAACCTTTACTGCTTTTTCCAAACCAAATGTTATCCAGGTATACTGCTTGAGTAGATGACAGAAATTTTAATTTTCTGCATTTCAGAGATGGAAGTCTGGTGTAAATCCCCTGTACAAGCAAACTTTCTTTGAATGTGTGAATTTTCAGATTATACGGGGGGTGCTGCATTTTTTAATATTGTGTAGATTATAATCTTAACCTATTGCAGAATAAAACATGCAAGTTAAAATGTTCTTTAAGAAATTCACAATAGTTGGAAGAGGGGTGTGGGTGTTTCATGTGTAATTTTGGCAGATGTGCTTTGGAACAATGGGAGCATTAATTCCGTCTCTTCTGTCACTTATGAAAGCAGCCACTTCTGTTTTTACAGCTGCAGGAAACTGTCTGGGATGGGGCTGCTTTAATGAGTCACCCAGGGATGCTGAGTTTGTGTTTTCTTGCTTTTCAAAACATCTGTCACATTGATTCTAAAGCGTCACACAATCCTAGAATAACATTTAAAGTAACACATCTAACCAAGATGAGAGTAAAAGAAATTGAATTAAAACACCTAAGAAAATGCAAAGTTTTTAGTGTCAAAATAATATATAGATAAAAAGGTGTAAAGATCAAAACCAGTGCTGTGAACTAAAATAGGACGCACAGGGCAGCTGAAGTATTTTTATTAGATTTCAAATTCAAATCTTTATTGTCAGTGCACAACATATGTGCAATGAGATTGGTTGAGCTCCCTCAGTGCACCCTCCCCCAACACAATACAACTCACAGTGAAGACAGAAAATCCCTAACCCAAAAAATCATATTAACAAAACACCCAGTCCTACTGCACCAATGTGAACATGTTACACATTGCGCCGGCCCTGCAGTCCATCACACTACGTAGTTATGCTGTTATTTCTCATTCGGGAGTCTTGACAGCCCACGGATAAAAACTGTTCTTCAGCCTGTTTGTGCGGCTGGCTCTACTTCTATATCTCCTTCCCGATGGTAGGAAGGTAAAGAAGTGGTGACTAGGGTGAGAGTGAGTGATTTTCCTCACTCTTCTAAGGCAGCAAGCCCTAGCGATCTCATCCAGTGGTATCAGGGGACAGCCCACAATGTTTTGTGCTGTGTTCACCACCCTCTGTAATGTTTTTCTATCCGCGGCTGTCAGACCAGCATGCCATACAGTAAGTGAGGACGCTTTCTATTGTGGGCCGGTAAAAGGAGATCATCAGTTGTTGTTCCACCCTGTTTTTATACAAGACCCTAAGGAAATGGAGTCTCTGTTGGGCCTTCCTGGCCACCTGGATTGTGTTGTTTTTCCAGGTGAGGTCTTTGCGGAGATGGAATCCCAAGAATTTAAAGGAAGAAACTCTCTCTACACAACCCCCCTCAATGTAAAGTGGGGCAAGTGCCTCTCTTTTCCTTCGGGAGTCCAACACCATCTGCTTGGTCTTGCTGATGTTCAGGTGTAGGAGGTTTTTTAAGCACCATGTGGAAAGTTTTGGACCCTCCCCCTGTATGCTGTTTCGTCTCCACCTGTCGATCGAAAGGTCGGCAGCTCAGCAGTTCGAATCCCTAGCGCTGCCGTGTAATGGGATGAGCTCCCGTTACTAGTCCCAGCTTCTGCCAACCTAGCAGTTTCGAAAGCACGTAAAAATGCAAGTAGAAAAAATAGGGACCACCTCTGGTGGGAAGGTAACAGCGTTCCGTGCACCTTTGGCGTTGAGTCATGCCGGCCACATGACCACGGAGACGTCTTCGGACAGCGCGGGCTCTTCGGCTTTGAAACAGAGATGAGCACCGCCCCCTAGAGTCGGCAACGACTAGCACATATGTGCGAGGGAAACCTTTACCTTTACGGTGGTGTCATCTGCAAAGTTGATGTTCACAGTGGATGGGCCTGATGGTACACAATCGTGTGTGTACAGTGAATACAGGTAGGGACTGAGCACATGCTAAGCTTCAGGGCGGTGGATATGAGAGACCCAACCCTCAGTGTTTGTGGCCGGTCTCTCAGAAAGTCTTTGATCCAGTTGCAGATGGAAGAGGGAAAATCCAAGTCAGTCATCTTTTCGATATGGATGCTCAGCAAAATGGTGTTGAAGGCCGAGCTATAGGCTACGAAAAGAATCCGGACATAGTTCTTGGGTTTCTCCAGATGGCTCACTACGGAATGTAAAGCAGTAGCTATGGCATCGTCTGTCGACTTGTTCCCCCTGTAGGCGAACTAATATTTGTCTAAGTCTGGTGGGAGGCATGTCTTAAGGCCGTGATGGCGAACCTATGGCATGTGGCACACGGAGCCATATCTGTGGGCACGCGAGCGTTGCCCTAGCTCAGCTTCAGTGTACATGCGGGCACCAGCCAGCTGATTTTCGGGCCTTCTGGGCCCACCGGAAGTCGGGAAACAGGACATTCCTGGCCTTCGGAGGGCCTCCGGGGGAGGTGGAGAAGGGCATTTTTGCCCTCCCCAGGCTCCAAGAAAGCCTCTGGAGCCTGGGGAGTGTGAAAAATGGGTCTACCGGGCCATCCTGTGCCAAAAGTGGGAAGAGCGCGTGGCGGGGATCATGCGCGCATGCACGGGAGGGCAGGGCGCATTGAATTATGGCACGAGCCCCACCCCCCTGTGCTCCTCCTGCTTTTGGCACATGATGGCAAAAAGGTTAGCCATCACTGTCCTACGGTGTTGGAGAACCAATCTCTCGAAGCATTTCATCACTACAGACGTTAGTGCGATAGGTCTGTAGTCATTTAGGCAGTTAATTGCCATTTTCTTCGGGACTGGGGACAATAGTGGCTGCTTTCAAGCATGAGGGAACACAGACCGCTTGCAGGGAGATATTAAAGATCCTAGGTAGGACCCCTGCTAATTGATCGGCACAATCCTTTACCACTAACCCCAGCACTCCATCTGGGCCGGCAGCTTTGCAAGGATTCACAGCCTTCCATACCAGGGGTCTCCAACCTTGGCAACTTTAAGACTTGTGGACTTCAACTCCCAGAATTCCTCAGCCAGCTTTGCTGGCTGAGGAACTCTGGGAGTTGAAGTCCACAAGTCTTAAAGTTGCCAAGGTTGGAGACCCCTGTTCCACTTGGGGTTCGTGGAGAATGAGTGGCTGGGCAGCGGCTACAGGATCTGGTCTTTTCACCTCGTAGCAGGCGAAGCTGGTGTTCCAACTCCTCTACCGACAACCTCTATCTGATTTATACTCTTGTTATTTCTGATATAATAGGATCAGAGCCTGGTCTTATTTTAGTCATCTGGCAACGGTGTCAATGAATTGTTACGAAACCGTCTTAAGGGCAGGTCCGTGGATTAACCATCTGGCAGTTACCAGAACATGGGATGTTGGAAAATACCCTGTTTCTTTTATTTGCTGAATGCTAAAAACGTTGATTCTGGTGGGATGAGGAACTAAGACCCCAGACTTGCGAAGTAGACGGTTCGTTTGTTTTTTAAAATTATTGTATATGCCAGAGGTCTTCAAACTTGGCAGCTTAAAACTTAAAGTCTTAAAGACTTGTGGATTTCAGCTTCCAGAATTCTCCAGCCAGCTAAGCTAAACTGGCTGGAGAATTCTGGGAGTTGAAGTCCACAAGTCTTAAAGCTGCCAAGTTTGAAGATCTCTGGTACAGAGGTGAAATCCAGCAGGTTCTGACAGGTTCTGGAGAACCGGTAGTGGAATTTTTGAGCAGTTTGGAGAACCAGCAAATGCCACCTCTGGCTGGCCCCAGAGTGGGGTGGGAATGGAGATTTTGCAATATCCTTCCCCCGGGAATGGGGATTTTTCAGGATCCTTCCCCCAGGAGTGGGGAGGGAATGGGGATTTTGCAGGATCCTTCCCCTGGAGGGGGGGGGGAATGGGGATTTTGCAGGATTCTTCCCCTGCCATGCCCACCAAGCCACGCCCACAGAACCGGTCGTAAAAAAAACTTTGGATTTCACCACTGCTCTGGTATATGCTGTTGGTTGTCAAGATAGTCTCACCTGTGACTTTATGGCAAGCAGCTTGGTAGAAACCACAATCTTGGTTGTTGTTGTTGTTGTTCTCAACAACCTCCCCTCCAGATGGACAGTTCATGATGCCCTCTACCCATCTGGCAGAGTTTCTGGGGAGTGAAAGAAATCTCCCATCTCAAGAGGCCTGTCCTCAGTGCGAGAGGGGTCTGCTCAGTCTGCTGATGTCAGGCTCCAAAAATTAAGAAAGATAGACTGGTAATCCTTGCTTTAAAGCAGCTCATTTAGTGATTGTTCAAACTTAACAACGGCACTGAAAAAAAGTGACTTGTGACTGTTGCAATGTCCCCAATAGTCACTTGATCAAAATGTAGACGCTTGGCAACTGACTCATATTTATGACCGTTGCAGTGTCCCGGGTCATGTGTTCCCTTTTTGTGACCTCCTTACAAGTAAAATTTATTTATTTATTTATTTTATTTATTTGATATTTATACCGCCCTTCTCCCGAAGGACTCAGGGCGGTGTACAGGCAAGATAAAACAATACAATATACAGATTAAAATACCATTTAAAAAACTTATTTAAATTAGCCTAAAATTAAAAAATTTCCATACTAAAAACCCCGTTTAAAAATTGATAAAAGATAAAATTCAATTTAAGACAGCCCAGCAAATAAAAGATGTCTTCAGTTCGCGACGGAATGTCCGAAGGTCAGGTATTTGGCGTAAACCGGGAAGCTTCGTTCCAGAACAGAAGGACCTTCTCTCTGTGAGAAAATCAATGGGGAAGCCAGATTCACTTAACTGTGTTACTAACTTAACAGCTGCAGTGATTCACTTAGCAACTGTGGCATGAAAGGTGGCAAAATTCACTTAATGCTTCACCTAGCAACAACATTTTGGGCTCAGTTATGGTCGTAAGTCAAGGACTACCTATAGATTGTAATTTTTCCAAGCAGATTCCTTTATGCTCCCTCACCTGTTGACAGACTCTTGCCGGACTAAAGCAAACTACCAGCCCCATTATTCCCAAAGGGGCGTTTCGCTTCTCATCCAAGAAGCGTTTTCAGTTCCACAGCATTCATTCAGAACTGAAGAACCTTCTTGGATGAGAGGCAAAATGACTTCAAGCAAAGCAAGGGAAGTCCATTGGCCTTTTGAAAGAAAGCCCCTTTGGGACAACCAGGGGCCGGATAGCTCAGGCTGGTAAGGCCTGTTATTAAGAACACAAAAGCCTGCAATTACTGCAGGTTCAAGCCCGGCCCAAGGTTGACTCAGCCTTCCATCCTTTATAAGGTAGGTAAAATGAGGACCCAGATTGTTGACTTTGTAAAAATATACAAATAGAATGAGACTATTGCCCTATACACTGTAAGCCGCCCTGAGTCTTCGGAGAAGGGCGGGGTATAAATGTAAACAAAAAAAACCAAAAACCATTACCTGGATGACTGAGAATCTCCATCGATTTTCCGGCATATACTCTGGGAACTGATAGGGAGGCGTCATCTTCACCCTCTTTCTCTTACATAAGTTATCTGGACTGAGTTGTCTCTTGCTCCTCTGGATTGCACCCAATCCCTCCTGGGAATCCAGACTGCCTTCCATTACACCTGGGCATGAAGTCATAGGATTGGAAGAAACCTTTCCCAGGTGGTCCTCTCCTTTCTTGGAGTGAATAAGTCTAATTCAATACACTGGTGTGGGACTCCAGTTTAGCATCTCTGAAGGCCTTGTCCATCAACCACTCACAGCTTGTTCACGTCGAAGGAACAAAAGTTTTGCGGGAGGACAGGAAATTGGTTTCTCCACTCTTCCACCCACCACTTCCCCCAGCAACAAACAGCTGAACAGCCTTTGGTGCAATATATTAGCCATTTATTTTCTGCTTTCATTATTAAAGGTAAAGGTAAAGGTTCCCCTCGCACATACGTGCTAGTCGTTCCCGACTCTAGGGGGCGGTGCTCAACTCCGTTTCAAAGCCGAAGAGCCAGCGCTGTCTGAAGACGTCTCTGTGATCATGTGGCCGCCATGACTGAATGCCAAAGACGCACGGAACGCTGTTACCTTCTCACCAAAGGTGGTCCCTATTTTTCTACTTGCATTTTTTACCTGCTTTCGAACTGCTAGGTTGGCAGAAGCTGGGACAAGTAACGGGAGCTCACCCCGTTATGCAGCACTAGGGATTCAAACCACTGAACTGCTAACCTTTCGATTGACAAGCTCAGCGTCTTACCCACTAAGCCACCCTACTTTCATTATAGTCATTATTATTAAGTAGCTCTTGACGTACAGCCGCAACTGAGAGCAGAAAACACATTGTGAAACCGCAATTGTTAAGTGAGGCATCACGTGACCGCACCCTATTTTATGACTTTCTCTCCACGTTCGTTAAGTGAACCACCGTGGTGACTGAGTGAGACATCACGTGATACGATGTGTAACCTTTCCCGCAGGCTTCCCCATTGACTTGTTGGAAGCCGTCTGGAAAAAACCTGCAAATTGAGATCATGTGATCACAGGACCCTGCAACTTTTGTAAATGCGAGCCAGTTTATTGGTGCCTGACTCTAAATCAAACAACCCATGGGGGGTAGTGCAAACGTAACTTTGAAGATGGGTCATAAGTCACTTTGTCCGGCCCCTTCATAACTTCAAAATACCATTAAATAAACGGTAGTAAATTGATGAGAACCTCCGATATTATTAAATCATATTATTATATGCCTTATAACAGGGATCTCCAACCTTGGCAACTTTAAGCCTGGAGGACTTCAACTCCCAGAATACCCCAGCCAGCTTTGAATTCTGGGAGTTGAAGTCCTCCAGGCTTAAAGTTGCCAAGGTTGGAGACCCCTGCCTTATAAGACAGGGAAAGGAGCAATTTTGCGTGTGTCTCCTTTTTTTTTTTTAAGAAGAGGAAAGCAAGCCCATCGCTTTGGGCCAAAGACTGGTTCCCATCTGGCATTCTCTTAGCTTCTTAGCCAGATGCTTCTGGTAGCCTCATCATGAAAGCAGCAGCTGATATCTTCAGCTGGTCTTCAACCCGGCATCTGCTCCTTTGTGGTTTGTGCTACAGCGAATTGCCGTGCGCGCAAACATTCCCTGGCCCACATCCAGTTTCCTTCGGGAAATGCCTTCTACCTAGCCAGTTGGTTTCTCTTGCATTCTCCAGTTATTCCAGGCATGTCTTCACCCTAAGCAGGTGTAGCCTTCCCTGGGGCTGATGTGATAAGTGTTGCAGGCTGGCACATCTGGAAAGCAGGTTGCGGAAGGCTGCAGGAGACTTTTATCGCTGTGAATGTCAGTTTGATAAAGTCTTGAGATACAGAAGCCTTTGACTGTGGAGAACAACTTAGATGAATTTCATTAGGAGCGTGGACAAGATTTCTTTAATCCCGGTTGAGTCTTCTTCACCTCCTCCTCTCCCATTGCATAAAGAGGACATCATCATCTTTTAACAACCCCCTAATCCCTTGCGGGGTGGAGTCTGGGCAACTGAATGGAGCTAGCGGAGAGTTTATTGGCCGGAAACCCTTCCTGTTGCCAAAGCGGAGTTTTGTTCGGCAGATATAGTGCCCAGAGAGAGAAATATCTGCCTCTATCTAGGATCGAACTCACAGTCTCTTGATTGTGAGGCGAGAGCTCCACTTCTAGGCCACCGCACTACTCATTGCACAGAGAGGACATCTGGTGGGGGAAATGACATAATTGCTTGCTGTAGCCTGGATAGACTCGGGGGCCACTTGGAGAGGAGGAAGCAATTCTTGACTAATCCAGTCGGCTCTCTGATTGAGGCCTTCTCCTCCATGAATTCCTTTGGAACATTGCTGGCTGGTGTTCTTTCCCAGCTAGGACAAGGAGCCAACCTCCACTCATGTTTTCACTACTTCTGGAATGTTCTCTCAGGAGCACATAAGGGCTAAGCAAATTAATGGTAGCTCTGTCCAGGAAATACAGCTTCAGGTACAGGTTTTTCAGGGATGGTTGCCACCCATGGCGACCTTCCAAAGTCCCCACCAAATTGCAACTATGGGTGGGCCTGCAGGGAAGAAAAAATTCTCCTTACAGATCAATTGTGTTAAATATGAAATAGGTCTTGCCATACCATGGCAATCAAAAAATGTCAAGATGGCGGAACTGACCTCTTTTTAGATGAACCCGAATGAATCAGATATTGGTTTCAAACTCATTTCTCTACTACCATATCTCAGCCCTCCAAAATGGTTCTTCTTGATAAGTGAACTTACAGCCTTTGGGGGCAATTGTCTTCAAAGTAAATCTGAGAAAACATTTCCTATTCCTGGAAGTCATCTAATCTAACTACTTCTCAGCCTTCCCAAGTAACAGCCTGAATTTCTCCAAAATTCTTCATTGCTGAAGGACATGGAGCGTTGGAAGTTCCTTCAACTTGGCCAAAAGTACTCCATATAATCATGCTTATTTTAAATCTTGAAACTTGCCCCTGTTGTGGGTTGTGTGCAGTTTAAACCTGGATTTTTAAACAGCCTTTTCTAGCTCTTCAAACAGAAATAAATAGTTGGTTGCTTTGCCAACTGCTGTGGAGGTTTTTGAGATTTATTTATTATATGAAGTGACAGTATGGCGGATTATAGGACAGATAGCACAGATTGGGGAGGCTTGTTCTGAAAGCAACAATAACCTTCAGTCTAACATGAAATTGACATGCATTTCATTTCAATGGAATGGAATGGAATACAAAATAGGCTGGAGTGGAATAGAATAGAATAACAGAACAAAGCAATAGAACAGAATAGAATGCAGAGCAGGATAAAATAGAATAGAACGGGGTGGAGTGGAGTTGAGTGGAACAGAACAGAGCAGAATAGACTGCAGAATGTGGTTGGTTGGTTGGTAGGTAGGTAGGTAGGTAGGTTGGTTGGTTGGTGTGGAGTGGAGTGGAATGGAATGGAATAGAATAGAATAGAATAGAATAGAATAGAATAGAATAGAATAGAATAGAATAGAATAGAATAGAATAGAATAACAAGCAAGAACAGAATAGAATAATAGAACACAGAGCAGAACAGAATGCAGAATGGGGTGGGGTGGGGTGGAGTGAAAGGCAACAGAATAGAATAGAATGCAGAGCAGAAAAATAAAATAGAATAGAATAAAACAAGACTAAAACTAGAATAGAACAGAACAGAACAACGCAGAATGGGATGGAGTGGAACAGAACAACAGAACAGAATAGAATTCTTTATTGGCCGAGTGTGATTGGACACACAACTGTGGTGGGTTGCTATCGGTTCACTCCAGTTCAGGCGAACCAGTAGCGGTGGCGGGAGGTTCCGCCCACCTGCCCGAACGTCATCAAATATGCTAGGTGCAGAAGCTTCTGCGCATGCGCAGAAGTGGCGCGTACACGAGTGAACCGGTAGGAGAGGTAAGTGAAACCCACCACTCCACACAAGGAATTAGTCTCCAGTGAATAAGCTCTCAATGTACATAATATAATTATAAGATACCAATAGGGAAAGATGAAGGAAAGATGAGAAGGTAATACCCTGTTTCCCTTAAAATAAGACATCCCCTGTTAATAAGCCCAATCGGACATTTGAGCGCATGCGCTAAATAAGATCCCCTTGAAAATAAACCCCGAAAATATTTAACCGTGTGTGCAGCCGGTCCCAGCCTTTTCCTCTGCTTAGGGTTAGGGAGACAGAGCTGGAAATCAGGTAAGATGGCAAGAGGAGCCCCCTCTTGCTCCACGCACCCCAAAAGGAGAAGACCTCCCCCAAAATAAGGCCAAGCACTTATTTCGGGGTTCAAAAAAGTATAAGAAAGGGTCTTACTTTTGGGGAAACACGGTAGTAATACAGGCCTATTACATGGGCAAATATCTTTAGACATAAGACAGTACTGTGGTAATTAGGTGCTCAGCAGAGTCCTTTCACAAGGGAAAAGACCGCCTTTGTGTCTAGTTATTTTGCGGTGTTCTCATGTTTGGCAACTTGAAGAACTTTTTAGCTTCCGTTCTAATTCTGGAGGGATGACTAACCCTTAGATCTGCCCCGAGCCTATGTTATACTTTTTTTAAAAAAAAATTGTGAAATCACTTTGCAAAGATGTGCTTGTTTCTACTTACCACTTTCATTAATTTCTAAGGGCAGTTTTTTTTAAAAAAAAAGTTTTTTAAAGTCATCCTGGCCAAAGCATCCAGGCTTTGTGTTTAAGAACACAAAGCCTGCAATTACTGCAGGTTCGAGCCCGGCCCAAGGTTGACTCAGCCTTCCATCCTTTATAAGGTAGGTAAAATGAGGACCCAGATTGTTGGGGGGGCAATAAGTTGACTTTGTAAATATATACAAATAGAATGAGACTATTGCCCTATACATTGTAAGCCGCCCTGAGTCTTCGGAGAAGGGCGGGGTATAAATGTAAACAAAAAAAAACAAAAAAAAAAGTAACTTTGGTTGTCGAGAGCACTCATTGTGGACTGTGTGCCCAGCTATTTTGGTGATCATGGGACAAATAAACCAGGACTTCTTGTTCCATATGGTAGCATATTGAAACAAAACGCCCTATCCTGCTCCAAGAGCAGATCAAACTTTGGGATATGGAGTGGTTTTTTTCCCCAAAATTTGGAATATTTGAAACAGCTGTATGAAATTTGGAATCTTTTAAAATAGGGAAATTTGCGCAACCTATTGCCTTATTTTAAACATTAACTGCATAATTGTGAGGACTAATGCATATAATCCAACATGAGATTACATGCAGATAATTCTCAATTTACAACTTTTCGTTTAGTGACCGTTTGCATTTACATCAGCACTGGGAAAAATATGAATAAAATTACTGTTTTTCATACTTATTTTCAGCATCCCCGCGGTCACATGATCAAAATTCAAACACTTGGCAACTGACTCGCATTTATGACAGTCGCAGTGTGCGGGGGTCGTGTGATCCCCTTTTGCGACCGTCTGACAAGCAAAGTCAATCGGTAAAGCCAGATTCACTTAACCCTGTTATTAATTTAACAACTGCAGTGTTTCACTTAACAGCTATGGCAAGAAAAGTTGTGAAATGGGCCAAAATGCACTCAACAAAAAAATGTCTTGCTTTGCAACCGAAATTTTGGGCTCAATTGTAAGTGGAGAACTACCTGTATAAAATTCCAGTAAACAGTTGAAGAGTGACTCTCCCTTCTGTCCACTATCTATCATCACCGTTTGAACAAAGTCACATTTGCCCAAGCTGTTGTGGTCTGCCAGCAGGCTGCGGAGCTGGCTACGGAGTCGGAAAGTGATGAGGCTGAGGAAGAGTGGGGGCCAGTCCTGGAGGCTGGAGAAGGCCAGGGTGAAGGCTCTGTGTCGGAGGCTGAGGTGGGGCCAGGGCCATTGGGGAGTGAGGTGCGGATTCCAGAGCCTCCAGAGGCTGACAGTAGGGAGGCAGGGGAACAGGAGGAGCCTGTTCCTAATGCACGCATGAGAAGCAAGAGCAGCTCAAGCAAAGAGGACAACTCGGGAGTAGGGCCAAGAGATGATTGGCCCCTCCCATAAGGCTTAAAAGACCAACAACGGCGTTTGGGCTCTTTGCCAGAAAACAAGGTTGATAGCTTCGTCTTGTTGCATTTGTTTTGTATCGGTGTCTTCTGAACTTTTGCCAAGAAGGGCCTTTGGCAGTTTGCCTAATTGGACCAAGGTTGGTGATAGGACTGAGGAATTTGTGTTGGGAGGAATTTGCTTTAATTTAATTGAACTATGCTTAGAATGAAGTAATTCTCAGCTGTTCTAATAAAGTTTGTTTGTTTTTACACTGACTGAGTTTCCTACTACCTACTGAGGCCTGGGTCACAACACAAGCAATCTGTCTTGAGTCCAGTTGCATTTATATCCCTAGAAAAAGTTGGATCTGGGTGGATGAAATGCAAAACTCAAAATTATTCTGCTGCGTTCCCACGCACTTTTGAGAAGGTAGGAGGCAGTTAACAGTTCAATTTGCATGAGCAATTACTGGGGGTGGGGAGGCTTTTAGGGAGGGAGGGATTCTGGAGACAGCCTCCTACATTTCAAGGGCAACATATTTTTTCTATCCTTGACTGCTGGAGCGGAAAACAACTAAGAACATGTGATTGTTTTCCAAGCATAGTACTGCAGCTTGAAGCGGCCGGGCATTCTCCAGATGTTTGAGGATTCCGACTCCCAGAATGCTTAGCTGGTGGACCCAGAAAGAGATGGTTATGGGGTCTCCAAACTTGGCAATTTTAAGATTTGTGGACTTCCAACTCCCATAAATCCTCAGCCAGCTGGCTGAAAAATTCTGAGAGTTGAAGTCCACAAGTTGCCAAGTTTGGAGACCCCTGTTCTAACACATCTGGCTGAGGAACAGTTTAAGGCAGTGGTGGGATTCAGCCAACTCGCACCACTTCGGGAGAACCGGTTGTTAACTTTCTGAGCAGTTTGGCAAACTGGTTGTTGGAAGAAATCATTAGGGCAGAGAACCGGTTGTTAAATTACCTGAATCCCACCACTGGTTTAAGGACACAAAAAGTATCCTTAACAAGAGAGGTTATAATTGGGTTTGCACACTGTGCTAAATCAGAGTTTATTGACTTAATCACAATGGGCTGGATTTCCATAACACGCTAAGTCACAAACCATAGTTTCCCGTTAGAATTGCAACAGCAGCAGCAGCAACCCCGGCCAAATTATATGATGGCTTAAGGCAGGATGTGAGCTCACCCTATTCCTCCATCTAGCCCAGCCTGTTGAATTGTCTCCTTGGGCAGAGAACCAAATTGGCCATTATCTGCTACCTGGTCCCTTTGAGAGAAGAAATGGATGGTGTTCGTGATTCGGAAGTGCCAACCCTGGACGACAGCTGCAAACTAAGTTGAACGGAAGCAAGAGGCTTGGCTTTTTCCTGCCGTCTCCCTGGCTTCTGACTCGGTCCAATTGTTGAATTAAAGAATTATCTATTTGGCAAAGGGTGAGAGCCAGAACAGCAGTCTGTTTAATTACTCTGAAATTCTCTTCTTGCATTTCTTCATCGTTGGAGCAGAAGCAAGTCGGTAGCCAAAAATCAAGAGTCTGGAACGCTTTTTCAGACTCAAACAAAGACAATAAGCTCATGAAAGCTTATTCATTTCCATTGTTGGTTAGTAAGGTGCTATCAGAGAACTAACCTGGAAATAAGGAGAAATTTCCTGACAGTGAGAACAATTAATCAGTGGAATGGCTTGCCTCCAGAAGTGGGTACTCCATCATTGGAGGTTTTTAAGAAGAGACTGGGCAGCCCATTTGTCCGGAATGCTATAAGGCAGTGTTGGCGACACATGCGCACCAGCCACCTGGTCTTCCAGTTTCTGGCACTTCCATGTGCGCAAAGACCACCTGCTCAGAAGAGCAATGGGCGACAGCTGACATGCCCAGAGAGATGGTTCTGCATGCCACTTCTGGCACATGTGCCATAGGTTCGCCATCACGGCTATAAGGTCTCCTGCTTGAACGTGGGGTTGGACTAGAACAGGGGTCTGCAAACTTGGCTCTTTTAAGACTTGTGGACTTCAACTCCCAGAGTTCCTCAGCCAGCTTTCCTGGGAGTTGAAGTCCACAAGTCTTAAAGTTGACAAGGTTGGAGACCCCTGCTCCAAAGCACCTGAGGGCAGGACAAGAAGCAGTAGGTGGAAGCTTATCAAAGAGAGATCCAACCTAGAAGTAGGAGAAATCTTCTGACAGAAGAATTAATCAGTGAAATGGTTTGTCTTCCGGAGTTGTGGATGATCCCTCACTGGAGGTTTCCAAAAATAGGCTGGACAACCATTTGATTGGGATTTACAGAATAACAAGAGTTGGAAGGGACCTCGTAGGTCATCTAGTCCAACCCCTCACCCAAGCAGGAGACCCTACACCGTTTCTGACAGATGGTAGTCCAATGTCTTCTTGAAAGCCTGCAGTGATGAAGCTCCCACAACTTCCAAAGGCAACTTCTGTTCCATTGTTTGATTGCTCTCAATGTCAGAAAATTTCTCCTTATTTTCAGGTTGAATCTCTCCTTGGTCAGTTTCCATCCATTATTCCTTGTCTGGCCTTCAGTTGCTTTGGAAAATAGCTTGACCCCCTTCCTGTCTGTGGCACCCCCTCAAATATTGGAAGACTGCTATCTTGTCTCCCCTGGTCCTTCTCTTCACTAGACTAGCCCTGCCCAGTTCCTGCAAAGGTTCCTCGTATGTTTTAGCCCCTTAATCATCCTGGTTGCTCTTCTCTGCACTCTTTCTATAGTCTCAACATTTTTTTATAGTGTGGCCTTCTACCTTGAACACGGGGGTTCGATTAGAAGACCCCTGAAGTCTCTTCAAGCCCTATGATTCTGTGTTCTAAGCTTGGCGTATGTGTAGACTTTGCCATTGTATCAGTGGTGAAATCCAAATTTTTTTACTACCAGTTCTGTGGGTGTGGCTTGGTGGGCGTGGTGTGGCTTGGTGGGCATGGCAGGGGAAGGATACTGCAAAATCCCCACTCCTGGGGGAAGGATATTGCAAAATCCCCATTCCCTCCCCACTCCTGGGGGAAGGATACTGCAAAATCTCCATTCCCATCCTACTTTGGGACCAGCCAGAGGTGGCATTTGCCAGTTCTCCGAACTGCTCAAAATTTCCGCTACCTGTTCTCCAGAACCTGTCAGAACCTGCTGGATTTCACCCCTGCGTTATATGTGATTTTGTGTATCTCAGATTGTGGTGAAGTCCAGCATAATGAGTAAACCTGGACTTCCATGAATTAGGTTTCTTTCACTGGATATATCCTCAGGTTTTGGGGTATTTAACGCAAGTAGTTGGCTGGAAAAGGAGCCTGATTGCCAGCGGATGTCCTTTTGAAACTGGAGCTGTGTTCCATCCACTCCGTTAAGGGAAAAGAATCTTCCCCAGAGCAGGAAGTACATAATCCAATTGCAATGACAGTTGAAAATTTACTGTGGCGTACTAATGCAAGATCTCTGCTGCTCCTAATGATAGCTTACTCACATTTTGGTTTGAGATTGTCAACCTAAAGACAAGGGGTAGGCAAAGACAGCTGTTTTGGGGTTTTTTTTATTTTTTTTAACAGCTTTTTACTTTCAGCTTGGAAATTGGTCTCTGCTTCTCCCAGCCTCTCCAAAAGGAGAATTTAAACCATCCATTCTGTGGAAATTACGATGTTCCATAGCCTGTGTTCTAACCAAAACCCATATCGTTAAGAGCATGAAAAGTGAAAAGTGATTTCTTGCCGTTTTATAAGTTACTGGTCCCACAGATCCGTTGCTGATGGTGTGCCACACTGAGTTTGCAAATCGTTTGTTGCTGATTTTCCCCGCTGGATTTCTCATAAAGCAATTTGCCATCTCTGGGAGCCTTGCTTAATGGTGAGAATTGGTCAAGCCTAATCTTAGCAACATCTGCAAAATTCAAGGCAGAAAGTGTTAGGCTTCACAGTTGGCGTCAACTCTCGTTTCTCTGTCTTTTGATTAGCGAGGTTCAAAAGTGGTAGTTGACTTTCCTGAACTTGTTAAATGTGCTTAGCTGAAGACCTCAAAATACACTAGCAGCTGCTTTTGTAGCCGGCAGAATCTGCTGCAAGGGAAGAACAGAATGGCTTTTACACCTCTCAGCTTAAAAATAAGGAGTCTCTTCACATTTAGGAACCATCTGCAGGAACCTTGAATGAGCCCTGAGACAGTGTTTGTTAGCCTGAGCAACTTTAAAGTGTGTGGACTTCAACTCCCAGAATTCCCCAGCCAGCATGGAATTCTGGGAAATGAGGTCCTCATACTTTAGGGTTGCATTTGAAAAAAAAAGGGGGGGGTCCAAGAGATGTTGGACCTTTAGATCAAGAGGGGCAGCATCTCATGTCCTCTTTTTGTGAACCTGTTTGTTTTTATTGGGAGAGAAATTTTTTTTTATTTGCATTTATTTGCATTTATATCCCGCCCTTCTCCGAAGACTCAGGGCGGCTTACACTATGTTAGCAATAGTCTTCATCCTATTTGTATATTTATATACAAAGTCAACTTTTATTGCCCCCAACAATCTGGGTCCTCATTTTACCTACCTTATAAAGGATGGAAGGCTGAGTCAACCTTGGGCCTGGTGGGACTTGAACCTGCCGTAATTGCAAGCAGCTGCTGTTAATAACAGACTGCATTAGTCTGTTGGGCCACCAGAGGCGGCTGGTGATGAAGAAGTGAGGAGCGTCCATGCAAAGTGTGTGTGGTTGCGTAACGGCTTGCAAATTTGGTTCCATTGAGTGCCTAAAACATTTCGGCAGGATGGAAAATCCTATCTGTTTGCTGCAAATGGAATCTGAGAATATTTTCTGTAGGGGAAATGATTGCTCACCGGGAACAAGTCAGCTGTGTTGAATCAATGAACGCCAGAGGATGGAAAACATCTTTGGTTTGAAAGTTAATTAATGATTCTTACGTGGTTGATAATATTTCTGCTGGATGGGTGTCCCATAAGGTGTTTCATCTGTGCAGCAGGGAGGAACAGAGGCAGGAAAAGTACAGGTGTGTGGATAGGGACATACCTGGAACGTTGAGAACAGAAGTGGAGCACTCTCACAAGATGGCTGCCAGTCACTAAACATCCATTTCATAGAAAGCGGAATTGGTCCTTCCCTTTTCCGAACAAAATCTCAGGTGTATTATGGAATCTGAAGATCTTGCAGCTTCCACCTCTTCTTTAGTAGGCTGTAGAGCTCCCTGGGATGCATAGGGGCCATGCTGTCTTGTGGCCCAATTTACTCACAGGGTGGTTGGGCGATAAAACTAGGAGGGAGCTCTTTGTGGAGGGATGTCAAGAGAAAAAGATCAGATCTACCTAACTCTGAAGGTCCCGTTAAACTGAGATATTGCTAAACAGCCAACGCACAAGAATCTTCTCAACTCATGGTTTGAACCTGCTTGGAGTTAATAGAGTAGGGTAGGGTAGGTATGGTAGGGTAGAGTAGAATAGAATAGAATAGAATAGAATAGAATAGAATAGAATAGAATAGAATAGAATAGAATAGAATAGAATAGAATAGAATAGAATAGAATTCTTTATTGGCCAAGTGTGATTGGACACACAAGGAATTTGTCTTGGTGCAGATGCTCTCAGTGTATATAAAAGATACATTCGTCAAGAATCAAGGTACAACACTTAATGAGAGTCATAGGGTACAAATAAGTAATCAGGAAACAATATAAATCGTAAGGATACAAGCAACAAAGTTACAGTCATACAGTCATAAGTGGAAAGAGATTGGTGATGGGAACAATGAGAAGATTAACAGTAGTGCAGATTTAGTAAATAATTTGACAGTGTTGAGGGAATTATTTGTTTAGCAGAGTGATGATGTTCGGGGAAAAAACTGTTCTTGCGTCTAGTTGTTCTGGTGTGCAGTGCTCTATAGCGTCGTTTTGAGGGTAGGAGTTGAAACAGTTTATGTCCAGGATGTGAGGGAACTGTCAATATTTTCACAGCCCTCTTCTTGATTGTGCAGTATACAGATTCTCAATGGAAGGCAGAGAGAGAACTAGAAGAGAACTCTTTGTGGGGGGATGTCAGATCAGATCTACCTAACTGTGAAGGTCCCATTAAACTGATTTATTGCTCAACAGCTTATGCACAGGAATCTTCTCAACTCATGATTTGAACCTGCTTGGAGTTAGATAAGGGTCTATGGAATTCAAGAGGAATTGGACTTGGCTCGCTTGTGACTAGGTTGGGATTCTAGGCTTAGACCTCTTTTGACTCCACCCCCAGGTTCTGCCACTGCTCCTCTTACAGGGGACCTTCCAGACAAAAGGCAAGACACAAACATCATAAAAATTGGTAACGGTAGTGGGTGACAGCAGAAACAACAAGGCAGCTCTGCTCTAACGTGCATCAAAACTCTTCCTCTTTCCTTACATGCACGTTTTCTGTATCTTGAGGGAGAAGAGCATGCCTGTAGGTTTCGGCTCCTGTATAGGAGCTTTCTCCCTTCTCTCTCCTCGGCCCCACAGGACCAATTTGGAAGCCCTGCAGAAGAAATTGGAGGAGTTGGAACTGGATGAGCAGCAACGGAAACGGCTGGAGGCCTTTTTAACCCAGAAGCAAAAAGTGGGAGAACTGAAGGACGATGACTTCGAGAAGATCAGCGAACTGGGCGCAGGCAACGGTGGCGTGGTCTTCAAAGTCTCACACAAGCCTTCTGGGCTCATCATGGCCAGGAAGGTGAGTTTCGTGACCGGCAAAAGTACACGTGTCTCGCCAAGCCATTTCTGACGATGGTTTATTCCAGGGGTCTCCAACCTTGGCAACTTTAAGGTTGGAGACCCCTGGTTTATTCCATCAGCTGCCATTTGTAGAAGTCATTCATGGGAGGTGGACAAGGTGGCATCCTGAGCACCGATGTACCTCCAGTTACCAGTGTTCTGACTCAGCCTCCGCAAGCAATGAGAAACCACTTACTCACGAGTAAAGCAACCCCCTTTTTAAAACCGGGCAGGAGCAGTCTTTATCCACATGAGATCTCAAGATAAAAAAAAGCCCTTGCAACGATTAAACCAAGCAGAAACAGTCCCTGTTCATACCGGCTGAGGCAAATTCACTACCTATTGTTTCCCAGCTGGGAAACACTGCTGGCACCTCAAATGCAGAGTAATTAGTCCTGGTTCTGGCAAAGGAATCCAACTTGATGGATGTACACTGGAAAACAAACAGTTGCCTGCAACAACAGACCACTCCAGTGGTGCAGCCCCTCCCCCCCCAAGCACAGAATACATCTCAATAGCTCAATAAATAAAAGAAAAAGAAATTCCTAAACCCAAATAAGTAATAACTAGCACACATTCCCATACACGTATATGTCTATAACATTATGTCACTCGTCATTGAAGGATGGTTCAAAGTTCTATCAGCCTTCAGAGTGACTTACAACCTGTCCTTGAAGTTAAGGACTGTTGTGACACTGAAGGTCATGTGAACTGTAATTCACGTACTTACAATCCAAATTTACAGCTGTGAGGGTTTGCGGCGTCTTTGGTCATATGACCATGATTTGGGGACCTTCCCAGATGACTTCCGACAGGCAAAGCCAACTGGGAAAGATGGATTTGCTTAATGGCCACGGGGTTCATTTAACAGCCACGTGACTCGCGTAATGATCTTGGGGGATGGGAGAAATAATATAAAACTGGGTCTGGTCAGGTGATGGCTTTGCGCAATGATTCTGTTTTCGGTGACTGAAATTCCGGTCACAACTGTGGTCGTAAGTCTAAGGACTGCCAATATTCCAGTCTTAGAATTTTGCCTGCCTCTCTCAGGCAGGCAAGGAATGATGAAATGCCTTCTTCCTTGGTGCGGGCACCTTTGAGGGGCGGCTTGTGGGCACAGCTCGGTAAAGCTCAGAAGGGGGCTCAGATGAGAGGCCTTGCCCTTGAGTCCTCTGTGGGCAGCAGGGTGGGCTGGGGGCTTTGAAGTCATGGAAGGAGCCGACGGGCAACCCACAGTGTCTGGTTCTTTTGGCAGTTGATTCATCTTGAGATCAAGCCGGCAATTCGCAACCAGATCATTCGGGAGCTCCAAGTCCTGCACGAATGCAACTCCCCCTACATTGTGGGGTTTTACGGAGCCTTTTATAGTGACGGCGAGATCAGTATTTGCATGGAGCACATGGTAAGTGACCCTCTTTGCTTGTGGGGGGAGGCTGCTTGGGGTACTGTGGTGCTAGAGGAGGGCTAGAGGAATTTGGTTGGAGGAGCAGAGTCAGAAGTTCCTTCCTTCTTCCATCCTTCCCTCTATTTTCCTTCCTTCCTTCCTTCCTTCCTCAACCATCCATCCATTCCTCTATTTTCCCAAAGAGGAGGGCTAGAGGAAGTTGGAGGAGCAGAGTCAGAAGTTACTTCCTTCTTCCATCCTTCCCTCTATTTTCCTTCCTTCCTTCCTTCCTCAACCATCCATCCATTCCTCTATTTTCCCAAAGAGGAGGGCTAGAGGAAGTTGGAGGAGCAGAGTCAGAAGTTCCTTCCTTCTTCCATCCTTCCCTCTATTTTCCTTCCTTCCTTCCTTCCTTCCTTCTTTCCTCAACCATCCATCCATTCCTCTATTTTCCCAAGGTTGGTGATAGGACTGAGGAATTTGTGTTGGGAGGAATTTGCTTTACTTTAGTTGAACTATGCTGAGAATGAAGTAATTCTCAGCTGTTTGAATAAAGTTTGCTTTTACACTGACTGAGTTTCCTAGTGCCTATTGGGGCCTGGGTCACAACAATATCTTAAACTTGCTAAGATTGAGAAACACCGAACTAAAGAATTGGGGAACTGACTGAGTTTGCCTCTTATTTCATTGCAGGCAATATTTCTTGTTCCCTTCTACTCCCACCTTCCTGTTCATTTTTTTTTTAAATGTTTGTGTTCCTGCTCATAGAAACAAAAATCTCACTTTATTTTGGACATCTGTCAGCCTTGGTTTGGCCAGATGGAGCCCCCCCCTCCCCCCACGTTACAGCTCTGTTTCTGTGCTTGGGGGTCAGTTGTGCCCCTCCTTGCCTCACTCTTGAAGAGAGATGGAACAATTCTATATGTGGGGAAGAAATTGCTTTGGGGCTCTGCAAGAACAAAAAAATCAACAAAAAATAGCTTTTGATTTCTGCTTTTTTTTTTTTGAGCCACGTTTGCTACGGGGGTTCTTTCATGCCCAAACAGAGCTTTTAACTCATCTTCCCCCATTGGGCTGCTAATATTCCTTATGGGGTGGAAATTTAGTTTTGAATTCACAGAAAATAGAGAAAAAATTTTGGGGGAAAAAACCATCAAGAGATGAAGAGAGGGAAGGATGGTCCAGAGAGGGTTTAAGGTTGTGTGATGCGAGGAGAAAGGTAACACCTATTCTACACCTGTTTCCTTGACAATCTTTCAAGTATCGGAAGAGTAGACTAGCACTGATGATGTTACCTAGATGGGTAATGAAACATTGCAAGAAAACAACTGAGTTCGGAGAACAACAAGGACCCCACGGTCCTCCTCTTCCCTCTTCCTCCTCCTTTTAATCCACTCTGCAAACCCCATTAGCACTGATAATGTTACTGAGCTGGGTAGTGAAATGCCTGCAAGAAAACCTCCAAGCTCAGAGAGCACCAAGGACCCCTCGTCTTGAAAGATGGTTTTATAACTCCTCTTAACTTTCTTCTGACTGCATACACCCCAGTTCCTTCATGTGATCTAGTCTCCCAGTTCTTCACCATCTTTGTTGCTGCTCTCTTGACTCTATCCAGTTGCTCAGCTTCCTTCCTGTATGGTAGCAACTAAAACCGAACTTATTATTTCTGTGGGAGATGATCAGGCTGAGCTGGAGGGAGAGATCAAACACATCATCAGTCATGAGTCCCTGCGTGCCCACAAGGTATCTTAAGTCCAGCCCACCTCGAATTCCTTCTTATCTCCTGCTAATATATATATATATATATATATATATATATATATATATGTCTTTGGTTGTTGGGTTTTCTCCGTGTAAAATTGGAAGTGTCTTGGCGACGTTTCGAAGTCTCATTCGTCATCTTCAGGCTTCAACCGTGCTTCTGGGAGCAATGTGTGATCGCAGCTGTTTCTTCCTTTTAACTGCTAGTGGGGGTTTGAACTGATTGGGTGGGAGCTTGGCTGTGCTCTGATTGGATGGGGGTTTTTCTGTGCTCTGATTGGCTGGGGGTGTGTCCTGTGTTGGTGGGGGCTTGGTTGTGCTCAGTCTAATCTGTGCTGCAGGGGGATTTGAGCTGGTGAGCTGCACTGCTGCTGTTTGGCTTCGTGTTCGTGCTACATCTTCATAGTGGGTGTCAGTCTGCTGCATGAATGGATTGGAGGGTTTGAAGTGGCTAATGTTGCAGCTGCGGTCTGGCTTCTGGTCCTTGGTCGTGCTTCCTGATCAGTGTGGGTTTGGGTGTGCTTCTGGGTGGATGTGTGGTGGTGACATCCTGTGTGGACCTCGTGAGTGTGGGTCTGGTGTCATTCCTCGTGTTAGGGACACGTTTGTCAATAAGGGCAGGTTTCCAAATGGCTGGTAGGCGGGAGGTATCATCTCGTTTGTTCATGCTGTGTGGGCGTTTTTCTATCTCGATGGCTTCTCTGATTATTCTGTTGTTAAAGTGTTCAGTTTTGGCGATAGTTCTGGTCTTTTTAAAGTCAATATCGTGTCCTGTGACTTTAAAGTGTTGGACCAGGGAAGAAGTTGGTTCCTCTTTTTTGAATGAGTTCTTGTGTTCTTCAATGCGTGCACTTATTCTTCTGTTGGTTTGTCCAATGTATGTGGTGGGGCAGGCGGTGCATGGGATTTCATATACTCCTTGATTTTCTAACTCAATTTTGTCTTTGGAAACCTGCCCTTATTGACAAACGTGTCCCTAACACGAGGAATGACACCAGACCCACACTCACGAGGTCCACACAGGATGTCACCACCACACATCCACCCAGAAAGCACACCCAAACCCACACTGATCAGGAAGCACGACCAAGGACCAGAAGCCAGACCGCAGCTGCAACATTAGCCACTTCAAACCCCTCCAATCCATACATGCAGCAGACTGACACCCACTACGAAGATGTAGCACGACCACGAAGCCAAACAGCAGCAGTGCAGCTCACCAGCTCAAATCCCCCTGCAGCACAGATTAGACTGAGCACAACCAAGCCCCCACCAACACAGGACACACCCCAGCCAATCAGAGCACAGAAAACCCCATCCAATCAGAGCACAGCCAAGCTCCCACCCAATCAGTTCAAACCCCACTAGCAGTTAAAAGGAAGAAACAGCTGCGATCACACATTGCTCCCAGAAGCACGAAGTTGAAGCCTGAAGATGACGAATGAGACTTCACGAAACGTCGCCAAGACACTTCCAATTTTACACGGGAGAAAACCCAACAACCAAAGACCTATATACAAACACCCGTGAAAACCTCAGAAAACATATATATATATATATATATATATATATATATATATTTATATATATATATTTACCAGAGGTTGGACTAGAACAGGGGTGTCCAACCTTGGCAACTTTAAGACTTGTGGACTTCAACTCCCAGAAGTCCACAAGTCTTAAAGTTGCCAAGGTTGAAGACTCCCGGACTAGAAGACCTCCAAGGTGCCTTCCAGCACAGACAGCGTCGTGTTTATCCTTTTGGGGAAACCTGATATCAGTGGGACAAGCTTAGCAGCTTCTGGCTTGCTCTTCAAACTATTTACGCAGTTTGGGAATGTGTTTGTATTCTGAGTTTTCATTGGGAGACTTGAGGACTAGAGTCTTGACATTACCAAAGGAAGGGCCAGTTTCGGAAGAGTTGGGTTGTAGAGATTTGGGTTCAGCTTTATTCCTCCAGCCATGTGGGATTATTCCACGCTGGAAAAAAATATATCTTTTTTTAATGTTGAGTTTCATCAGCCAGGTGCCAAATTTGCATTTTCCTGCTTTTCTTTTGTCGTGTTCCTCAACACTTTGAGGATGAAAATGATTAAAAGTGCTCTCTGCTTGAACATTTCTTAATAGGATGGCGGATCCTTGGATCAAGTCTTGAAGAAAGCTGGCAGAATTCCGGAGAAAATTCTCGGCAAAGTCAGCATTGCGGTAAGTACGTAATTTGGGCCTATGGAAAGACAGATGCCAACGTGGTTAATGTCACCGGGTGACGGTCCAGAAGGGAGACAGTGCTGAGAAATCTTTAAGGCAATGAGACATGGAATTCTTCCCCTTCTTTCCTTCCTCCTCTTCTTCCTTCTTTCCTTTTCCTCCTCCCTTCTTCTTCTTCGTCCTTCTCTCTTCTTCTCCTTCCTTTCTCCCCCTCTCCTTCTCATTCCTCTTTCTCCCTGCCTTCTTCCTTCTTTCTTCCTTCCACCTCTCTTATTCTTTCCTCCTCTTCTTCCTTTCTTCTTCTTTCCTTCTCCTCCTCTTCTTCCTTCTTTCTCCATTTTCCTTCTCCTTCTTCGTTCCTCCTCCTCTCTTCCTTTCTCCTTCCTCCTCTCTTCTTCCTTCCTTTTTCCTATATATATATATATATATATATATATATATATATATATATATATATATATATATATATATATATGTCTTTGGTTGCTCGGGTTTTCTCCGTGTAAAATTGGAAGTGTCTTGGCGACGTTTGAGCAGTCTCATTCGTCATCTTCAGGCTTCAGCTTCGTGCTTCTGGGAGCAAAGAGCGGCTGAAGCCTGAAGATGACGAATGAGACAGACCTATATACAAACACCCGTGAAAACCTCAGAAAACATATATATATATTTATTTATTTACCAGAGGTTGGACTAGAACAGGGGTCTCCAACCTTGGCAACTTTAAGACTTGTGGACTTCAACTCCCAGAAGTCCACAAGTCTTAAAGTTGCCAAGGTTGAAGACTCCCGGACTAGAAGACCTCCAAGGTGCCTTCCAGCACAGACAGCGTCATGTTTATCCTTTTGGGGAAACCTGATATCAGTGGGACAAGCTTAGCAGCTTCTGGCTTGCTCTTCAAACTATTTACGCAGTTTGGGAATGTGTTTGTATTCTGAGTTTTCATTGGGAGACTTGAGGACTAGAGTCTTGACGTTACCAAAGGAAGGGCCAGTTTCGGAAGAGTTGGGTTGTAGAGATTTGGGTTCAGCTTTATTCCTCCAGCCATGTGGGATTATTCCACGCTGAAAAAAAATATATCTTTTTTTAATGTTGAGTTTCATCAGCCAGGTGCCGAATTTGCATTTTCCTGCTTTTCTTTTGTCGTGTTCCTCAACACTTTGAGGATGAAAATGATTAAAAGTGCTCTCTGCTTGAACATTTCTTAATAGGATGGCGGATCCTTGGATCAAGTCTTGAAGAAAGCTGGCAGAATTCCGGAGAAAATTCTCGGCAAAGTCAGCATTGCGGTAAATACGTAATTTGGGCCTATGGAAAGACAGATGCCAACGTGGTTAATGTCACCGGGTGGCGGTCCAGAAGGGAGACAGTGCTGAGAACATCTTTAAGGCAATGAGACATGGAATTCTTCCCCTTCTTTCCTTCCTCCTCTTCTTCCTTCTTTCCTTTTCCTCCTCCCTTCTTCTTCTTCGTCCTTCTCTCTTCTTCTCCTTCCTTTCTCCCCCTCTCCTTCTCATTCCTCTTTCTCCCTGCCTTCTTCCTTCTTTCTTCCTTCCACCTCTCTTATTCTTTCCTCCTCTTCTTCCTTTCTTCTTCTTTCCTTCTCCTCCTCTTCTTCCTTCTTTCTCCATTTTTCCTTCTCCCTTCTTCGTTCCTCCTCCTCTCTTCCTTTCTCCTTCCTCCTCTCTTCTTCCTTCCTTTTCTTCCTCCTCTCTTCTTCCTTCTACCTCTTCCTTTCTCCTCCTCTTCCACCTCCTTCTCCCTTCTTCCTTTTTCTTCTGTCTTTCTTTTCAAAATGGCCTCAAATAAGGCTGACTATGCAAGAGGCAAACTCGGGGACATTCCCCCCATCCACCCAATGATGAAATCCATTTTTTTTTTACTACCGGTTCTGGGGGGGGCGCGTGGTTTGGTGGGCATGGCAAGGGAAGGATATTGCAAAATCTCCATTCCCACCCCACTCTGGGGCCAGCCAGAGGTGGTATTTGCCAGTTTTCTGAACTACTCAAAATTTCTGCTACTGGTTCTCCAGAACCTGTCGGAACCTGCTGGATTTCACTCCTGCCCCCCCCCCCCCACCACCTTCCCAGGAATTGTAAATCATGTAACAGCCTTTGTTTTATTTCTCCATCCCCGGGAACACATTTGCTGGGTCCTGCATCTCTTGCAAAGAAATGACTCACTTGCCTTTGGAAGAGCTGTGAATTATTACGAAAGACCAATCCAGATGGGTGAACATTTGTGGACGCTATTGGCAGAAGTTGAAGCCGATGGTGTTTAACAACAGCTCTCCATTCCTTGGCACACAATATAGATTGGGGTCACGTAGAGAGAAAAACAGCAACTAATAAGTGGAAAAGACATTTTCTATTTGTGTGCCCGTCTTTCTGCTTTCCATCTGTCATAATTGGCTGGGGGGGAAAAATCGCTTCCCAGTTTTCCTAAAGTTTTAAGACAACGTAGATCAGGGGTCTCCAACCTTGGTCCCTTTAAGACTTGTGGACTTCAACTCCCAGAGTTCCTCAGCCAACTTTGCAGTAAGTTAAAATACTCTCTATGGTGCAGCGGTAGAAGGTCACCAGCAATTTTTCATTCAGTTGTTATACTAATCGCTTCCAAGTTTGTGGAGGGCAGCTGTGTCGTCTGCAGCAAAGAATAGAATAGAATAGAATAGAATAGAATAGAATAGAATAGAATAGAATAGAATAGAATAGAATAGAATAGAATAGAATAGAATAGAATAGAATAGAATAGAATTTATTGGCCAAGTGTGATTGGACACACAAGGAATTTGTCTTGGTGCATATGCTCTCAGTGTACATACAAGAAAAGATACGTTCATCAAGGTACAACATTTACAACACAATTGATGGTCAATATATCAATATGAATCATAAGGATTGCCAGCAACAAGTTATAGTCATACAGTCATAAGTGGAAAGAGATTGGCGATGGGAACTATGAAACGATTAATAGTAGTGCAGATTCAGTAAATAGTCTGACAGTGTTGAGGGAATTATTTGTTTAGCAGAGTGATGGCCTTCGGGAAAAAACTGTTCTTGTGTCTAGTTGTTCTGGTGTGCAGTGCTCTATAGCGTCGTTTTGAGGGTAGGAGTTGAAACAGTTTATGTCCAGGATGCGAGGGATCTGCAAATATTTTCACACAGAGGTGGCTGCTTTAAAAAGATCCGTGTCTGAAATTCTTTTTGAAGCATGGCACGGCCATAGGATACCCGTTAGGCTGGGGTGTTTCCCCCTCCCTTCTATTAAGGAGGAATATGGTTACGTTCCTTTTGAAGTTTATCCAATTGCATGTTGATGATCGTTTGCTTGTTGTAGTGAGCGTCTTGTTTTGATTCACAGGTCATAAAAGGTCTCACGTATTTGAGAGAAAAGCATAAAATCATGCACAGAGGTAGGTAATTTATCTTTCCTTCGAGCTGGTCCTCAACACTTAACAGCCATGTTACTAAATTATCAACTGCAGTGGTTCACTTAACAACCGTAGTAAGAAAGGTCATAAAATAAGACAAAACTCACTCAACAACTGTCTCTCTTAACGACAGAAATTTGGGGCTCAATTTTGGTCATAAGGGAATGCCTACCTGTATTTTGAGAGGTTTGAAAAAGCTTCATCTTAGGCACCGAGTTTCAGACCACTTTCTACCTAGGATGCCTGTATCATGTGAGGTTTGCCGCTTATGTTGGCTTCCTGCAGAGGAGCCGGTGGGGGGTGTTGTGCCCCAGCACGAACCAGTCACAGCTCCCCAGGGGCAAATAATGCCATTTGCACAAGTCGATGCGCTTGATATTCTCACATTCGCCAGCTTGTTCCTGCTAGTCGATATTGGACGCTCAGGTGGCGGAAATCGATAGCCGAGTTCAGAGAAAATACAAGATGGAAATACGGCTGAGAAAAATGAGACCGACGAAGCCGTGAGAAGCAGCGTGCCGGAACCGGATCTCACTTTGTGCCAAAGGGGATGAAAATTTCAAAGCTCTTGCCTCCAACCCTCCGTGGTTTCCACGCCCTTTTAAACGGCAGCAACACACCCGCTCTTCAGCGGCCGTTTTACTCTCTTCACTGTTGCGTTTATTTTGTTTTTTGCTTCCAACAATTCAGTGGAAAGGAGGGGTGGTGGGAGGAGTTGTTCTACGTTCCCCTGGGAGGATCCCATAAGATGCTACATCTAAATGAAACACAACCATCCGCCATTGCTCTGAATGGCCTTTTCTTTAGGGGTAGGTAAGAAGGGGTGAATAATAAGCAATAAGTGATGAGGTGGCTCAGTGGCTAAGACGCTGGGCTTGTCGATCAAAAAGGTCGGCAGCTCAGCGGTTCGAATCCCTAGTGCTGCCGTGTAATGGGGTGAGCTCCCGTGACTTGTCCCAGCTTCTGCCAACCTAGCAGTTTGAAAGCACGTAAAAAATGCAAGTAGAAAAATAGGGACCACCTTTGGCGGGAAGGGAACAACGTTCCGTGCGCCTTTGGCATTGAGTCCTGCTGGCTACAGGACCACGGAGACGTCTTCGGACAGCGCTGGCTCTTCGGCTTTGAAACGGAGATGAGCACCGCCCCCTAGAGTCGGGAACGACTAGCACATATGTGCGAGGGGAACCTTTACTATTACCTTTGAAGAAGGAGGAAACCACAGCCCAGGGATGGATGGATGGATGAATGGATTTATTTATTTATTGTCTGTCCGTCCATCCATCTATCTATCCACCTATCTAATCTATCCATTCTTGTGGTTTTTAAGGCCACTTTGCATCCTCAACTGGAAGCAGCAAGCAGCTCTTCCCCACTGCTTGATGCCTGCTTTCCTCAAACTCGGCCCCCTCCCCCCCCTCCTCCTCTCTCCCTTCCCCGGGTGGGACGAATCGCAGATGGGCTTGCTTTCTCCGGGAGCCTTAATGCAGGGCTAATGACTGGATAAGTGCTCTGCTGAGTGGTGTCCTACGCCCACGGGAGGGAGGAGGAGGAAAGGGGCTGTTTGCAAGGCTTCGGTCTTGGCGCAGAAGCCGTTGCCTGGTTACCAACAGCCTTCCCAACATGTCCTCACCTGCCCGGCAATCCGGTGGTTCTCCGAAGAGCTCGAAATGCTGCAGGAAGAAGATTCTGGTTCTTCTGATTTACTTCAGGTGGAAGAAGCCCATTCAGATGAGAAGGAGACCTAGCCAAAGGTGGATCCTGGCTTCTTCCACAAGAGTGGCTTGTAGACACCCTTGAAATATTCCTGCCCAAGACAGCGCTGGCTGTTGCTTTTTGAATTCTCAGAGCTCTGGGAGTTGAAGTCCACAAGTCTTAAAGCTGCCAAGGTTGGAGACTTCTGCTCTAGAGCAGGAGTCCCCAACCTTTCGGACCTCAGGGACCACTAAATTCATAATTTTAAATCCCACGGACCACCAATATGACCTGCCTAATGACCGGCTGGGTGGGTGTGGCCAACTCAATGTCCAACTTGATGTCACTCACAGTGAGGGGCACCTCACCAGCCACCCCACCCGTCCCCTCCCAGCCACTCCTCCCCTGCCCACCCAGTTCCTTAGGGCCCCAACAGTTGTTGGAGCTAAGCACCCACCACGAGAAAGAGTTGGCAAAATAGCTGGCTCAGTTCAAATTGGGTCTGGCCGAGAAGGAGGCTCAGCAGAAGCACCTCACTCAGGACTAGGAGCATAGGCTTTCCAAGCAGAGAGAAAACCTGCAGGAGTGCAAGGCCAGGTACCAGCGCCTGGAGGCTCAGTGGGCTAAGATGGTCAGCCAGTTCCAGGCCATGAGGCAGTCCCACTGGAACGAGGCCCTCCGGCTCTTCGCCACCAGCGGCGCTTCCCTCCAGCCTTCGCCCAAAGCCCCTCACCAGGAGGCTGAAGCAGACCCCAAGTCAGAATTTCTGCTTCCCTCCAACCCACACAAAAAGACCCTGAAGGAGGAGATTCTCTGCAGCAATACAAACGTTCATTGCACGTATCCATCCCAGGGGCCGTAGTTTGAGAACCTCTGATTTAGTGCAATATAAAAAAACGCAAATAATTTTTCTGCGGACCACCAAAATTTTCTCACGGACCACCAGTTGGTGACCGCTGCTCTAGACCAATTGTTGTGCCTCGTCCTCCCTCCTCTCCTCAGCCGGGCCCCTCCCTCCTCCTGCCGGGCCTGCTATCAGATTCAGAGTCTGATAATGAAAAGGAACGGCCTGGCATGCCTCCAGCCCCCAGCCCTGGCACCATGCCCGGACAGAATGTCAGGAATGAACAAACAAACCTCACTCCTACAGCATGTGAGCAGGGAGCCAGCCACGTGCTAGAATTGCCGGCAGCAGATCCAGAGGAAGGGAATTCACAGTGGACGGATCCCCGCTTCCGGAGATCTGAGAGGCGACGTCAGCAGAAGGAAGGGAGGGGCAGGCCTGGATAAGTGCTGAGTCATGGAGCCATACCCCACAGCCTATATAAAGGATCAGCTTGAGTCAAGCAACTTTGAGTCAAGCAAAGTCTCCTTTAGTTTGCTGAAGTCACACCTTGGATTCCTGCCTGCCCTGAGAAATCTGAAAGGAATTTGGCAAAGCTGCAGAGGCTTCGTGGCCACGCTTGATACAGACTTCCCAGACCCGGTCGTCGGAGGGGGAGTGGGACACGACACCAATGCTCCTCACTGCAACATTCACATCGGTAGCAGGCTATCCCAGGGGTCTGCAAACTTGGCTCTTTTAAGACTTGTGGACTTTAACTCCCAGAATTCTGGGAGTTGAAGTCCACAAGTCTTAAAAGAACCAAGTTTGCAGACCTCTGGACTATCCCGTCATTGTGGACAGCAGAGAAAGACACACTTGTTCTCTGGTGACTCAGCCTAAGGCCATGGTCGATTCTATGGGATGTTAACCTTTGAATCTCACTTATCCCTTTCTATACAGGTAGTCTTTGACTTACAGCCATTCGTTTAGTGACCGTTCAAAGTTACAACGGCACTGGAGAAAAGTGGCACATAACCGTTTTTCACACTTATGACCAATTTAGCATCCCCCATGGTCACATGATCAAAATTCAGACCTTTGGCAACTAACTCATATTTATGAGTGACTGTGTCCCGGAGCCATATCATCTACTATTACAAGCAAAGTGAACGAGGACAAGCAAAGTGAACGAGGAAACCAAATTCACTTACTAATTCTATTACCCTTAACGGCTGCAATGATTCACTGAACAACTGTGGCCAGAAAGGTCATAAAAGGGGGGAAAACTCATGTAACAACTGTCCTGCTTAGCAACAGAAATTTCGGGCTCAAATGTGGTCGTAAATCGAGGACCACACCTGTATTTCCGATGGGTTACTCCTTTTTATTTAAGGATTTGAATATTGGTCCGTGCCTACAATAAAGAACGCTTGGATGGATTTTTACGATCTGCCATGCGCTGCCAAAATGAAGAGCTGTCCCGGAGCTAAAATATTTGAAGTATTCTCCCTTTTTTTTCTCCCCCTCTCCCGCTTCCTCCCCTCTCCCTCCAGATGTGAAGCCCTCAAATATCTTGGTAAACTCGAGAGGAGAAATCAAACTTTGCGATTTTGGGGTCAGCGGACAACTGATTGATTCCATGGCCAACTCTTTTGTGGGCACACGATCTTACATGTCGGTAAGTGCAGGCCATGAAATAGCTGAACAGTCGAATTCAGACACAACAACAGCTTATCAGTGTAGCGATCAATCTCTTGTTGAGTTGTTTCCTTGCCTGCAAAGTGCACAAGTGTTTTTAGCGCAGGCGTGTGCAACGTAAGGGTGCCCTCTCATTTCTGCCCAGCGCTGTTGTTTGAGGCAGAGGATTAGAGATGTTGCATTTAACTTAGGGGAGACATGATAGCCATCTTTCACTACTTGATGGGCTGTCAGAGGGAGATGGTCAACCTATTCTCCAAAGCACCAGAGGGCAGGCCCAGAAGTAACATGTGGAAGATCATTAAAGAAATATAACCTAGAAGAAAGGGGAAATTTCCTCACAGTGAGAAGATTTAATCAGTGGAACAGCTTGCCTCCTGAAGTTGTGGGCGCTCCATCGCTGGAGATCTTCAAGAAAAGATTTGCTATTCATTTGCCCGGCATGGTATAAGAACTGCTGCCTTGGGGAAGCGGTTGGACTAGAAGACCTCCAACGTCCCTTCCAGGGCTAGGATTCTATGACATTTCTTTTGGAGAGTTTCAGTCATGTTGAAGGATTAACAGATTAACAGAGTTGGAAGGGACCTTGCAGGTCATCTAGTCCAACCCCATGCCCAAGCAGGAGACCCTGCATCTGCCTCTACCTAGGATTGAACTCACAACCTCCTAATTGTGAGGCTAGAGCTCCACCTCTAGGCCACAGCCGCTGTAATACGATTGGGGCTGAAGCCCAGAGCTTCTTGGGCTGGTTGTACATCTGGTGATGTGCATCTGGCCTTCCCACAAATCAGCTGCCATAGTGGGCGTTGCCAGTCAAAAGAAACACATAACGAGGGTGTTTTCTGTTCCCCTGCAAATTCCCTTTGGGAGGGCAGAAATTTGGGGCATATTTCTAATCAAAGCGCTAGGCTTCCACCAACCACCATTTCCCCCCCCCCCCCACTGAATGATCCTTGGAGATCTCCAGAGGGGCCCCAAGATTCTCAAAAGTGCTGAAAGGTCCCCCTGGTTTTTCAATGGAGGAATTTAAAAAAGGTTCATGGGATACTTCAGTCTGGTGGATTAAAAGAGTCTCGGATAGGCTAAGAAAAGCAACCAATGGATCGTAGAACAAATTGACCCAAGATTCTCACTCAAGGCGTAAATGACCAGGCCGAAATGATCTTAGTTGGGATACCTTATGGAGAAGTCTATAATGCAGGGAAAGGTAGAAGGAAAGGGGGGAAAAAAAGAACAGCCAGCAACAAGGTGGATGGACTTAATTGCAGAGATGTGTCAGGGTTCCAGGTAACATACCCATAGCAAACAAAACTCTTGAGGCAGGCAATTGCCTCAAAGAATAGATTTATTGGGATATGTCATGTTGGCACAGACTGGTGGAAAACCGACTCTGAATATTCCCGTGGTTTTCCACCTAATTAAAAGTGAGAGTTTGTCACTTTCTCAAAACAATCAGTCACACGGTCCAATCAGGATACTGTCCAGTTGATAGGTGGCTCCAGTCCCCTCCTTCCGAGCACCTGCAGGAATGTCCTTAGTTCCCATGAGGAAGTATTTTGTTTTGGCTACAACACCCCAACTATCTCTATTCTCCCCTCCCCATCCCTCTTCCCTGATGTGTCAGCACCGAAGTCTCAAAATGGCCTCGGTCAGGCCAGTTTCAGGGTTGACACGATGATAGCCAGAAGACCTGAAGGACCAAGATGAGGACAGATCGGTTTGGAGAAGGTCTACCTCTATGGTTGCCCAGAGTTGACACCAATGTGAGGGCATTGTATCCAACAGAAGCATGATTGGTCTGATATGTGTTACCAACTTATTAATATAAAGCTCCTAGTCTCATATGGGATGCGGTGGCTCAGTGGCTAAGATGGTGAGCTTGTCAATCGTAAGGTCGGCAGTTCAGCGGTTCGAATCCCTAGTGCCGCGTAACGGGGTGAGCTCCTGTTTCTTGTCCAGCTTCTGCCAACCGAGCAGTTCGAAAGCAGGTAAAAAATGCAAGTAGAAAAATAGGGACCACCTTTGGTGGGAAGGTAACAGCATCCCGTGCGCCTTTGGCGTTGAGTCATGCCGGCCACATGACCAGAGACGTCTTCTGACAGCATTGGCTCTTCGGCTTTGAAACAGAGATGAGCACCGCCCCCTAGAGTCGGGCGATATATGTGCGAGGGGAACCTTTACCTTTACCTAGTCTCATAACCAGCCTTGACTCAAAAGGGCTCCATCTGAGCAGTTTCTAAAGGCTGCAGGTGTTAATGACCCCAGGTGTTTAGGGCCACAAAGGAATTAATCAAAACTAAAATGATATATGGGCCATTCTGCTGGGTATTTATGGAATCCCCAGTTTCACCATTGAAGTTTGGTCAGTTTTCAAACTCTTTTGAGTCCACATCCTGGCCAAAAAACGTGAAAGTTTGAAGAGGTGGAATCTAGTTTCACGCCGTCAATTTTTCTTCCTCCATCACCCTTTCCATGCTGTGACTGGACGGGCTTTTACTGCTTCACGGTGGACGTTTTCCCACCGTTGTGACTCGTTCTGTCTTTGTGTTCCTCCAGCCAGAGAGACTGCAAGGGACTCACTACTCAGTGCAGTCAGACATCTGGAGCATGGGCCTCTCCCTGGTCGAGATGGCCATCGGCAGGTACCCCATCCCTCCGCCCGATGCCAAGGAGCTGGAGCTGATGTTCGGCTGTTCGGTTGGCGCCGACTATCCTGTCTCGGAGACGTCTCCCCGGCAGAGAACGCCAGGCCGGCCCATGAGCGGTAAGAGGGCACATACTAGCAATGCCACCTTGGGGGCTGAACCGGATCACTCCCTTGAGAAGGGAATGCGGTTGTGACTGGGTTTTTTAGGAAGGTCAGTGGCAGGAGTGAAGCGCTCCTGGTTTGGACCGGATCGCCCGATCTGGTAGCAATGGTGGTGGGTGGTTCGGAGAACCGGTAGCAAAAATCCCTCCCCCCCCCACCGCCCAGCTGAGCCGCGTGATCATTAGATGCTTTCTTTTTTTTTTTAACTTTTAAAAGCATTTTTTCTTCGGCCAAAAACATGCTTTTAAAAGTAAAAAAAAAAGCCTCTGATGATCGCGCGGCTCAGCTGGGATCGTCAGAGGCTTTTAAAAGCATTTTTTCTACAACCTCTTCGGATGAATAGGTTGTTTAAAAAATGCTTTTAAAAGGCTCCTCTGATGATCCCAGCTGAGTTGCCTGATCATCAGAGGCTTTTAAAAGCATTTTTTCGGCCAAAGAGGTTGTAGAAAAAATGCTTTTAAAAATATATTAAAAAAAGTTGACCACACACCCCCAGTCACATTACCCCCACCACCACCAAGCCACGCCCACAGAACCGGTAGTAACGAATTTTACGTTTCACCCCTGGGTTGGGTTGACCCAAAGCCACTCAGCCAGCTTTCATGCCTAAGGCTGAACTAGAACTCAGAGTCTCCTCGTTTCTGGGCCAGCACCTCAATCACTATACCGCACTTGGTCTGTGTATGCTGGCTGGGGAATTCTGGGCGCTGAAGTCCACACATCTGAAGGTTGTTGAGTTTGAAAAATACGCAATCTTCATCAGCATTTCTGGAACAAATTTCAAGACATGCCACTGAATGAATTTTGAGAGACAAATGAATTTCATCAGAAAAGAATGAAAAATAAGCTATACGACAAAGAGTGAAATTAATTTTGCTGACGTGTTGTCATTTTTCAGCCTACGGTTCAGACAGCCGACCACCTATGGCCATCTTTGAACTCCTGGACTACATTGTCAATGAGGTGAGTGATATAGTGGGTCTTCTGCAAGCGGAAGGGCTTTTGCTGTCGTAAGAAGCGTCTCGGAAAGATGCTGTTGTGATGGACTACTGCCCTGGGTAGATGACTGTTGTGATCTGTCGGCCGCTGACTCCTCCAGCAACTGAATCAGAGGAGGAGGAGGCGTGGGATCCTGGGGTCAGCATCAAGGCAATCTGAGAGCTCCGAGGGGGAAGAGGGAATGGAGCTGGCAGACAGAGAGAGAGAGAGACAGAGGCAGAGCCTGGGCCATCCGTCAGCCCTCAGATGGAGAGTCAACAGCCCCCAGGTCCGGAGGCAACTGATGAGGAAAAGGAGGAACAGCTGGGTCCAGTGCCTGATGCATAGATGTGCAGAAGGCAAAGGAGAAGAGAGCAGTGGAAATCTATGGGCCGGTCCTTGGGACAGAAGAGCCACCTCTGCTAGAGAAGCCCCATCCTACCTCTGGGGATAAAAGGCAGGGGGCAGAGATGAATAGATGTGGCAGACAACTATTCATCTCCCGGCCAGACAGACTTGTTAGCCTGCATAGAGAGAGAAACTTTTTGCTGGGGCTGCTGGCGCTCCAAATAAAGGAATCATTGATTTAACCACAGAGGGTTTGTCGTGTTTGGGGAGCTGGGTCAGAACGATGACCTCCAGGGCCCCTTCCATTCTGCAGTGCTCAGAACCCCTGAGGAGGTTCAGGCGATGGCTGGGATGTTCTCCCAAAAATCTAGATAGACCAGAAATCTGCAAACTTGGCTCTTTTAAGACTTGTGGACTTCAATTCCAGCTTTGCTGGCTGAGGAACTCTGGGAGTTGAAGTCCACAAGTCTTAAAAGAGCCAAGTTTGCAGGCCCCCGACGATAGACAGGCTCACCCAAGATCTTAGCGAGACCAGATATGCAAAAAATGGTATTTTTTAGGGGTGCATCTGAAAGTGAAGCAGTCTTTTCCCAGTCTGGCTGAAAGTCTTACTCTTCTAACAGGCGCATGAGTTGCCCGTTTCTATGGCAACGTTAAATTCAGTCATTTCAGGCTCAAGAGGCAGCTGATGCTGGGATGCGAAAAGGAGTTTGAAACCAAGATGGTTTGTTGGCCCCTCTCCGTTGAATAGAGGCAGATTTCAGTTTTCCCCTCTTGGTGCAGCACATGCGAATCTCTTGCATGCTTCGGGTTGACTTCATTTAGTTCCCTCATGTCTGCTAATTTTTAGTAGTATTTCTAGCAGGACTAACAGATTCTGTAACAGCTTTGTTCCCTATGCCATCCATCTGATAAACTCACAAGATTGGTTCTTCTCGCCATAAACATATATCATTAGACAGTGTTGTTTCTCTGTGTCATATAATGTATGTGAGAATATACGTAATTTTGTAATTATCTTGTCATGTTCATGTAGTATAAAATTGGAGATAGTGACCCTTTAAGACAGCGGTTCTCAACCTGTGGGTCGGGACCCCGTTGGGGGTCGAATGACAATTTGCCTGGGGTCGCCTAAGACCATCGGAAATATGGGAAGTATACTTGCAAGTCGAAGAATCGCGCTCCAGTGGTTGGCTCCACAAGCCAGCTGCAGGCTCTTCAAATCGCTAGCCGAATTCAGCTTCAGGCGCGATGAATTAAAAAAGAGAGAAATCTTTGCTCTGATGTCTCCCTCTCAAGCCAGCTGCAATCACTCCCAATCGCTAGCCTAATCTGGCTTCACGCGCGATAAAATTAATAGGGGAGGAGTGTCTGCTTTAATGCCTCCGTCCTCAAGGCAATCGCAAGCAGTTCAGATCGCTAGCCAATACGGCTTCAGGCACGATAAATTCAAAATGAAAATAATTTTACGGTTGGGGTCGCCACATCGTGGAGAATTGTATTAAAGGGGTCGCAGCACTATAAAGGTTGAGAACCACTGCTTTAAGAGCTGTATGTAACGAAATCTCATTTTTAATGTATGCCAATTAGTGTACATTCAAAGCAGGGGTAAAATGCTCCCGGTTCGGACCGGCCAAGCTGATCCGGTAGTGATGGCGGTGGGTGGTTCAGAAAACCGGTAGCAAAAATCCCTCCCACCACCCCTGCCCATACTCACACAATGCCCCGTCGCCCACTTGCCGCTTCTTTTAAAAAATGCTTTTAAAAGGTTAAAAAAAGGCTCTGACGATCCCAGCTGAGCCGTGCGATCATCAGAGCCTTTTTTTTACTTTTAAAAGCATTTTTTTAAAACCTATTTAGCCGAATAGGTTGTAAAAAAAGGCTTTTAAAAGTAAAAAAAAAAAGATTGCGTGCCGCAGCTGACCACCCCCAGCCCTCCACACGCTGTTTTACTTACCCCATGCCTCCTTTTTGGTGTGTACTATGTGCACATGTGCACCTTGTGTTTGGTGCACATGTGCACCTTGTGTTTGGTGCACAGCCAGCGAACTGGTAGTAAACCGGTTAAGATTTCACCACTGACTCAAAGTGATAATAAAGTTATTCTATTCCATTCCATTCCATTATCTATTCTATTCCATTCCATTATCTAGTCTATTCTATTCTATTCTTATTCTTATTCTACTCTACCCTGCCCTACCCTGTGGCATTTGGAAAACTGCTAAGAGTCTTTGAAAATGGAGCAGCATCTAAACAATCAGCAGTTGTGAAAGGTTGACATGATTGTGAATCCTGCAATTGAAGGTAGAGAATATAGATAGAAAGAGAGAGACAGAGAGACCGTTTGGCCCAGTGGTTGAGATGCTGGCCTTGGTACCAGGAGATGGAGAGTTCTAGTCCCGCCCTAGGCATGAAAGCTGGCTGGGTGACTTTGGGCCAGTCCCCCTTAAATCAGCCCAAGCTACCTCACAGGGCTGTTGTTGTTGTGGAGAAAATTGAAGAAGGAATATTAGGTACATTCGCTGTCTTGAGTTACTTAATAGAGTAATAAAGGTGGGATTAAAAATGCAATGAACAAATGCCCTGAGTTGGAAGATCGTTTCTCTTTTCATCTTTGACCCCCCTCGGTTGTTTTCAGCCCCCTCCAAAACTGCCAAGCAGAGTCTTCAGTCCAGAATTCCAAGACTTTGTGAACAAATGGTGAGTTGGGTCTCCAAACTGTTTCCTTTTGGGGGAGAGGAGGGTCATTGAAAATTGCAGTGGGGAGGTCGTTTCTCTGAAAGGGCATTTTGGTAACTAATAAAACGAGGCCCGTTTTTCTGCCCTTTTGGATCTCACTGGCTCACAATTTAACACGATGGCGTGATTTTCAAGAATTTTTTTTTGGGTCATTCAATAGTTTTTGAGTGATAGGCTGGGATGCACAACTCCAGCAATGTGGATAAAGCCAGGGCAGAATCCAAAACGGATGCTATTTCATTCAAATAAAATGTGGGAATTATTGACCATGATTTGAGCAGAGATTGCGCCCATTGCAACCACAGCTCATGTCCTGTTATATTGTGCGTGCACATATGCATATATACATACATACATATACATATATTCATCATCAAAATATCAAGGAAATTCTGATCTCTTAGGTACATTAGATCAGTATGATAGTTTCTTTGAACATAGTTAAATTTTGCTACACCGTCTGTAAAATTAGGCAGATTTTGGCCACCCATCAATGATCTCATCCCTAATTATTATAATAGAATAGAATAAAATAGAACAGAACAGAACAGAATAGAAAATAGAATAAACAGAACAGAATTCTTTATTGGCCAAATGTGATTGGACACGCAAGGAATTTGTCTTGGTGCAGATGCTCTCAGTGTACATAAAAGAAAAGATACCTTTGTCAAGAATTCTAAGGCACAACACTTAATGATAGTCATAGGGTCCAAATCAGGAATCAGGAAACAATATCAATATAAATCATAAGGATACAAGCAACAAAATTACAGTCATACAGTCGTAAGTTGGAGGAGATGGGTGATGGGAATGATGAGAAGATTAATAGTAGTGCAGATTCAGTAAATAGTTTGACAGTGTTGAGGGAATTATTTGTTTAACAGTGATGGCGTTCGGGAAAAACTGTTCTTATGTCTAGTTGGTCTCTATAGCGTCATTTTGAGGGTAGGAGTTGAAACAGTTTATGTCCAGGATGTGAGGGGTCTGTAAATATTTTCACAGCCCTCTTTTTGACTCATGCAGTATACAAGTCCTCAGTGGAAGGCAGGTTGGTAGCCATTGTTTTTTTCTGCAGTTCTAATTATCCTCTGAAGTCTGTGTCTGTCTTGCTGGGTTGCAGATCCAAACCAGAGAGTTATAGAGGTGCAGATGACAGACTCAATAATAATACACTATTATGTCTTCTTCTGCTGTTTATTTTATTTTAATGTTTTAATTTTATTCTGATCTGTGACAGTAATGAAAGCTGGGCCATGCATTTAAGCTTTGTAATTTGGCTTGTCATTCATTCAGCCTTTGCACGGACTCCAGAACTACAGGCCTCCAATTTAATAGAATAGAATAGAATTCTTTATTGGCCAAGTGTGATTGGACACACAAGGAATTTGTCTTGGTGCATACGCTGTCAGTGTACATAAAAGAAAAGATACATTCTAAGGTACAACACTTAATGATAGTCATAGGGAAACAGTTAATATAAATCTTAAGGATACCAGCAACAAGGTTAACATATACCACAACCATGCTTGGGGTGTGTTTGTGTGTGTGTTGGGCTCCCACACATCAGCTGCAATGTATAACTTTTCTTTTTTGACAGCTTGATCAAGAATCCGGCTGAGAGAGCAGATCTAAAACAGCTTGTGGTGAGTAAATTCTTCCTGGTTTTTTCAAAGATTTTCAAAGGTTCCTCCCCTTGGAATCTACTGGTTTCATTAACATGCTAAAGTGGTTTCATTAAAGACTTAGAAAGTCAACATGCACGACTTCCAAATGAGGTTGCTTTTAATCCTGATTTGGTTGGGTGGATTTAGGGCATTGTATAAATGCTCTCCATTTATCTAAGCCTGCGTTAATTCTGAAATCCCTGGTAATGGCTTATCTGGTAACCTGTGCTGCCCTACTCATTCACGTTCACACACACACGTAGTTCATTAATGTTCCCCAGCAATTCCCTTCACCCAGCCTCAGCACTGTCCTAAAGAAGTCCAGCCACAAGCAGACCAAGGTTAGTCCACAAGGCAATGGCCAATAGTCCATAAAACAATGGAAAGTTGCACCATTTAACAAACTTAAATCCACCTGGCCACACTGAAATACACCCACGAGAGCTCACTTGGCGAGAGAAGTTCAGCGTCTCGAAAGCACAAAGTCAAGCAGAAAGCACAAAGAACAAACACACATAGCCACAAACCAAACACGTTGTTCCCCTCTGCCTGCTGCGATAAACAGCTTTCCGATGCAGCCCATCCAGACGGGCAGGGCCTTCACCAGAGTAATCTGGCAGATCTCCGTTGCTCTTGTCTTTTCTCTGCCTTGCGTGCTCTCGGATCCAGCAAAGAAGGCAGCTCCTCCTCCTCTTCTTCACTGAGCATCCACCCCTGCAAGCTGTCCCCAGCCCATTGATTAATTCAATTCCTGACGTGCCAGAAAGGAGCTCATCCTCCCTTGAGCCGACCTCGGAGGAAGAATCTGAGGAGTCGTCCAAGGGAGACATCACATAACCAGGCTAAGCAAATTGTGTGGAACTCAGCCTTGGAGAAGTTCTAGGTGGTTCTCTTGGGATAGCCCTGGGGCAGCTACTTGGGAATGGGGAAGACGTTTCATTACTGGCTAACCACAGTGGTCCTCCACCCTGGCAAATCTAAGATGTGAGGACTTCCAACTCCTATGCTGGCTGGGGAATTCTGGGAGTTGACGTCCACTCATCTAAACAGTTTATAAGGTTGAGAGAAACAGTTGTAGAAGAATATAATCTAGCTAAACTATGCAGCAACCATTTTAGGGAAAAGAAGACAACCGGCAGGTGGGAAAAGAGAAGGAAGGAGAAAGAGAAAAACAGCCCCCTCCTTGTTCTGTTGAATATAAGAGAGGTGTCAAGTTTCTGTTATTATACCCCTGAACAATAAAATAGCATTTCTGGAATCCTTCCTTTATCTCCTTGGTAGCCCCGATACTTCCTTGACCACGTTTACAGGCAGTCCTCGACTTATGACCACAATTGAGCCCTAAATTTCATTGGCTAAGCGAGCTTTGCCACATTTCATCTGTGCAGTTGTTATATTAGTAACACGGTTGTTAAATGAACCTGGCTTCCCCATTGACTTAGCTTGTCAGGTCACAAAAAGGGGTCAAAAAGTCACAAAAGGGGACCTGACCCTGGGACACTCTGCAACCGTCATAAATGTGATGTCAGTTGTCAAGCATCCAAATGTAAATCACATGACCACGGGGATACCGCAAAGGCAGTGTGAAAAATGGTCATAAATCACTTTTCAGTGCTGTTAACTTATGTCGGTCACTAAATGAACTGTTGTAGGTTGAGGACTACCTATACAACCTTCTTGTGTTTCAGCAACTTGGAGCTGTGGTGGCGCCGTGGTTAGAATGCAGTATTGCAGACTAACTCTGCCCACTGCCAGGAGTTTGATCCTGACCGGCTCAGCCTTCTATGCTTCTGATGTCGGTAAAATGAGGACCCAGATTGTTGGCTAACTCTGCAAATCGCAGAGGGCTATAAGGCACTATGAAGCGATATATAAGTTTAAGTACAAGTGCTATTCTATTTTTAGTCTAGTCTAGTCCAGTCCAGTCCATATTCTATTCCTATTCCATCCCATCCCATTGCGTCCTGTCCCATTCCATTCTATCTACTCTACTCTCATGGTGGCACAGTGGCTAGAATGCAGTATTGCAGGGTCACTCTGCCGACTGCCAGCAGTTCAATCCTGACCAACTCAAGGTGTATCACTAAATGTTTATGGAGATTCTCAGTCATCCAGGTCATGGTTGTCCCAAGGGTGCTTTTTGAAGAGGCAAGTAGACTTTCTGGTTTTTCTTCGAAGACGTTTCGCTTTTCATCCATGAAGCTTCTTCCGCTCCGACTGGATGGTGGGGATAGATACCCATCTGCAGTCAGAGCTGAAGAAGCTTCTTGGATGAGAAGCGAAATGTCTTCGAAGAAAAACCAGAAAGTCCACTTGCCTCCTCAAAAAGCACCTTTGGGATGACCAACTCGAGGTTGACTCGGCCTTCCATCCTTCCAAGGTCTGTCAAACGAGGACCTAGATGGTTGGGGGCAAAGAGGCCGACTCTGTAAACCACTTAAGAGAGGGGCTGCAAAGCACCCTGCGGCGATACACAAGTCTTAAGCGCTATTGCTGTTGTCTGTTCTCCTTGCCAGGTCCACATTTTCATTAAAAGATCGGAAGCGGAAGAGGTGGACTTTGCGGGCTGGCTGTGCTCCACCATCGGCCTCAACCAGCCCAGCACCCCAACCCACGTCGGCGGGCTCTGAGCCCGCTCGCTGGTCACGGTACGAAGACTCCACCGGCTGCTGCTGCTGCTATGCAACTTCCATTCCACGGGGGAGGCCGACTTGGAACTGCTCACTCGACCCAGCGACGCGCACCGGGGTTGAGGAGCATGGCATGCGTGGCACATTGGTGTTCCCAGCCACCTCCCGCTGTTTAGAGCCATGCTGTCCTGGTTCTCACCTCCCCTTTCTCCCCTCCCTTCCCCACCTTTTCCTGTCTACTCAGAAAGTATTCTGCTGCTCCCCCACTGCCGTCCTGCTTCCGTGCTGCGTCTTCTCAGCTTGCCGTGCCAAATTCTTTTCCAGGTCGAATCCCTTTTTTGAGGCTTTGCGCGAACAGCTGTTGTGTTTGATTCTTAATGACCAAATGTGACGCTTCGAGCCGCCAATCTGGCAAAGTTGACGTGAAGGATAGGATGCCTTTCCTTACTGGGGTACCTTGCTGGACCTGGTTGCTGTCCCGGCCTTTGCAGACTATGTCCCGTGAGCTTTGTGTTAACTCGGTGGTCTCTTTTTTTTCGGCTTTTGCTGAGCCAGTCCTGGTCAGAACGGTTGGGGAGGGGGGGTTGGGCTACCTTTGGACGAGACGGTCCCCAACACGGATTTGATGCCACTAAGCTGAGGTGGAAGTCATGAAGAACCCTGGGTCCTGAACTGGTGGGAAACCAATTGGTGGGCTTCAGCCTGAGTAAGGGGTTGTTTGTTTTTTTTGTTGCTGTTTTTTTGGCCTCCCCTCCTGGATCAGTATGAACACACCTGTTGATGCTTTTATTTATTTGCCTTGTTGGATATTTTGGGCTGGCTTGGCGCAGTGTTTTTTCAACCTTGATGCTGGCTGGGGGATTCTGGGAGTTGAAATCTACCCGTCTTCAAGTGGCCAAGGTTGAGAAACACTGTCTTAGTGGCATTCATCTCCTCCATCTGTTAATTTGGCCTCTTGTCTGTTGAGCACGGGCGATAGGAAACTGTCTGGCAGAATCAATGCATTTTTCTCTCTCTCTCTCTGTCTCTCTATCTTTTTTCCTTTTAAAAGCATCAGGATTTATTTCCCTTCTAGGACGGCTGAGGTTATTAGATATCATGAAATCTGTGCATCCGTTTTGTGTTGGAAACTTTCTTTTTAATCGTTTTAGTCTTCTCAGATGTTTTGAGCAACCGCATCTTACATTTAATAAATGTCACAAAACCACTTTGGAGAGTTGTGGGGTTTTTGAACGCGGCGGCTGTTTAGCTCGGTTGGCTTTAAGGTGGAGTTTGGGGCATTTCGGGCTGGGGGGGGTGGAGAGGAAGAAACTTCTGGATTTAGCTCTGCCTCTGATCTCCCAGGCGTGATCTTGGAAAAGGGATCTGCAAATATTCCATAACCCATCTACAAATATTGCGAATACCCATCATCCAGACCAGGGGTCTCCAACCTTGGTCCCTTTAAGACTTGTGGACTTCAACTCCCAGAGTCCCTCAGCTGGGAGTTGAAGTCCACAAGTCTTAAAGGGACCAAGGTTGGAGACCCCTGATCCAGACCTCTCTCTTCTCCAGATGGAGGACAGTTGTGAAATATACAGCACAGGGTATAAAGATGCTATAGCACCCGATGATGACCATAAAGCATAGCGTTCCCCCCGCTGCCCCCTTGCAACCCAGCCCCCAATTGGATTGTCATGCCCACAACAACTTGCAGCAGTTCGTTTAGTGACTGTTCGAAGTTACAACGGCACTGAAAAAAGTGACTTGTGACCACTTTTCGCACTTACGACGGTTTGCAGCATCCCCATGGCCGCATGCTCGAAATTCAGGCGCTTGTCAACTGACTCATGTTTACGACGGTCGTCGTGTTCTGGGGTCGTGGGATGACTTTTTGCGAGCTTCCGCCAAACAAAGTCAACGGGGAAGCCAGATTCACTTAAGAACCGTGTTACTAATTTAATAAATGCAATGATTCACTTAACAACAGTGGCAAGAAAAACGGGGCAAAACTCACTTAACAAATGTTTTAACAACATAAATTTCGGGCTCGATTGTGGTCGTAACTCGAGGACTGCCTGTATTGAGTTTTGGACAAAAGCTTCGTAAAACGCAGTTGCGTGATGCTGGGACACCGCAAACAGCCGTAAAGGCAAGTCAGTTACTGAACAACCAATATGAGGTCAGGGGACTGTGGGGGAGGGGCTGGCAGTCAGAACTTTGGAACCAGGTTGTAAGAACCGTTTTTAGAGGTCTGTTGTAACTTCCTAGGGCTCCTAAGCGACCAGTTGTACCAAGTCACATATAGGAAACCTTGAAAGCAGCTGTTCACTTTCAACAATGGGGCATATGGATGACTAGAACAGGGGTCTCCAACCTTGGCAACTTTAAGACTTGTGGACTTCAACTCCCAGAATCCCCCAGCCAGCTTTGCTGGCTGAGGAATTCTGGGAGTTGAAATCCACAAGTCTTAAAGTTGCCAAGGTTGGAGACCCCTGGACTAGAAGAAACTCACAAGGGAGGGACACACACAAAATTAAGGATGGTGGTGACTAGCGCATTCGCTCTTTTGTACAGGGGTGGGCCACTATCGCAACTTTACAATCTGTGGACTACAACTCCCAGAATTCCACAGCTGGCTCAGGAATCCTGCGAGTTGAAGTCCTCGATTTGTAAAGTTGTCCACGCTTGCACTTTGGGTGCCTGCCTTTTAAGTTTGCAACTTGCCCCCCTTCCATTCCAGATGTGCTGCAGCTGGTTTGCTTTTCCCTGAAAAACCAGTGACAATATATGGGATGTCACCTGCCAATGAAACTGCCAATTCACTGCAGTATCAAGAGAGTCAAACTCAGGGGTGGGGGAATATGTATGTTTCCTGCCAAAAAAAACCCCCTAAAACCTATTATGGGGTGATTTGTAATTCCCGAAGACAGAAACTTACCCCCAGCGATAGCAAAGCAAACAGAGTCATCTGACATCTGTTGGAAGGACTGACATGCCATCTACCCGCTAGGAAAGTATTTTTAATATTACCCATAGTAAACAAAACGTAAGTTTTTTTATTCCATACAAGTTTCATAAAACAGGCTCAAACCAACCAGAATAAAGGAGTCGTATACAGCCATACGGGGGGTGGGGGTGGGGTAAAAACACACCCCACATTTTTCACTACTTTTGTGCAATTTGTCCATAGGAGGTTCAGGAAAACCAACTGGCTTCGCTTCCCAGCTGTTTTTTTTTTTTTTACAACTGGGCAGGAGATGTTTCACAGACAGATTATTGCTTCAAAAGCTTCGTTTTCCTGAACTGCTACTTGTTTTGAAACGTAGGTCTGCTCTAGAACAGGGGTCTCCAACCTTGGTCCCTTTAAGACTTGTGGACTTCAACTCCCAGAGTTCCTCAGCCAGCTTTGCTGGCTGAGGGACTCTGGGAGTTGAAGTCCACAAGTCTTAAAGGGACCAAGGTTGGAGACCCCTGATCTAGAAAATGACCCGTTGCTACATAGTTTAGGCTTCAATACTGCCTTTTTTCCAACCTGCCCCGTCAATTGATTACCGCCTTCGGAAGTTTGTGAGATGCTCAGCGGCATTTCTGGTTGGAGTTTAGTCTCTGTAGCACCGCACAAAGTTTCATCAAAGCCAGGGGTGGCTTCGGAAATCTTTTCCTGGAACACTGGCCTGACAGCAACACTGGCGCCCTAGGAATCGGATTCTTCCTCCTCTTCCTCTTCCTCCTCATCACCATGCACTTGTAACTGCAGTTTGGTCTGATTAATGGCCATTTCATTGTCCATCTGTTCAAAGAAAGAAGAAACCGGTTACTTCCTGCCGAGAAATAGAAGTCAGGGCTGGAGAAACGTCTTGAATGCCGTTTGCGGCAGGGGAGGAAATGCTGCGCTTGGTGGGAACACAGAGGTAGTATCAGCCTCTATGATGCTTGTTCGCTTGCTATCGGCTGCCATAATAACGGTGGGGGGGGGAAGGTATAGGTATTTGGGTGGGGAAGGTTGCTGGTGGAGATGTCTTGTGATGTGACCGAAAAGGGAGGGATGCTCTCATCGTCTTCTGCGCCGTTGAATGGACTTGTTGATAGCCAGTCTACTGTGGTCCGCCAGCAGCCCGCAGAGCTGGCAGCGGAGTCGGACAGTAAGGAGGCTGGGGAGGACAATGAGCCAGTCCTGGAATCAGGGGAAGGCCTGGAGGAGGGCTCTGCGTTGGAGGCAGAGATGGGGCCAGGGCCATCGGGGAGCGATGCACGGACTCCGGAGCCTCCAGAGGAAGACAGCAGAGAGGCAGAGGAACAGGAGGAGCCTGTTCCTAGTGCACGCATGCGAAGAGCTGCCAGAAGGCAAGAGCAGCTGAAGCAAAAAGGACGACTTGGGAGTAAGGCCAGGAGATGATTGGTCCCTCCCATAAGGCTTAAAAGAGCAGCAACTGCTCTTGGGCTCTTTGTAGGAAAGCAATGGTACATTGGTTTCTTGTCTCCCGTTTCTGAACTTCGTGGGGTTCTTGCCAAGAAAAGCCTTTGACAGGGTGCCAAAGAAGACAAAGGTTTGTGATAAGGCCGAAGGACTTTTTCTGAAGGACTTTGTTTTGGACATAATTTGGACTAAGCTGAGAATGAAGTAATTCTCAGCTGTTCTAATAAAATATGTTTCTTTAGGACTGATTGTGTCTGGTAATAATCACTTGGGCCTGGGTCACAACACAGTCAAGGTCTACCTTTCTGGCATACCAGACGGGTGGGGCCATCTAAAGATGCACCTCACATGACACCATGGGGGGCTGGGGATTGGATATTCAGCCAGGATCCTTGGGGGGAGGGATTTGGGAATACTTTCAATGTGCAATTTCCACGCCTTTAGCCTCCGATCTTGCTTTTCTTTCGTTGCTATCAGTTCATACTCAGTAGAAGTACCTCTTCTCTACAAACATGGGAGTTGGGAGTTTTTCTTTCTTGAGTTTTGAATGCAGGCACACCCGACAGGTAGTCCTTGATATATGACCGTAATGGGGCCTAACCATTATGGTTGTATGTCGTCATGGTTGTAAAACAGGTTGGTTGTGTGACCTGATTTTATGACCTTTTTCACACAGCGATTGTTAAAACGTGATTGCAAAATGAGCGCTATGATTTTAAAATGAATCCAGTGTTCGCTACGGCGCAGTTTTGTCAAAAATGGGAAGAAACTGCTGGTGTTTCAACAAAAACGGTCAACCCCCTCCTCCATATATATATATTTGTTATAAATTCTTACATGTATTAGCGCACCAAGATGTTACGTTATTTTAAAAAAAAAATGCTTGTCCCCAAACAAAATGGGAAAAGGGTGAAACGGGTCTTTCTAATATATTGTCTTCCTGAACCCCAGTGAATCACGTTATGAACCCCGATTTAAAAGAATCCCTGGGCCAGAAGATGTAAGAATAATCTTCCAGGAAAAAGTTTCTAAAATCCTCTTCCTCTTGGCCTGTGTGGTTGATGCGCTTTCCTCCCCACTCCGCAGTGACGAAGGTCCTGTAAATCTCTGACGTCATGCTTGCGTCCAGCGTATCTTCCACGAGTGCCTAGGGCTGCGATGGCGAGCCTATGGCACGCGTGCCAGAGGTGGCACACAGAGCCCTCTCTGTGAGCACGCGTGCCGTCGTCAGCTGCTCTTCTGGTTTCTGGCAAGCACATGTGTACCGGCCAGGTGATCTTCACGGGCGCCAGAAAACGGCCTGAATACGGCCAAAAAAAAAATCAAAAAATGGCCTAAAATCGGCCCAGAAAATGGCCCCCAAACAGGCCATTTTCAGGGCCAAAAACAGCCTGAAAAACAGCCTGAAACCTGCCCCCAAAGGGCCTGAAAATGGCCCCAAAACACCCAAAAAACCAGGCATGCGCGCGCCGGCTAGCTGGTCTTCAGGTTTCCGGTGCTCCAGCATGCGTGAAGACCAGGTGGCCCGTGTGCATGCATGTGCTGGCGCAACGGCCAACTGGTCTTTGTGTTTCTGGCGTGCGCACATACAGACACTTTCCGGTTTGGGCACTCGGTGTGCCGAAAAGGTTCGCCATCACTGGTCTAGGGAGATTCTCCATCATCCTGGTCCTGGTTGTCCCAAAGGTGCTCTTTATTAAAGGCAACTGGACTCTCTTTGTTTTTCCTTGAAGACGTTTCGCTTCTCATCCAAAAAGCTTCTTCAGTTCTGACAGGAAGTTGGGGAACGGAAGGATTCATACTCCTTGCAGTCATCTGGTCCTTAGCACTCTTTCGAAAGTTTGGAAGAGGGGTCAAGGAGGTCACCTACATTAAGACTGAACAGCCCTCACTCGACTGGGGGGTGGGTGGGGGATATGACATCATCTATCTCCTGTTTGCAACACAGTCCTTTCCGCAGTTCCAAGGAGGTTACACACCAGGGGTGAAATGTAAAATTTGTTACTACCGGTTGTGTAGGCGTGGCTTGGGAGGGGTAATGTGACTGGGTGGGCATGGCCAACTTTTTTTTTACTTTTAAAAGCATTTTTTCTACAACCTCTTCGGCTGAAGAGGTTGTAAAAAAATGCTTTTAAAAGGTTCCTCTTAATCTTTTCTTTTAAAAGCATTTTTTTTTGCCTTTAAAAGGAAAAAAAAAGCCTCTGACGATCAGGCAACTCAGCTGGGATCGTCAGAGGAGCCTTTTAAAAGCATTTTTTAACCACCTCTTTGTCTGAAGAGATTGTAGAAAAAATGCTTTTAAAAGCCTCTGACGATCCCAGCTGAGCCGCGCGATCATCAGAGGCTTTTTTTTTTACTTTTAAAGGCATTTTTTCAGCCGTAGAAAAAATGCTTTTAAAAAAAAAACCCCACCTCTGATGATCACGTGGCTCAGCTGGGCAGGGGGGGGGGGCAGGGATTTTTGCTACCAGTTCTCCGAACCACCCACCGCCATCGGATCGCGTGATTTGGTCCGAACCGGGAGCATTTCACCCGTTACATACCCATTTGCACTACTCAGGTGGCCCTGGGGGCGCAGATAAACCTCCAAGTGGCTTCAATGAATTTGAGAAAAAAAGTCAAATTGCGATCAAAAGCAAAATGTCTTCCAAGAAAAAACAAAGGAAGTCCAGCTGCCTTTAGAAAACAGCATCTTTGGGGATGGCGCAGTGGTTAGAGTGCAGTACTGCAGGCTACTTCTGCTGACTGCCGGCTGCCTGCAATTCACCAGTTCAAATCTCATCAGGCTCAAGGCCGTGGTGGCTCAGGCTGTAAGATAGCCTGTTATTAAAACACAGCAGCCTGCAATTACTGCAGGCTCGAATCCCACCAGGCCCAAGGTTGACTCAGCCTTCCATCCTTTATAAGGTAGGTAAAATGAGGACCCAGATTGTTGGGGGGGCAATAAGTTGACTTTGTAAATATACAAATAGAATGAGACTATTGCCTCACACACTGTAAGCCGCCTGAGTCTTCGGAGAAGGGCGGGATATAAATGTAAATAAATAAAAAAAAAAAAGGTTGACTCAGCCTTCCGTCCTTCCGAGGTGGGTAAAATGAGGAACCAGACTGTTGGGGGCAAGGGGCTGACTCTGCAAACCGCTTAGAGAGGGCTGTAAAGCATTGTAAAGCGGCATATAAGTCTAAGTGTTATTGCTGTTGCTATCTCCCATGAGTGTTTTTAAAAGAAAGCAAATTTCTTTGCTTGGAAATATTGTTCACCTGCTTAGACAGAAAGAGTGGAGAGAATGGGAGGAATCTCCCTCAGTCAGGATTCTGGTAAATGAGGGACCAGTTACAACTGGTCGATCATTAGCCCCAGAGCGCTTTTTCTTGTGAAGGGGACTCAGTCTTTGTGGTCTCTGAACAGGAGAGCTACTTGAGCAGAGTGAAAGAGCCTTACGTTTACGTGCTCCTCCGTGACAGCAGCCGAGGGAGTGAACACCGTCCCTTCCCGGGCGTTGATCATGGACCGAAGAGCCAACTCTTCCACCTGGAAATAGAAAGTAAGGGTCAGTCTTCAAAGAAGCATTAAACAATGTCCTTGGGACCGTCCATCCTCCGTTAGTGAAACCTTGCGGCTTAGAGCAGGTCTCCTCCAACCTTGTGTGGACTTCAACTCCCAGAATTGGAGCAAAGCTGGCTGAGGAATTCTGGGAGTTGAAGTCCACACAAACCTTAAAGTTTGCCAAAGTTGGAGACCCCTGGCTTAGAGTGTGAAAATGTAATTTGGCAAGCCAAGGGCTGTGGACCAGTGGTGAAATCCAATTTTTTTTACTACTGGTTCAGTGGACGTGGCTTGGCGGGCGTGGCATGGGAAGGATATTGCAAAATCTCCATTCCTACCCCACTCCAGGGGAAGGATATTGCAAAATCTTCATTCCCACCCCACTCTGGGGCCAGCCAGGGGAGGTATTTGCTGGTTCTCCGAACTGCTCAAAATTTCTGCTGACGGTTCTCCAGAACCTGTCAGAACCTGCTGGATTTCACCCCTGCTGTGGACCCTAGCGCTAAGCCCGAATGATCTCCCCGGAGGGAAAAATGGCAATTCCTCTCCTGCAATACAGACAGTCCTCAATTTAGGGCCAGAAGTTCCATTTGTAAACAAGGTGATTGTTAAATGAGTAGCACCCGAATTTACAACCTTTTTGCTACGGTTATTTAGGGTATTGCTGCAGTTGTTAAGTGAATCACACGGTTGTTAAGTGAATCTAGCTTCCCTCATTGACTTTGCTTGTCAGAGAAGTCAGCTGGGAAGGTCACAAATGGTGATCACATGATCCTGGGACACCGCAACCGTCATAAATACATGCCAGTTGCCAAGTTAAAACATGTGATGAATAGTTGCAGGAACTGGGCATGGCTAGTCTAGTGAAGAGAAGGACCAGGGGAGACATGATAGCAGTCTTCCAATATTTGAGGGGCTGCCACAGAGAGGAAGGGGGTCAAGCTATTTTCTAAGGCATCGGAGGCCAGACAAGGAACAATGGATGGAAACTGACCAAGGAGAGATTCAACCTGGAAATAAGGAGGAATTTTCTGACAGTGAGAACCATCAACCCATGGAACAGAAGTTGCCTTCAGAAGTTGTGGGAGCTTCATCACTGGAGGCTTTCAAGAAGAGACTGGACTGCCATCAGTCAGAAATGGTGCAGGGCCATGATGGCGAACCTATGGCACAAGTGCCAGAGGTGGCATGCAGAGCCCACTCTGTAGGCATGTGCACCATCACCAGCTGCTCTTCTGGTTTCCGGTGCGCACATGCTCATCAGCCAGCTGGTCTTCGCAGATTCCTGACGCGCCAGAAAATGGCCTGGAGACAGCCCAAAAAACAGCTAGAAAACGGCCCGGAAAACACCCCCCAAAATGGCTTAAAAACACCTCCCAGAATGGCCGAAAACGCCCAAAAAAAACAGGCATGCACGCGCCAGCCAGCTGGTCTTCGAGTTTCCGGTGCATGCAAACACCAGCTGGCCAACACGCATGTGCGTGACAGTCCAGCACGCGCCCCCACACATGTAGTCTGGTTTGGGCACTTGGTGCCGAAAAGGTTTGCCATCACTGGTATAGGGTCTCCTGCCTGGGTGAAGGGTTGGGCTAGATGACCTATAAGGTCCCTTCCAACTCTGTTAATTTGTATCTAAGTCCCCAAATTTTGATCATGTGACTGGGAATCCTGCAATGGTCCTTAAGCATGAGGAGTAGTTATAATTTACTTTTTTTCAGTGCTATTGTCAAAAAAATGCTAAACAGGTGATTGTAAGATAAGGACTAATCTGTACATCTTCCGTAAAGCTGTCTAGTCTTCTAATTTCAGAAGGAGAAACCAAACAGTTTTTTTTTAATAAACTACCAGTTCTTAGGTGACATATGTGGGCTCCCCTCTAATTTTATCCCAGCCACAATCCTATGAGATGAGATGAACAGCATATGACCAGTCAAATCTGAAGCCTGCCATTTAGACCAGGGGTGAAATGTAAAATTTGTTACTACCGGTTCTGTGGGTGCGGCTTGGTGGGGCAGGGGTAATGTGACTGGGTGGGCATGGCCAACTTTTTTTTTCTTATGAAAAACGCTTTTAAAATGATCAGGCAACTCAGCTGAGATTGCCAGAGCCTTTTAAAAGCATTTTTTTCAGCTGAAGAGGTTGTAGAAAAAATGCTTTTAAAAGGCTCCTCTGACGATCCCAGCTGAGCCGCGCGATGATCAGAGGCTTTTTTTTTTACTTTTAAAAGCATTTTTTCAGCCGAAGAAAAAATGCTTTTAAAAGTTAAAAAAAAACCCCTCTGATGATCGCATGGCTCAGCTGGGCATGGGCGGAGGGGGTGGGATTTTTTTTACCGGTTCTCTGAACCACCTGCTGCCATTGCTACTGGACGATCCGGTCCAAACCAGGAGCATTTCACCCCTGATTTAGACTGTGGTTACGGGAAGTATTTTCGGAAATTACAAAAAAGCCCTTGATATTTTGATAGAAATACTCTATTTCGATGGAATATCAAGCCTCAGGGAGATTCAGAACCAAGGGGAGTTTGCACTGCTCCCACATTTCAAAGACTAGCCACATCAGGAGGACTAGAAACTGGCTGGGCTTCTTTTAAGCTCTAGGTATCTAAGTATTTAGGTATCCAAACAATTGTAAGCAGATCAGCAGAAGAGGAAGTGGAGCTGAACACCAGACTTAAAGGCTAATCCCCTCCGGAAAGCACATTCCTGGAGGTCTATTTATACTGCCAGCCTTTGTGCCTGTGGCTGGGTCTTGCTTTCTCATTCATACCAGGGTCTTAGCACCTTTCCAACAGCTGGCCGAGCATTCTCCAGCACCTGTGGTATTCAAATAAACATGGCCAACAGCAGGCCTGGAGGATGGCTGGTTAAGCCCTTTTATGGCCCTGAGTGGATGGGGAGAAACGGTGGGGGTTAAGTCTCACGCCACTATCAGAGGAGGAGAGCTATATTAATCTATGGCAGCCAAAATTCAGAAGATGTACCTTTTCAGGTTAATGTATGAAGGCAAACAGGTCTCTGAGGCTGGGCTAGGCTGGGTTGGGCTTCCAAAGACAGATTTGTTCCCGCTGCATAAGACCTTGGATCACAGCCTGCCTTTTCATCCACCCAGAGCTAGTTCTATCAAGACAGGCAGCAGCACCCAGGGAAATCTCCTCTGGGGAATGTATGTTTTACCAACAAAAAAATAAAGGGAGACTATCTATAATCTATTTCAAGCTATTTAGCTCTCATCAGCTAGCCATACCCTTCTGGGATTCAAACCATTCGGTTCTGCAACCCAACAAGAAAAACACAGACTTCAGAGGATAATTAGAACTGCAGAAAAAATAATTGCTACCAACCTGCCTTCTGTTGAGGACCTGTATACTACACGAATCAAGAAGAGGGCCGTGAAAATATTTACAGACCCCTCACATCCAGGACATAAACTGTTTCAACTACTACCCTCAAAACGACGCTATAGAGCACTGCACACCAGAACAATTAGACACAAGAACAGTTTTTTCCCAAAGGCCATCACTCTGCTAAACAAATAATTCCATCAACACTGTCAAACTATTTACTGAATCTGCACTACTATTAATCTTCTCATCGTTCCCATCACCCATCTCTTTCCATTTATGACTGTATGACTATAACTTGTTGCTGGCAATCCTTATGATTTATATTGTTATATTGACCATCAATTGTGTTGTAAATGTTGTACCTTGATGAACGTATCTTTTCTTTTATGTACAATGAGAGCATATGCACCAAGACAAATTGCCTTCAGAAGTTGTGAATGCTCCAACACTGGAAATTTTTAAGAAAATGTTGGATAACCATCTGACTGAGATGGTGTAGGGCAGGGATGTCCAAACATGGCCCCTTGAAGAGTGGTGGACTTCAACTCCCAGAATTCCCCAGCCAGCAACTTGCTCATATTTATAGCTCATGCTGGCTGGGGAATTCTGGGAGTTGAAGTCCACCACTCTTCAAGGGGCCAAGTTTGGACACCCCTGGTGTAGGGTTTTCTGCTTGGGCAGGGGGTTGGACTAGAAGGCCTCCAAGGTCCCTTCCAACTCTGATGTTATGTTATGTTATGTTATGTTAAATTCCTTGTGTGTCCAATCACACTTGGCCAATAAAAATTCTATTCTATTCTATTCTATTCTAACCTGGGCTACTTGCATATTAGGTAGATGTATTAACCTCTAAGCCACAGGCTCTCCTTGCTTTGTCGACTATACTGGTAAATATAAATTCAGCACAAAAATACTTTGCCGTGAAAACGACTGCCTACGAAGGCTCCTGGATTGGGGCTGAAAGGCGAAAGTGGAAGCAGTATGCTCCATCCCATATTTGGGTGGACCAGGTTGCCCTGATAGACCGGCCTCACTGGAAAAAACCACACATTTCTCTGGGGAAGTCCCCAGCCTCTGGAACAATATCTCTTCAGAGAAAAAGGTCACACACACACACACACCGGTCTCCCTAGATTTCCCGACAGTTCTTAAAACCTGGCTTTGGTCCCAGACCTGGCGTTGATTATACTGCTGTATTTTGGGGAGGGATGTGTGTGTGTGTGTGTGTGTGTGTGTGTGTGTGTGTGTGTGTGTGTGTTCTTTGATCCGAGTTATTGTTAGATCATTTTAGTCGGAGCAGTCCAACTGCTTTAGACATTATCTGTTTTTATGGATTATTTTTTGTTTGTTTGTTTGTTTGCCTAGAGATAAACTAAGAACTGAATATCTCAAGGGATGTCTGTCAGAAAAAGCCAGCACATCCTCAGAAGCCTTCTAAGCCAGGGGTCTCCAACCTTGGCAACTTTAACCCTGGCGGACTTCAACTAAAGCAAAGCTGGCTGGGGAATTCTGGGAGTTCAAGTCCACTAGGCTTAAAGTTGCCAAGGTTGGAGATCTCTTTTCTAAACAACTCCTACAAATTGAAGGGAGGTGGACAGGCACAAAGGATGGGTTTCTGCAGTTATGGCCCTCCATTTTTGAAATGCCTTCCTTTGGAACAATCTGCCTGGAGCCCCCGACTATGTCTCCTAGCAAGCTAGACCAAGCCTTTTCTCTTTATCAAAACGTTTAAAATCTTTATCATTATGGTTTGATGCATTTTCTGTTCTCATTCCTCCAGAGTTCCTCAATCCTTAACTGGGTTAAAAATAACAATTCTTCTGCTGCTCGGAGTTAAATACTTGAGATGGACATCAACTGAAATGATAAACAACAATAGCACAACACAAAGCCAAACACCCACCGAACAAGGGCCCATTCCCACAAAACCAAATGCAGGTGTGGGGTTGAAGCAGCAGCTTGGATGGCTGCTTTGGCCTGGATCAGGCTAACAAGCTTTCGTCTCTTAGGACCCCTCCCCACTTTTAAAAATTATAGAGAATCACAAATAAGCTTTTGTTCGCATGGCTTATATTTATCAATATTTACCATGTTAAAATTTTAAACTGATACATTCACTGCTACTGGTCCTTGATATGTTTCATGGGATTTTTAATATTGAATTATATAGGCTGGCAAATCATTTTGATTTCAAGGATCCCCATGGGACCTTTAATTATAATTGGAGACAATTATAATTGGCCTTTACAAAGCATTGGTGCAAGGAACATAGGCTTCGTTACCCTTCAATCTGACGTCCTATGGCTTTTGGATTAAAACACCCATCATCCCCAGGCAAAGAAAAGGTCCAGGGGGTGGGGGGAGAGAGAGGTAGGCCATGCAGGAGGATCTTTTGGGGGAAGTTGAGTTACAACCCTGCCTGCAACCCTCTCTTTTTGTGTGTGGGTGCAAAAGCCCCCACTTGCAGTCTTCCAAATTTATTGGACTATCATACCCATTATCCTGTGCCTTGGGTCTTACAGACCTAGAGACAATTGTGGGAGAGGAGGGGGGGGGAAATTCTCAGTCCTCCGGATCCTGCTTATCCCAAAGGTGCTTTTTTGTCTTTTTTCCAGGAGACAACTGGACTTTCTGTGGTTTGTTTGTTTTTTCTTTGAAGACGTTTCGCTTCTCCTCCAAGAAGCTCCTTCAACTCTGGCTGGATGGTGGAGAAGGGAAGTCAGAGCTGAAGACGCTTCTTGGAGGAGAAGCGAAACGTCTTCAAAGAAAAAAAAAACCTTGAAAGTCCAGTTGCCTCTTGAAAAAGCACAACTGGGACAATTGACGGGGGGGGGGGAAACCGTTGGGGACCCCCTTCCTCCCGCCCCCCTCCGCTCAGAGGCTCTACCTTTGGGGTGACAGCGCCCCACGCCGCCCAGGCGGGGTGCGACACGCGTGTGGGCGTCCACACGTGCGCAGTTCGGGGCTCCCCCTCCTCCCCCGGGGGCTGGCCCCGCTCCCTCCCTCCCTCCCTCCCTCCCTCCCTGCGCACCTTGAGGCGGGTGAGCTGGTCGTGCAGCGCCTCCTTGACCCGCAGCAGCGTCTCCTCCTCCTTGCGGAGCTCCTGCAGGCGGCTCAGCATCCTGCTCCCCTCCTCCCCGCCTCGGGGGGGGGCGCGCGCGCAGGGATGACGTCGCCCGGCGACGGCCCGGAGGGAGAAGAGGCAAGGGACGCGGGAGCCGCCATCTTGCTCCAGGGCGGAAGAGAGGGTTAGAAAAAGACACGTGCCTTGTTTCTTGGCTCGAGGCTCTTAATGTGTGTGTCCCCACACAAAAAAAAAAAAAATGGGGAGGGGAGCAAAAGCCAACAGTGGCATGGGTGGAAAGGCGGCTAGCGGCAGAGGGGAGCAATCACCCACCCACCCACAGACCCTTTTCGCTCTGTCCGTTATTCCTCAGCCCAGGGCGTTCTCCTCCAGGGACGGGGAAGAAACGCGAATGGGCTTGTTTTGGTTTTTTTGAAAGCTTGTTAGCAACCTAGCATTTGTGAGGGAGGTGGGCAGCTTAAAAATGCGATCAATAAATCCTCGCATATTGCCAATCTTTGTGTCGCAAATCTGCATTTCCCCCCCCCCCTGCTGCCCGGTTTGTCCCCGTAGAGCTCAAGAATGCAAGTTTATAGCTCAGGGATCTACAACCTTGGCAACTTGAAGACTTGTGGACTGAGGAATTCTAGGAGTTGGAGTCCACAAGTCTTCGATGGAGACCCCTGCTTTAGCTTCAGAAACGGCGATTAAGCACTGCAGTATCTGCAAGATTAAAAGGCCCCATTTCCCTGTATTGATTTAGCCAGGTTGTGATATAAGGAATACACGTGCTCACATTTTTAAATCTGGTAGAGTGAGTTTCTTCCTTATAGACCTTTAAATTAATTTGTGAGCTTACAATGCATTCCCTATTTTGGAAAATCTACTCAATCACAGAACACGGAAACACCATCTTATTACCTGGGTGAAGCCCAGGCGGCCTTCAATTCCCAGGCATTATTCCTTCACATCAGCTTTTTTGTTATATAGCTGGGAGATCCCCGAGCAGAAAGCGTTAAAGCCAAACATTCTCCAAATCTGAGGCAACCTAGCATCCTTGTTTCCTGTAATGTAATGGTACATTTAATAGATACACAAATAGCATATCTGCTTTTCCCATCAATTCCTATTTTTCATTGAGATATTTACGCAGGAACAAAAAACATTAAGTAACAAAAAAGCAAGAAACCACTTGTAAAGGTCCCACGTTTTTTTCTCCAGACATCTTGATAGAATTCCTCTTCTTTTGGTAGCTTGACAGAAGTTATTAAGATTGCGAAAGGAACGAGACAGGGATGTCCCTTATCACCATTATTGTTTGTTTTGACTCTGGAACCATTATTAGATAAAATATGAGAATTAATGAAAATAGAGGGAATTAAGATTAGACAATATGAGTATAAAGTTAGAGCTTTCGCAGATGATGTAGTGATTACGTTAACGAATCCTATAAATTCAAGTAGATTTTTGTTGGAAGTAATTGATAAATATGGAAAGGTATCAGGATTTAAAATAAATCAGAATAAAACAAAAGTGATAATTAAAAATATGTCTATACAACAGAAACAAAAACTAGAGGAAATGACAGGATTTGAGGTAGTAAAAAAGGTTAAATATTTAGGGGTCTATATTAGCTCATCGAACAAGAAACTTTATAAGAATAATTATGACTTGCTATGGCAAAAAGTTCAGAATGATATGAGTGGCTGGAAGAAATTGCAGTTATCCCTATTGGGAAGGATTGCGGCTATTAAAATGAATGTGTTACCTAGATTTTTGTTTCTGTTCCAGATGATACCAATAATTAAAAAGGATAAAAATTTGGAAGATTGGCAGATTGGGATTAACAAATTTATATGGCAGGGTAAAAAGGCGAGGGTTAAAATGAAAATAATACAGGACTCACGGGAAAGAGGTGGTTTAAGAATGCCTAACTTTAAACTATATTATGAAGCAGTAGCCCTTTCAGTAATAAGTGACTGGTTTAACTTAACAGAGGAAAGAATTTTGAATATAGAAGGTTATGACTTGTTATATGGATGGCATGCATACTTATTTTATGAAAAAAGTGGATAGGGCTTTTAAGAATCATGTGTTGAGAAGTGCTCTTTTGGTCTGGAAAAATATTCCTATAAATTAGAATACAAGATTCCTATATGGGCGAGCCCTAGACATGCAATAGAGAATATAAATATAGAACAGAAACAGGAAATGATTACTTATAAAGAACTTTTGTATGCTGAAGGAGGTAGATTGCAATTAAAATCATTACAGGTATTAAATGAAGAAGGGAGGAATTATACTTGGTTTCAATATGGGCAAATAAGTGCTAGATGGAAAGAAGATCAAAAAATTGGTATAATGCAAAGGGAGGAAAATTTAATGAAGCAAATTAGAAATCAGACCCAGGAGCATATAAAGAGATTGTATAATGTGTTGCTTGAAATAGATTCGGAAAAGGATTTGGTAAAGGATTGTATGATAAAATGGGCACAGAATATTCAGGAACCAATAATGTTGGAAACATGGGAGAAAATTTGGGTTAGAAATGTTAAGTTTACACAAGCACAGAATTTAAGGGAAAATTTTTATAAGATGTTTTATAGATGGCACTTAGATCCCAAAAAATTATCATGTATGTATCCTAATATCCAAAATTAAGGTCTTTTGCATAAGAATTTGGTGGGGTCTTTTGGATAAGAATTTGGTGGATTATTCAAAATGTACTGAAGAAGAAGATAAAGTTCCTGCCACAATTTTTCCTTTTGGGAATTATAACGGATTGTACAGGGATTGAGACTAAATTGATTCTGAATTTAATAACAGCAGCAAGACTGTTGATTGGACAATACTGGAAGAAAGAAGAGATACCTACAATAGAAGAATGGATATTGAAAGTTATTAATTTGGCTGAGATGGCTAAAATCTCAGCGTTTTTAAAAGACAATACGCAGGAAAGGTATTTAATTGAATGGAAAAAATGGATTGATTATCTACAAAACAGATATCAGATTAAGAAATATCAGATTGCCTTTGAATAATTAGAAAGTTATTTTATGTAATGGGGAGGGGGTTGGGAGATGAAAAGCTTTGGATGTGGTTATTTGGATTGGAAGGGAAAATTTTATTCTGTTTGGTTTATGTATAACAATACCTTGTGATTGACCCGGGAAGCCGGGGGGGGGGGGGTGTTTGTTGTTGTTTTTTGGGAGGGAGGGGGGAAAAAGGGGGGAAAATGTTTTTGTTTTTTAACTCTTTCAATAAAAAAAAAAAAAAAGAATTCCTCTTCTGTGGCTGGGATGGAAACCTCGCTGAGGAAATCCGGTTTTCTCCTTCTGCCATTCCTGCAGCATCTGATTAAATTTTTATGCTGTTGGACCCTCGGGTGAATACGGTCATGCAAAGAGCATCCTTTAGCTCAGTCATGCTGCTCTATTTCTAATTATCTTGCGTTCTACTGAGTTTTGCTACTCTGCAAATAAAAGATGAAATGACCACACCATTTTGGATATTTTTTTTTATTATGGGTAAATTTGAGACCTTTTGAGCATTGAATCATAAAAGTGCAGAAATTCTCTTTTTATGCTGTACTTTCACTCTTTTCAGCACCTGCCACTTGGATCTTCGCTTTCCCTTTCGCTGCCTTCTCCTCTCTGAGTTTGTGCTATCAAAAAACAGAAAACGGTTCAGTCAGTTCTATTCCTTTAAAATAGGTGTTCTGGAATAACATTTCAGAAATGTCAAGCCACTCACATTTTTAGCATGGCGCAGAATAGTGTTACGCCTCATAGTTTTGGCATACGGGTTCAGTTTAACCATGATTCTCAAATTCTTCAGTGGATTCTTCTTAAGGACTCTACGATAGATCTTCTTCCTGCAGAACAGATGGGTAGAAAGAACTGTGAACACAACTTTGGTGGACCACTCGCTGTGCATAAAGGGTGTATCTACCAAGGACCAATACTGGGGAGAAGAGGTCGCATGCAGAAAAGTAGTACAACACAACTCCATCTCCATGGGAACACAAACACACTTTTATCCTCCAGGGAACAAAAGCTTATGGTTTGGATACGTACTTGGGTGGACGTAGGGCCTTCTGGATCTCCTGGCTTTTTAGGATCCTTCCAAGATCAGTATTGGTCATCTTGTGCATTGGCAGACTGCATTGAAAGACAGATTAGAACGAAGATAATTAATGCATTATTCTTTTCAAGGAGGAATATATGTTGGAAGGTATATATAACATGATTACCATTTTGTAATAGAAATAGGTGGAAGAAGCCCAGACTATTATAGTGCAAACCCCTCCAAATGTGATTATCCAGAGAATGGCTCTGGCACTTCAGATATTAAAGACTGCAGGTGTATCTATGCAACACCTGTCAACTACTTCATGGAGTTGCCAATTACACTAAAGAAAGCCCCTCTCCCCTTCAAAGCTCAAGTACTGCACAGCTCCTGCTATATTTCTATATATTATGAATTACTAGAAGAGCTGTGGTGGCCCAGCGGTTAGAAGACAGTATTTGCAGGCTGACTCTGCCCAGTGCCAGGAATTTGATGGAAGGTTCACTCAGCTTTCCATCCTTTGGGTGGAAGTAAAATGAAGACCCAGATTGTTGGGGGAGATATGTTCACTTTGTAAACCGCTTAAGAGAATGCTGTAAATGAAGTGGTATATAAATCTATTGCTATATCCCCATGACTTGTGTTGGAGAGGATCAATTTTTTCAATCAGTATTGGCAAGAATCTGTTCATGCACTGGTATGTAGACCTATGAACCAAAATGTCATTTCTCATCCCCAGGTGAAAAAAGCCCTCCCAATGAAGGGAAAGGATACTGCTCAGTTCCCTTCAACAGGCTGACCTCAGCACCGTGAAAGGAATAGCAGTGTTTAACAGTGACTGGGGTCATCCCCATTCAAAGACCCCTTGAGCTGGACATGCCTGGGTTCGGACTTTCAGTGTTCCAGTTTGCAAAGCTGAAAATCAGGCCAAGACACACTCACTTGTAGCTACTTTTCAGGGTGGCAGGCTTGCGCCAAGTGCCGTATAAGTCATCCAACTTGCGGAAAGCACTTTCGGTCCAGATGCAGAAACGTCCAACATGGCCACCAGGAGCGAGTCTCAAGAGGTTCAGCTTGTTCACATTGAGAAGAGTGATTCCTATTAGGGGAGAGAATGCCAGATGCCCTTTCATGTAAAACATACCCACAAGGAGGAAATTATTTGTTAAAACTCAAATCCATGAAGTTTAGAAAGTAAATGCGTCTCAAATGAAATCCACCACCTGATACTCAAGTCAGAACTTCCACCAAATCATGTGTTTTCAGAAACACGGACCAATGAAGTGGAATATCATCATTCAGGGCCCTTTTCCAGCCTACAACCCTGTATCCTTGAATCCTGGAGGGTAACTGAAGGGAATACCTGGGATATTCCTGAATGCTTTTATGACGCCATTGTCTTCGTTATAGATAATGCAAGGTCCCCTGCGCTGGATGCGACGGCGGTTCCTCATTTTACCTTTGCCTGCCCGCATGCGCTGAGAGGCATAGACCTGGACAGAAACAGGTGTGTAAAAACCCAAATTCACTACTTCACTATTATAGGACAAACAGATCTGGTACCCAGCAATTCAGAATTTCACCATCGTCAACGTTTATCTGAAACACGGACCAGTGAAAAATTCATCATATGCAAAGGCAACAGTGATTATTATGTATGCTCAGTCGTTTTTGGCATCTCTCTTCGCATTAATCATATATATTTGAACTAAATGCTAAGCTCTTTGAAGTTAGTGAATTCTAGTAATGAACTGGCCAGCAGAGATTTTTCAAGCCAAATAAAACAATCAGTCTCTCCATCAGTCAACAACGCTTCTGCTTTGTAACTGATGATCAACCCACCTTTTTGATATCATTCCAAGCTTTCAGCTTTTTAAGTAGGAGAACAGCTTCCTTTGTTTTTTTGTAGCCTTCAACTTTGTCTTCAACTACCAGAGGAAGTTCTGGAATCTCTTCAATGCGGTGACCTGACATAAAAGATAGCAAAAGCATCATTTAAAGTTTAGAATTGGCAAGTGAAGCCCAAAACCTATTACCCTGACTTTTCCGTTCACTTTCAATTAATTTCTGAGTATATGTAAAGACTTAATGGAGTGATTGAGTTGTCTCCAGAATGACACCTTCTGTGCAACTAGCCTGTCCAATACCTTCATCCTGGCTGAGCATGCTTTAGATCACTGCCACCCCTATCCTAACTGAAAGGGAAGCAAGCTAAGTTTTTATGTGCTCACGGCCTTGTCAAATAATTTCTCCCTACAGGTTCATTTGGCACCTACCCTCATACATCTCAATTAAGGTTCCTGAAGCGTTTTTGTAGTGTTATTATACTGGAATTTATATCTGTGTTCGTTGTAATTACTTTTTGATTTTATAATTGCGACATATCATTCCTGTCTTGCAGTATTATTTTAGGTTTTATGGTTTTATCTATTGTGAACTTGATGTGGTTACAAGGATATTTATACAAGTGCAGTAAGTGAAACATTTAATACCCTTTCCTAGATACTATTTTATAGGCTCAGTTCAATCACATTTACCCTGTACACCACTGCCATTGCAGAAAAATACTTGCCTTTAGACATGACTAGAGCTGGAAGAGCAGAAGCTGCCAGGGCAGAGCAGATGGCATAGCGCTTCTGAGTGATGTTCACTCTGCGGTGCCAGCGTCTCCAAGTTTTGGTTGGGGCGAACATGCGGCCTCCACGACACATCTATGCATCAGCCGTCAAGGATGGAACTGTCTTTTTATTGCAGAAAGCCCCTCTTCCACCTTGCTCAGAGTTAAAGGATCATCAATCATCTGCACCAGCTGATGACAGCAGGCAACTGTCACTGAATACAGAGTAAGGCGCAAATTACAACATCATTGCAAGTAAGGAACCTCTCTTCTTGTAACCAAAACATGGCAAGCAATTGGTGTTGGGTTTTCTATGCTACAAGGGCTTTAAGTGAACTGCCCATCAAACAAAACAAACATTTTAAATCATAACACTGAAGTTCAGAAGCCATCTACATTAGTTTCTATGCATATCAAATCATTTGTGTAATGAAGGATACATTGCCAAAAGCACCCTGGCCAGATCGATGAGTTCCACCCCCACGAACCCTCGGAATACGAGCAACTGCCCTTCCGGTACCCCAAGATTCAGCACTGGTCTGGTGCCCTAGGGAGAGGAAAAAAATATATATTCACCAAATTATAGATACTAGGTAATTTCCGCAAAGAGTTAAGCACACTAACATCAGATCATCTAGTAATATTAATAAAAGCAAACTTTTTCCAACAGGCCTTGGAAGCAAACATTTGCTTCATGTTTCCTAATGAATCTATAATGAACTATTCTAAATGTTGATTTTTTTTGAAAGTGGTTATAATTGATTTTGATTTTTTGCAAGTTTATATATTATCTAAAGACATGATTGCAGTGGTATGGAAATATGGGAAATTCAAGACCAAGAGTAAAATTTTACCATTCTGTGAATACTAATGCTTTCTGTTACAGAATCCCATTTTCAAACCCACTCTTTGGATGATCTTAAATCCCAAACTTAATGAACGCACTATGATGTTTGGTTTTTTTTTAAAGTTAACATCTGAAGAAAGTATATTTCATAGTGGATTACTGCATATTTCAAATCAAGTATCATCACTGCTTGGGATGTGATAACTGCCATCAATTTTAATATTGAAAAGCAGTGAATGTCCATTTTTCAAACGTTACAAAACACAACTCTTCTGCAACTTACCTGCAAGTTCACTGACGGCATAGGGCTGCCTGCTGTTCTTCCTCAAATTAGTATGAACAAAATTCACAATGTCTGGGCGAATCGGAGCCTTGAATACAGCAGGCATGGTGACATTTTTACCTGAAACCTCTCCCTTTTCGGAGTAAACCGATACTAATGGTCGAGTACAAGCCTGGAGAGGGAAAAGGCACATTAGGCTTGCAATTCAAAGCATTCTACTGATGCTCAATAACATAGAACTATTGCTCAGTTTATAGGAGTCGTCAGTTCAATGGCAACAGTTTATGGACAGCAGGCAACCGTCCCTGAATACCAGATAGGACGCAAATTACAACATCATAGCAATACATGTGTTCAATGCATTGGATTCTGCACGCCTATACCTAGCATGGTGCAGCATAGTGCATTTTGACTTTAATGTTAAATATGAATTATACTGCCTCTCAGCATGGAAATTTGATTTACCCTTAATACTTGGTGGGGGGGGGGATGTCATCTAACACTGAGCAGTTGAAACACAAAGATAATAATGGAAGAACTGCTGTCTCAAACTTCATTTCACAAAGGACTACCCCATCCGAATCCTTCTGCAAGGATCCACTGAACTCATAATTTGCTTCACAAAGCCAGTAAGTGAATTTCAGCCACTTGCAATCATTTCCAGGAATAACAATCTATGTACTCTATTAGAATAGAATAGAATAGAATAGAATTTTTAGTGGCCAAGTGTGATTGGACACAAAAGGAATTTGTCTTGGTGCGTATGCTCTCAGTACTCTTATTATTAGGACATAGTAATAGTTTAGATCAGGGGTCTCCAACCTTGGCAACTTTTAAGCCTGGAGGACTTCAACTCCAAGAATTTGGGTGTTTTTTTTCTGGGAATTCTGGGAGTTGAAGTCTGCCAGGCTTCAAGTTGCCATGGTTGGAGACCCCTGGTTTAGATCATACCAATACTTATGTAGTCACACAAGGTACCACAAGCCTACACTCATCTTGCAACTACAAAGAACTGAAATGAAGGCATGTGGCTAATTTTTGGCCGTAATGCTACAGCTGAGAGGTAACTCAATATAGAGATTCCATCTGGCTCGGCATTTCGATGGGGGGGGTGTTTCTGTGTCATCTAACACTACCTCAATGCTCCTTGATCAGCTGAAAGGCCTTTTAACACCCCGATCTGCTGACTTGCTTCAAGAGGCCCAAGCGTGAATTTCACCTCCTTACAACCAATCCCGAGACTTATTTATTACTGTCAAGATTACAATAACCACCTAGCATGGGGTTACAACAAGAGTCGTGCTTTAATATGGTCAGGAATCTACGCTTCCATTATTGTTGCTGGTAGAGCGATCGCGGATGGGCTCCGCGGTGCGTGGCGGCCTCCTTGGAAGGACCATCTTCCCCTCCCCCCCCCCACCTAAAAGCGGGCGAGGGCTCCCTGCGAGGCGAGGGCCGGGCCTCCGCCTCGGCTCGCTCGGCCTCCACGCGGCAGCGACTCCTCCATGACTCCCAAGATGGCGCCTGCCCGGCCTCCTCTCTCTCTCTCTCTCCCCGCGTTCCCTAGAAGGCGCCCCTTTCGCTCCCCGCTTGTCAGCCGAGGCGTTCCGGGCCGCGCCGCCCGCCACGGCTTCTCCCCCACCCGGCCCGCTTCCCTCCTCACCATGATGGGCGCCTTCCAGACCGCTGAGGAGCCCCTCGCGCGGCGCCCGTCTCCGCCTCAGGCCCGACCGGAAAAGGAAGGTCGCCTCGCACCTTCTAGGCTTTTGCCGCTTGCGCGCACGGCCCCGCCCCTTACGAGCGGAGTAAGCGCCCCTCAGCCGGCGGCTCGCCCGCGTCTTCGCCCCTTTCCGTTCTGATGTCCTCGTCTAGCGAAGATGAAGGGAAAAATCTTTTCCAGCCGCATTCTCCGTTTAAAGTTTCCTCAGGAGACGTCGGGATTATCTGTGGAGGGGGGGGGAAGAGAAATGATCTGGGAGGCGTCTCTCTTCGGCGGAGGGATTCCTCAAGAGTCCACGGGTGATGGAAAGTAGTTCTGGCGCGCAAGTTCGAGCTACATAAAGCGACTGCGCATGCGTGCGGCTCCCGGGTAGCTGACCGTCTCTGAGGCGGCGGGGCTCGGATGGCTTCGCGGCGGCGACAGGAGGAGATCCTCCGCTTCCACAGCTTCCTCCTGCAGTAAGTGGGCCCGTCCTCCTCCTCTAATCTTGGAGCTGTTCAAAAAAAATTAGGGTTTTTAGCTGTCCGCTTTATCCTCACAACAACCCAGCGAGGTAGGCTTGAAAGGTAGAGCTGAGGTTCACGAAGCTCCAGTTTAAGGGATAATTATAAAAATAGAGAGGGAAAAAACACACCAGGAGGGAGCCTTACTAGCCTTGCAATGCAGTAATAGGACGATTATTATGATTTAGTTTATTTTTATTCTCTTGCTGATAAAGTCTGCCATTCAGATAATTGCATTTAGGTTTCTGCTGGGGGCTCTTTTGCCTCATACAACTAACTAACTAAAAATCAAGTAAACTGATATGACCCATATTTAGTTATTTTGTAATTTTTACAACCCATTCCATTCCTGGACTGGTGTTGCCATTCATGGCTTAATTCTTGAGGGAAGATTTGAACCCAGGCCCTGTCCTGTTCAAGGCTGGGCATGAAAATACTGGAATGGGTTGAAATTCGTGGAGGCTGTGAAAAAAATGTAATATATACCTTGGCAAAACTAAGGAAAGATTTACGGTGTGACCAATTAAAGAAGACCATGATGGTTTCTCTCCAGCTCTTGGTAAATACTACTGGTAATACAGGTAGTTTTACAACAATTCATTTAGTGACCATTCGAAGTTACAACAGCACTGAAAAAAGTGGCTATTTTTCACACTGATGACCCTTGCAGCATCTCCATGGTCATGTCATCAAAATTCAGATATTTGACAACTGGTTCATACTTATGACCGTTGCAGTGCCCTGGGGAGTCATGTGATCCCCTTTTGCGACCTTCTGACAAGCAAAGTCAATGGAGAAGCCAGATTTTATTTATTTATTTGTCAATCATATATAAGATAATTTAGTAACTTAATAATTGTAGTGATTCACTTAACAACTGTGGCAATAAAAGTTGTAAAATGGTGCAAAACTTAACTGTCTCAATTACCAATAAAAAGTTTGGGCTCCATTGTGGTCATACGTCGAGGACTACCTGTATGTAAACATCATTTGACTGTTGACGAGGACTACCTGTATGTAAACATCATTTGACTGACAATATCTCCACTGATTTTTCAGGTGTATAATGCAATGGGAAGGACCCAATGCAACACAAAGCCTTATGTGGTGCAGAGGCTCTTCGAAAATTGCTGCCAAATCATATTTTTAATGTACCAGAAGAGAGTTATACAGGTAGTCCTTGATTTATGACCACAGATGTGCCCAAGATTTCCATTGCTAGAGAAAGAGAGTTGTTAAGTGAGCTTTGCCCCATTTTATAACAGTTGAGAATAGAATAGAATAGAATAGAATAGAATAGAATAGAATAGAATAGAATAGAATACTTTATTGGCCAAGTGTGATTGGACGCACAAGGAATTTGTCTTTTGGTGCATAAGTTCTCAGTGTTCATAAACGTTATATGTGATAAATGATGATCATAGTCATCATTAAGTTAGTAACATGGTTGCTAAGTGAATCTGACTTCCCCATTTCTTGTCAGAAGGTTGTAAATGGTGATCACATAACCTGAGGACACTGCAAAGATAAATATGAAGCATATTTATATAAATATAAATATGAAGTTGCCAAGCAATCAGATTTTGATCATGTGATCATGGGGATGCTACAAGTGTGAAAAAAAGGTCATAAGTCATCTTTTTCAGTTCCATTTTAACTTTGAATGGTCCCTAAACAAATTGTTGGAAGTCTAGGTCTACCTGTATTCAATTCCCATTTAGAAAGGCTGGAGGGGGGTTGTGTATGAGCTTCCAATAATTTATGAATACATTGGTTGGATTTTAATGGAAGCTGCTCATGTAGTTTTGGAGAATTTTTTACACCACATGTATTCACAATAAATAATAGCAAATAATACCATTAGAATAAGTACTAAACTCTATAATTAATTGTGTAATTAATTGCATTTAGTTATATCAATTCAAATCAGTTGTTTTTCCATTTTCTTACGTTTGCTTCTAGATTTATCCGCTTTGGGGGATGCCCCCTTCGTGCACATTTCATTAAGTTCAAATTACAACTTTGGCTGTGCTTTGAAAAACTATAATATATACCTTGGCAAAACTATCTAAGGAAAGATTTACACAGTGTAACCAATTAAAGAAAATACTCACACAGGCCAAATATGCATCCTAAAAGGTTTGAATGAATGAAAAAATAGTTGATCGTTCTTGTATAAAAATGTGGGGTTAGTCTTGGCTAGTACTTGGATGGGACACTCCCAAGAAATCCTAGGGCAATAGGCTAGACTGGGAAGTTTTATAAACATCTCAGAAAAATCCAGCTGGTGAACTTGCACCAGTTACTCTCTCTCAACCTGAGGAAGAAAGCAGAAGGAAGCCATTTTCAAAAATCTTGCTAAGAAAACTGCAGGGACTAGTCCAGACAGTCACCAGGAGTCAACCTTGACTCAACCCCCCACCCCCCAACAGAATGAGCTGCTTCCTTTGACTTTGATTCCTTGTGAGTCTTAAAATTAAACTTACCAGTCACCCTGTAGGGGAGAAGGGGAGCATACAAAGTTGGAGGGGGGGTGAAGGAAGGGAGGGAGGGAGAGAGGAATTGAAGGAAGGAAGGAGAAAGAAAGGGTTCAGATTTCAGTTTTCAGCCTTAGGAAGCCCAGTAAAGGATCTGGTTCACCTGGTCTCATCCAATATGCATTTCAGAAGCCGCAGACATGTGGAAAGTTGTTACGTTATCGGAAGAATTAGGCAAATCTAATATTTGTCTATCTATAGACAGACAGATATTAGAACTGTAGTAGTTTACAAGATGCATTGTGAATATTGGCTGGAACCTGTATACTTTATTGGTAGTCCTCATTTGGTGACTGACTTGTTTAGTGACCACAGTTACTGTACAACTGTGATAAAATTTTTCAACCAATCATATTTATCACTTTTTACAGGTCTGTAAAGCAAAGGAACCTAAAGTAAGAGCATAAGCACAGTTGTTTCATTTGTTGCTGGTCCCAACGTGGTTGCTAAATGAGAACTATTGAGAGCTCTGTTATGGGTACCTCTTTCTTTTCTTCTGTGCTCATGAAGTTGCCATTTTGCTTATACTATAGTCAAGAGAATGATATAGAATTGTCTTGTATTTTTCTCTGTGCTTATAATAAGCAGGAAGGTGATGGATGGAATTTTCTTATTTTCTAGGTTGCCTCATGATAGATTGACTTTAAAAGTATAGGCACATCTCGTTAAACAGCATTTTAGTGGTGGTTATATTCTGAAAATTCTACCAGGATTAATTTCATTTTGCTCTTGAGATCTGTTTCCAGCATTCAGAAAAAATAAGTAAATCATTATTTATATTTCAGAGTATATGAAGAAGGAAAGCAGAATAATATAACTGGCCCTTCTACTTTTGAGGTATGTTTATTAAGTGTTTTAAACATAGTATTAGTTTACAGGAAAAGGTAATGAAATTTAGAAATGCTAAGTTTTAAAATAGTTTAATGTTAGATCTAGATTCTACAAGAGGAAAATATATAGTGCTGAATGAAATTTAATTTATTTTTATTTTTTAAGTCGGTGAAATGTTCCTTCTTGTAAGGATTAGTTTGGAGAGGTAGTATATGTACTCCAGAGGGAAACATAGGATATAAGTATAATAAATAATAAAAATGACAAGTCATCTTAACAGAAAATTTGTATAATTCAAATTGCAAATTTGGACTGTTGATACAAATTAATTTGAATACATTCTATGAAAGGAAATATAGATTTATTTTCTCTCTTGTCTGTAGCTTGGTTTGTGTTATTTTTATATAGCTTTGTGATTGTTTTCTTTAAATTTTATTTTGCTAGGGAAGGACTTTTCATAAGTCCTGGAGTCTGCTATAAAGCATGATTGCCAAGTTATGCATGTATCAACATTAAAACTCTTATATAGTCTGGTAGAAAAGCATCTTAATTCTTCACACAGTCTTTTATCCTCTGTCCTCTAAGGAGATCCCAGACTATAGAAAGTTACTGAAAAATCTGATCTGAAATTCTGACATCTGCTACTTTGAAGTAAGATTAGGCTGCAAAGGAAAGGATGTGCATGAATGCAAATTGCTATAAATTTGCCTTCCATACTTTCAGTGCATAAGGGTATGGTGTTGTAAATCAGATTATTTTTAAATTTAGATTGAGAAAAGTACCATACTGTGGAAGCAACTTGGTGTTTTTTTGTTTTTTTTTACCAGACTGACCTACAAGTCCATTTGATCAGTGAAGGCCATACAAATCCCCTAGAAAAGCTTTGGGACCAAAATGGAGTGTTTTTTATTATACAGAAAATGGTAAGTTGGTATGTAAGTTGACTCTTTCTATATGTTCCACCTTTCTGGAACTTAGCAAATTTTCTAGCACAGCTGCTTTTTTGCAGAGATCAAACGAAGAAAGCAGCAGTCTGGAAGAAGGGCAAAATGGTGAACCTTCAGTTTCCGAAGTTTTCCCGAAAGAGAATTTATCACCATCTCCTCTAGCCCTTTCAAGAGCAAGGTATGTGTGTTTATGTGAATATTTTAATCTTTATCCTTTAGAATATGTATTCTTCCAAAAGCAAAAACTACCAGTAAGTTTACTGCGTAGCAGAACAGCTATAATTCAACATATATTAATTTCTACAAAATGTTATCAACTTTTAATATTCAAGTGAGTAGAATTTTGTACCTATAATTCCTCAAAGAGAGAAAATTATAAGATTCCTTTTGTTTGTGTGTGTATAGTAAGCATTCACATACCTAATGGAATTGGGATTACCTTTCTTTTTTAATTGATGTTAACTGTTTTGGAATATAGATACAAAAAAATAAAGGTTAAAAAAATACAGCAAATACTTTGTAATTAATGATCTGATATACTGGTAATGTCTTTGCACCATTGATAGGCACTTGATTTCTCTCTACACAATGTCTCAAAATCCAAACATGAAACATTTACAAATAAGCCATGCAGTGCAGCTTCCTCCACTCTGGGTACGATGTGAACCTTCTGACCCAAAACAGACTATTTGGCTTGGAGCAGAACCTTTGAGGAGTGGAAATAGCCTTTCGGGAATCAGGCTTCACACTATTAATTGTAATGGTAAGTGTCTATGGGAGAATTTTAGTTACCCAAGTCATGGTTGTCCAATAGGTGCTTTTCAAAAGGCAAATGAACCATGTTTTTCCTTGAAGACAGAAGGAAAGAAGACTGAAGAAGCTTCTTGGATAAGGAGTGAAACATCTTCAAGGAAAAACAAAGTCCAATTGCCTTTTGAAAAAGCCATTTGGTACGGTTTTGGCTTGTGGTGGGAGGTTCCATCAGCAATGAGTAGAAGAAATGGAAAAATCCACTAATGGTTTTTTAAAAAAGAATCCAGGATATATACTTCTTCTAAAATGAAACCTGTTTTAGCAAATTGATTCAGACAAAGTATTTTTTTTGAAGTTGTGGGCTAAAACTGTATGTAATAGTATGTAACCTTCCACCGTTAGCTGAAGACCTATTTATTCTTCCGCGCGGGCGTGGCGTAAAATGGGTTTTAGTTGGATTTTAATGGAGTTTTAGATTGTTATGTATTTTATATTAATTATCAGCCAATTTGAATAAATTTTTTAATTCTGATTTTATTGTATTATATTTATGTATGCTATTTTTACCTGGCTGTAAACCGCCCTGAGTCCTTCAGGAGAAGGGCGTTATACAAATTATACAAATTAAATTATATAATAATAATTAAATTATTATTATTATTATTATTATTAGAGTAGCCTCTAGAAATATCTCTTTGAATATATGTTTTTCTCTGCTACTTCAAGCATACAGATTAATTGAGGTATGTTATTAGTTGCTAATTACAATTACGGTATTCTTTACATTTTAGCTGCTGATAGGAATAATAGAATTAATATTAGAAGATTTTAAAAATGAAATCAAAGCTTTTTATCAAGTTTCGATAATTAATTATTAGCCCTCATTTAATTCAGTTTTTTTCCCTAGGTCCCGTTTCAAATAATAATTATTCTATTGGCTTGGAAGAACTGAAAGAAAATCATAGAATGAGACATCATGCTTCAGATGTATGTTTATTTTGATTTTTATTCACAACCAAAAAAATTTTAAAAATGAAACAAACCTCAACTGAAAATTTTCTTAAGTTTAGTATATAGTGCTTTATTACATAGCACGATAACTTTAAATTTAATATATGCTGAATCATTATATACTGAATGCAGAGAGAGGCCTTTGTTTTCAGTGCGGCTTTTAGGGAGTTTTTATTACTGTAGTCTTAATCTGATTTTAAGGTAATTTATAAAATGTGATGTTTTCATGGCTACAGTCGTTCAGCATGGCTGGCTATAGCTGTAAACTCTTTTGTGTCGTAGCTGACAATCACAGGCTTTGCCCGTTATGAATTTCTCGAATCCCCTTCACTGGATTCCTTGACTCAGGAGGATTCTCTTATTCCATTGGAGAGAAATATATACGCAGATTTTGCTTGGGAGGGTGTAAAAACGATGCTGCAGACCCCTCCCCTCTCATCTGCTGCTCTGCTGGTAAGGAAATCAACAGTTTCAATACTGTGATAATAATAGATGCTGAAATGTTGCTGCTAATTTAATAAACATTTAATTGTGAACAGGGTAAAGGAGGAAGTGTGTAAATGATCTTGTACAACATTTGAATCTCAAAACAGGCAATTCAAGAAATAATGAATATAAGTAAATGATTCATTCTTTCTAGACCTAGACCCCATATATAGGGGATCACATACTGATAGATAGATAGAGATATGAATCATTTTATTTTTGAAAATTTCAGGCACTTCAGATGACCTCTGGGAGCCCCTTGAGTTCTGTATATGAGCCAAACAGGGAATTGCAGTTTCTCTTGGTGAGTATTGCGACATTATTTCCCAGTTGGAAAATAATGCTTAGCTGAGTAACAGCAGGGATGATTGCAAGGTTTACTCAACAGTCCTCTTTGAAATGGAATCAAGGTAGAATTGTTAAACATGCTTTAAATGAATGTTTTTAATGCATTAACACTTAAACGTCCTGATAATTTCAGCAGCATTTTTATTTTGTATGTGTGTATCTGGGCACATAAGTATGTGTAATATATTCTTCTGAAGACATAAGACCCCGTAATTGGATCAGTCTTCTTCTGAGGAAGCAGCCTGTATTAAATAGCCATGTATGACATTATATGTTGCACTGTATTGTATCACGCCATGACTTTAGACTTGTTTGTTTTTGGATGATGGTGTTAGAGTTTGGCTGAGACCTTGAAGAATGGAGTAATAAAATGGCCGAAGGCCCTGGAAAGAAAGTCTGCGGTTGAACTAGTAGAGAAACTTTTGAAAGGTAATGCTGAGCATTTTGGAAATAATTCCCTTGGAAGTCTTAACTGAAATATGTGTAATGGCTGAGTTTGCATTGCACACTTGGTCTGCTGAATAAATTTAGAGTGGCTGGATTTACACAGCGCACTAATCCCAAGTGGAAAACACCACATGTGAGCCAATACGTGGGATGGATGCAAGTGTGCCATGTCATTATGAATTGATGCGTTCAGGAAATGTTCCTTCCAGCCAAAGTTGCATGAGAACAAAATGTGTGTTCCATTACATTAAAGCTGATGGCCATTCTTTTTTTCTTTTAGATTTAAAAGATGTAGTAGATGGACAAAATGAAGATGATACTGAGGTATTTGGTAAGATAATGAAAAATATTCCCTCAGAACACTAGATTGACATAATATTTTACCTTGGATGCAAACTGAAGACTGTTTCAATATTGAAGCTTTCAGTGAGTTTTGCTATTTCCGAACTTGATACAAATAGTTGTTGTTTAGCAACTGCTTCGTTCAGTGGCCATTCAGTTATTCAACGCCTCTAAACTTAACTAGAAATGGGAGAAGTTATATTAGAAGTGTCAATCACCCTTTCTTGGAGAGTTGATGACAAAAGAGGGTTATATTTCCTGCCACCTTCATAGCTTTTTAATGCACTTTGTTATTTTGAACCTTTAAAATTCTATCTTATTAATGTAAATACATGGTTGTAAAGTTTCTTTGAACTGTGACATTTAAATAACTAAAATAGTTATTCCAGTTTTATTTTGAAATTTGAAATTTGAAATTCATTTTCCCTTTATTGATTCTCCAGGATAACACTGCTGCAGTCATTGGTTCCATGAAAACGCTTTTTAGTCAGCGCGGAGACCTTGATTTCCTTGAACTGCTGTGGTGTAATATATGGAGAAGTATGTACATTTCTAGGTTCTGTCTCTCAAAACATTGTGAGATGCTCGGTCTTTATGGGGACCAGGGAAGGATTTCTATTAATTCATCTGGTCTACATTGAGTTAGGTTACTGCTTTATTTAATTAATACTTGACTTTTCTCCCACAAGATGTTGCTTCGCATGAGGAACTGGTGAAGTGTTTTTCGTTGGTAATAAGAGCCCTTCAGCATGGAGAACTGCAGACATGGGTGAGTCGGAGTAACAAACCTGGAATGCAGGAAAGAGCCATCCTGTATTTCAGCGTGCCCTGCCTTTTCAAACCAGGAGTTGATGTGAGGTGCAAAGGGATGCACTCCCTAAAACCAGGGGCCAAGATTGGGACAAAGAACTGGGCAGAACCAAATCAAAACCTAAGCTGAATGCAGTTATAGGTGTTCCTTGACTTATGACCATTTTTGAAATTAGGATGGCACTGAAAAATGGGCTTAACGACCTGTGCCCCAAATTGCAGCACCTCCATGTCACGTGATCAGAATTCAAGCACTTGGCAGCCCAGTTGCCCTTATGACCACAGAGCCCCCCCCCCCATCTCTGCTCTTTTGGCTATCCTGCCTTCTGGTGTGGCAACCGTCCCCAGAACTGCACAGTTCTTCAGCTGCTGCCATGCCCAGAAAGCCTCAGCAAGCATTCATTTACCCATCCACCTTCTCGCCCACCAACCTTTCACCTCTTGTGCCCAGCACCTCGCTGCATTTGCTTTCTCATTTTCAGATCCAGCCACTCTGGCAAAGGTTTCCTACACATAGCTAAAGCTGTGCTACCTTCAGAAAGTTTTGTGAAGAGAGGGCAGCTTTAGCCTTCCCTTCAGGAAAGGTGGGGGGCTGGAGAGCCACATGGGGCTGGGGGGAGAAGGCGTGTCCTGCACATGCTTGTTTGTTTTTTAAAAAAAATTAGAAATACGGTATAAATTGGGAACTCCTTGATTTGGGATTGCTTGATAGAGGTTAATGGGTCCTCCATCCTCAAATCTTCTTAATAATATTTCACTGAGCAGTTAACAGAATTCAGATCCTTTGGTTGCCAGAGAAGCAGCCTGTTATGACACAAGAGTATATAGTTTCTTTAATTCTGGCTTAGGTCTATACCTGTTAAGAAACTGCAAATTTATTTCCCAAACCATAGTTAAATAAAATGTGGCTTGGCAGGAGATATCAATCCAGTCAAATAGTCTTACCTGGCCAAATATATGTACTTAATTGCTAGAAATAATGTTAGGGTGTGGTACTAAAAAGTACTTGTTTTCCTTTTTCTTCCTGCTGATCTTTACAGCAGATATATCTACTAGGTGGTCAAGATGGCAGCCACAACTATGTGATTAACACCCCAGCTTGTAGAAGTGTTTTTAATCCGATGTCTTGCATTTCCCCAGACAATAATCTTTCCTTCCCTCTTTCAGGGGATTTTCTTCTGAGGCTTGGGCAGGATAACTCATTCCTTCCCTCTTTCCATCTTCTAATCCCCCAGTGTTCCATGATTCAGTCTCTGTGTTTCGGATTATTTTTTATCCTGATTTAATCTGTGCCCTGTGCATTAGGGAGTCTCAAATATTCTGGTCTCATTTTGTGATTCTTTTCCAAACTGAGTTTAACATGAGACGGGATGATGGTTGGCAACTATATTTTGGTTGAATGATGGGAGCAGGAGGCTTATTTTGCACACTTAAAATGTGTAATTTATGTGGTATTTGGAATTAGATTTATTTAAATGGTTATTTTGAGATATTTCAGGATATATACTATAAAGAGTAGGAGGACTTACATAAAACATTTGTTCTCTTTGTAGATTCATCAAGAAAGTAGCAGTTTACTGAGCAAATTGATCAAGCAATCTTATCATGGAAAGGTGGAAACAGTTTCTCTTGAAGGAGATTCTCCCGTTCAAATGCTTGTAGAAATAGGTGTGGATAAAATGAAGAGAGACTATATCAGCTATTTTGTGGGTATGTTGGGTATCCATCCATTTTGGGTAGTTGTGTGCAAATGATTTATGTTTTCCTCTGAACTATGGAAGGTAAAATTCTTTGGCTGCCTCCTAACTCCAGTTTTTCTTTCAGTTTCTCAGATGGTCCCAATAATGCAAACATGGAAGCAAATCTCATTCTCTCCAGCTTTTGGTTTTCTAATTTTGTAATAAATCAAGGCTTTCATTGCAGCTTTTAGCATTTATTTTGTATGAAATTGTGATACAAATTATTATTTTGTGTTTCAGGCAAAGAATTTGCCATACGGACTCATTTGGTAAGTCATAGTCTTCACTTTCCAAATAGTAAAAGGGTGTCAAACTCGCGGTCCACAGGCCAGATGTGTCACGTATCGCACACGCCCATTTTAGCGAAGGGGGGAAGAGTCACAATACGTCATGTGGTGACAACATGACGATGTGAGTTTAACACCCCTGAAATAATACTATATAAGTAGTCAACAAACACAACTGGGACCAGAATTTCCATTGCTAAGCAGAGGGGTTGTTAAATGAGTCACATCTGATTTTATGACCTTTTTTGCCACAGTTATTAAGTGAATCACATGTTGTTAAGTAAATACAGGTTTCCCCACTGACTGCTCGTTGGAAGCCAGTGAGGAAGGCCGCAAATAACAGTCACATGATTCTGGGACCCTGCAAGTGTCATAAACAGGCTGGTTGCCAAGTGCCTGGATTTTGCCAAGTGATGAGCCGCGGTGGGGCAGTGGTTAAAGTGCAGTACTGCAGACTACTACTGCTGATCACCGGCTGCCTGCAATTTGGCGGTTTGAATCTCACCAGGCTCAAGGTTGACTCAGCCTTCCATCCTTCCGAGGTTGGTAAACTGAGGACCCAGATTGTTGAGGGCAACATGCTGACTCTGTAAACCGCTTAGAGGGGGCACTTGTAAAGTACTATGAAGCGGCGTATAAGTCTTAAGTGCTAATGCTATTGCCATCTTGATCACATGACCGCAGAGATGCTGTGGTTAAAAGTGGAAAATCGGTTGTTCATAAGTCACTTTTTCAGCACCGTTTATGACCTTTTTTGCCACCGTTATTAAGTGAATCACATGTTGTTAAGTAAATCCAGGTTTCCCCACTGACTGCTTGTTGGAAGCCAGTGAGGAAGGCCGCAAATAACAATCACATGATTCTGGGACCCTGCAAGTGTCAACGGTTGCTAAACAAATGGCTATAAGCCGAGGACTACCTCTACTTGAGAGTTGAATAGCGACAGATGTCTGGCATGGAGAGCATTGGGGAGATTCTTACTGGATTTTTGCAACTGAGGCTGTCTACATAATTGTTATTTACCCAATTCTTAGGAAAGCAAGGTTATGACGAGGGATGCTGTCAATAGCTCCTGATGCTTGTTCTCTGTTATCTCTTTTAAAGGATTACTTCATGTCCACTTCAGTAGATCTTCAGGAACAGGTTCATCGTATCCAGAAACTACACCATATGTTGGAAATTGTGGACAACTGCTTGGATCTTATCAAACTAGAACATGAGAACCTCATCTTTCTGACACAGTAATTGCTTGCCAGCAACTTCCTCTTAACAAGAGGGTTCCCTTGAATAAATGTGATGTTAGGGGTGGTTTTGTTTCATATAATTGTGCAAAAAGTGTGCAGCTTCTACCTTCTTTCTGCATTGGGAGAAGGAAGGCTAAAGGGATATTTCAGCAGTATGGGGAACACCCATAAATTAATAGTTACTGAATTGTTTTGATCCTTTAGGAGTGGCATTTCGTTCTTACCTTCATCTTCCATTCCTATCTTTGTATTAAATCAAGAGGCAAGGGAAGAAACCTTATTCTTCCCATTATGTCCCTAAAGTCACAACACAATTTATTTTTGAAGAGAGAGCTCTCCCTGATGTATACTATTTAAAAACTATCTCCAAGGAGTGTTGAGTGGGGAATAGACATTGAAATTGAAAGTCTGGATGTGAGATCCATTTTTTGCAAGGGTTTAAAGTTCAGAACAATCCCTGAAAATGTGTCTTTCAAACTTAAAAGACTTCTCAATTGTCACAGAACAAATAAATTACCCAGACAACACGATGTTCATTAAGCACTAAGAAATGTATTTAATAGAAAACCAATTTTTAAAAAATTGTCACAGAACAAATACTTTGAGACTTGTGTATCCCTATTTCTTACAAAAATGAAAACTTTAATATAGAATAGAAATGTATTTGATATGACTGGAAAATGATTGTATGTATTGCATATGAAAAATGAAATCAACTTTAGGTTTTGGCCTAGCTTTGCCCACTTGTTTTGATCTGCTTATTTGGCTTATATAGGATACCTTGTGGGTCAAGTTCTCAGCTTGGGTATAATTAGTGTCTTTTGCTTTTCAGTTCAGTCCCAAGTTTATTCATCATGGTATCTATCTATCTATCTATCTATCTATCTATCTATCTATCTATCTATCTATCTATCTATCTATCTATCTATCTATCTATCGTGTGTGTAATAATAATAATAATAATAATAATAATAATACAAAGTTGGAAGGGACCTTGGAGGCCTTCTAGTCCAACCCCCTGCCCAGGCAGGAAACCCTACACCATTTCAGACGGATGGTTATCCAACATTTTCTTAAAAATTTCCAGTGTTGGAGCATTCACAACTTCTGCAGGCAATTTGTTCCACTTATTACTTGTTCTAACTGTCAGGAAATTTCTCCTTAGTTCTAAGTTGCTTCTTTCCTCGATCAGTTTCCACCCATTGCTTCTTGTTCTACCCTCAGGTGCTTTGGAGAACAGCCCGACTCCCTCTTTGTGGCAACCCCTGAGATATTGGAACACTGCTATAGTGTCTCCCCTAGTCCTTCTTTTTATTAAACTAGACATACCCAGTTCCTGCAACCGTTCTTCATACGTTTTAGCCTCCAGTCCCCTAATCATCTTTGTTGCTCTTCTCTGCACTCTTTCTAGAGTCCCAGCATCTTTTTTACATCGCGGCGACCAAAACTGAATGCAGTATTCCAAGTGTGGTCTTACCAAGGCATTATAAAGTGGTATTAATACTTCACGTGATCTTGATTCTATCCCTTTGTTTACGCAGTGTGTGTTTATGTGTGTGTGTATATATATAATATGATTGTATGTATTGAACAGAAATCTGAAGTTGCCACTGGTTTTCATTTACATTGTAATCTGTATAGGTTTTCTAATATTTTTTCTAGGAATTGGTTGAGTGAAAATATTTTTGTTTTTGTAGGTCTTGTATCAATTACTATAAAGAAAATCCTTTGAATGAAAAGCATGCATTTCAGCTACCAGTCAGGACATGTTTGGTGAAGGAATTTTATCAAAAGTAAGTTAAGTCCTCAGGGAGTTAAGGGCCATCCATCAATTGGCAGAGAAGCAATAATAAATGGCATAGAAGCTTCCTTGTCAGGGAAACCTGGGCAGTAGTTGAAACTTTGGCTTTGAGGAAAGATGACATTTGTAATGTCATGTAGGACTTCAGAGGTGACAACCAGCATCCCGAGTTGCAGTCAGAAGTTACCCTGTTTCCCCCAAAATACGACATCCTCTGATAATAAGCCCCTTCGGGCTTTTGAGTGCATGGCAATAAGCCAGAGCGCTTATTTCAGGGTTCAAAAAAATACAGGGTCTTATTTCGGGGAAACACTGTAATAGGCTGCCAGTGCAGCTCCCATTATAATGGGGTGGGTAACAAACCATAATGTGCCCATGATTATCTGGGCCACTGCATGTTGTACTAGCTGAGGTTTCCAGTTGATCTTCCAGAACAGTCCCACTTAGAACATACTACAGTAATCCATCTGTGGGGGAATTATTGTGGGGGAACTACTTGCCAAGGGAGAAGGAGGGAGTAAAAAGACATTCCACCATGGAATCGCTCCAGGAGAGGAAACAACAGAGGCCAGATTATGAAAGACTATCTCCGGTTTCTCAGGGGTATTCAACCAGTTTGGTGAGATTCTGATAAACAGGTGATCAGCAATAACCAATCAATGCTGGCCTTTTCACAGAGTTGTTCTGATTCTTTGCGCCTGACAACTAGTAATGGGGAGAAAACTGAGTATAAGCGAGTTTTCAGCACGTTTTTGTGCTGAAAACGCCCTCGGCTTATACTGGTCTATACGGCTTATACTCGAGTTTTGTTTTTTAAAGCCTCGGCTTATACTGAGTATATACGGCTTATACTCGAGTTTTTTCTTTTTTTCACATTTTACCGGACGGCGGGAAGCCCTGCGGTGCAGTGAGAGGGCGGGCGGGGAGCCGCCAGCCTTCTCAGCTGAGGGAGGAAGGTTTCAACCGGTAGGTGCCTCATTTCCACCTCGCTTATACTCGAGTCCCCAGTTTACCCCAGTTTTTGGGGTAAAATTGGGGACCTCGGCTTATACTCGGATCGGCTTATATTCGAGTATATACGGTAGTAATGGGGAGAAAACTGAGCCCCACTTAATGGGGTGGCTGACAGCTTGACCTTTCCTCACTGTCTCATTTGACTGGAAGCAGCCATTGGGGAAGGAGAACCATTGAAGAACAGAGCTCCTCATTCCAGCCTTCACTGTCAGCACAGAACAATATTAAAACAAATTCTCATGCAATTCCTATTTAATCCATTCAGGCAAGTGAATTCAGATGCTAAGTGAGAGAGTCTAGTTCCAAACAATAGTTTCAAAGAATTGCTGTAAGGCTTCGGTCTCTCTGTTAGGCCTCAAGAGTCTCTGCTTTCCTTTGTAGCTGCAACATTCAGAGATAGTCTTAAGATCTGGCTACCTGCAGGAAACCCTTAAGTTTTACCACAGAACTTTCCAAATATATGCACCTCTTTAATATTATCAATTCTTTTTTTCTTTTTCTTTTTTTTACAGTGCTCATCCTCAAATATGGAGAGTGGAAATCAGCAGCGGTCAAGGATCAAAAAGGGTGAAAACAATATGGCAGCTTAGCAGTACCCCTCCAGCTGAACACATGCAGCCAGCCAACGGAGGTGAGGAACCTTTTCACTCTGGAATCTTGAATGGCATTAGCTTTTCCCTTTTATTCATTATAGCTGCTGTTGTAAACAAAGCCCTGTTTTGAAATTTCCTTCTGGGATTTATTAGCAGATCATTTGATGGCATGTGGCATGTAATCTTTTGTGTCCCTTTGTTTATTCTTTGGCTTCTTATCTATTGAACTTATTTGTGTTGGGTGTTCTGTTCTAACAGGTGGTATCCACAGATCTAGATAAAATTGTGTTTTCTGTCTATGAGAAGACTGCCCTTGTTTTGTTTTCCTTTTGGTTAAAATAACTGGAACCCAAAGTTGACCTTCTGTCCTATTTTCTTCTTATGTTTGGGGAAGTTAGTTTCCAGAGTGAACAGATTCTGACTTTCTGGTTTTACATAATTTTAATTGGCTTCATAGCTGGGAGACTGTCCAAATCTGAGTCGTGGATGTATTTCCCAGTAGAAGTTACTGTCAATAAAATTTCCCTGTAACCGTGAAAGAGCCCTTATCAATAAGCCTCCCATCCAAAGCAGTTAAAATGTTTTCTTTTGAGTTTCCCCCCATGTTTGTTACCATTGTCTTTTGTTCTGCAGATTCACTAGATGACACTGAACTCTGTGGCAACAGAGAGAAGCATTTTATCACACTTTCTGAGTGCTCTCAAGTGGACTTCATCTAAATATGTGCAATGCATGATTCTTTGCTTCACCCATAAAGAGTTTCACTGTAGTGCTCGCTGCATTTGTTGACATTCTTTAGCTGAGGGCAGGTTTAAAGGAAAAATGCATTTTAGTGGAGAGTAGAATCTTGAGCTTGGAGGATGTAGGAGCTGCAGCAAACTTCCCAATCCTGTGCCATCCACGAGCATTTGACTATGCTACATATTATTTCTGACTAACAAATGCTTTTTCCACGCTGGCGTGGGCTGCAAGAGGTTGTGCTTCTTTGGAGGACACAAGGGGTAAGGGAAGCTATCAGAACTGTTTTTATCCATAGTATATCAAAATGGTGGAAGCCAGGGAGCATCTGTAAGAAAATAGGAATAGATTATCATCAACTGGTGGTAAAAATGAAATAATCAGGCGTACCTGATTTCCAAAAATCTCAGTACTTTGTTTTTGTAATTCTGTTTTAAAAAGTTGTGTTGGTTTTTGAAATAACCTGAGATCAACTAGCTCAGAGGTCTCCAAACCTGGCAACTTTAAGACTTTCCCATGCTGGCTGAGGAATTCTGGGAGTTGAAGTCTTTAAAGTTGCCAAATTTGGAGACCCCTGATTACTAGCTTCTAATCCAGTACCTTTGAAAGATCTTTCTTAATAAATGGCCCAGAAAAAGGTGAACTTCCTACCAAAAATATTTAGTTATTCCTACCAATTATCCAGTTCAAAATTCAGACCGATGGAGTTGTACAAATTTGTGGAACTTTGCAATGTAGAAGTAATTTCAGAAGCCTGTCACAGAGTTGGAATGCGGACCTCTTTATCCTTTCTCTTGAGAAATTGAAAGACACAATCCCAACAGCTACAATGCCATCAAACTAACTTTGTTGTAGGGTGACGCTTGCAATTCTGCCTGCTAGTTTCTTTTTAGATAACTACTTTGTAATATTTCAGAAAGTTCTATATAAAGCTTTTGCTAACTGTTTCAATTCCTACCCTCAAAACGACACTACAAAGCACTGCACACCAGAAAAACTAGCCACAAGAACAGTTTCTTCCCAAACACCATCACTCTACTAAACAAATAATTCCCTCAATCAACATGCCAAACTATTTACTAAATCTGCACTGCAGCTTTGACCAAGAGGCCTTGCAGATTTTGTTTGAGCCAAATCCTGGGGCTAAGAAAAAAATCCATTGTCTGATTCTATCGAGCTGCAGCCCATCAGGAATGATTTTGGTGGCATTTCTGAAACATCGTGCCTTTGAATTCAGTAGGAAAAAAATGCATTTTTGTGCACAGCCATAGTTGGCTTTTAACTAGTTTTGGAATTGTTGGGAATTTTAGCATTGCCTCATTAAAATGTATTTTATGAGCCACCAAAGATTGGGTGGCATATATATATATTTGCTAAATAAACATATACTATAGCTTCTCCCTTCTGTGGCATTGCAAGTTGCTCATTTTTCATAGAATTGGAATTACCATTGAAGCCCTAGCACTGAGTACAACCTTTGCAGGTAGAGTGCCTAGCCTGCACTTGAATCCATCTCTGATACCTGCCTTGGATGCCTGCACCATCCAGTTGCTCTTAACTGCTTTAAGTTTCTCTCAACACTCAGAAAAACAATCCCGTTCCTTGACAGTCTTCTCAAGGCTACACGGATTCAATCTCCTTATACAATTTTGTGTCTAGTTCCCCAAACACCTTCCTGCCGTTTTTGGTATATAAGGAGTCCCCAACTCCTAGGCTGCAGACTGGTACTGGTCCTTGACCTGTTAGAAACCAGACCATGCAAGCAGCTGAGTGAGTGAACCTTCATCTGTGCATGCACGGGAGCTAGATTGTGTGAAAAATCAAACACACACACACACCTCTGTGAAAAAATTGTCTTGCGCAAAACCAATCCCTGGTGTCAGAAAGGTTGGAAACCACTGTAGTATATGAACCAATTTATTATCGGGCCTTAAAGCATGTTACACAGAACCGGTCGGGACTGAGCTGGAATCGCATCAATGCTAAATTGGGTGGAATTTTGGAATCCTACCACCCTTTTTCAGGCAATAGTTTTATTGCTAACAAATTAGAATTGTCTTTGCCATTATCGTGCTGCTGCCAGGTAGTCAGTTTATAATTGATTATAGTTCCAAAATCCTGAAGTGCTTGGAGTTTGATTTCAGTTGCCTGAGTGAAAGATTTGCATTTGCTTCTGCAAACATTTATTATCTGTGGTCTCTTTTTGTCTAACCTGCCCAGATTGTTTCAAATTTTACTTCTGTCTTCTAAAGTCTTAGCTGTCCCTCCTAATTTTGCAACCTCTGCATCTTGCTTTCCTGAAATTTACGTTGACTGCTATGGGAATGGTATGAGCCGAAGGTCTCCGACTACAGAAAACCCCCTGCCAACCCCCTATATGGTTTTATTTTAGTTAATCCATCGGCTTTTGATAAATACAGAGCAGAGGTCCTGCTTGCCAGCTCCTGTTAACATGCTGCGTTTGTGCCTGTTGAAAAACAGCTCCTGGGGGCAGCCATAACTGCCCTTGACAAAGGTTTCCTTCCCCATCGAAGGAAAGCTGTCAAAAGCTCAGAAGCTCCTCACTGCTCCGAGTAACAAAAAGCAGATGAGAGATGCAGCAAAAACGCCCCTCTTTTACTAATGACATTAATGCGCATTTTGGAATTCTACTGGGGTCTGATTTCTGTAGAGATTTCCTCTTACTGTGATGGTGATCCAGCCAAATCTTGGAATTGGGAACAATCAGCTTTTGGGAAGTACTCCTTAGCCCAAAAAATATCAAGCAATTTCAAGCTCTGGCTTGCAAAAATATATTATTTTGGAACCTCCACTGTTTTTCTCTCTCTCTTTATTTTTCATTTCGTGCTCACCTTGCCATTAATTCAGTTAATTCAGAAAGCATCGGGAGCCTATGTATCAGAGGTGGGTTTCAGCAGGTTCTGACCAGTTGTGGAGAACCGGTAGTGGAAATTTTGAGTAGTTCGGAGAACCGATAGTAAAATTCTGGCTGGCCTCGTCCCCATCTATTCTCTGCCTCCTGAGTCCCAGCTGATCGGGAGGAAATGGGGATTTTGCAATAACCTTCCCTGGAGTGGGGAGGGAATGGGGATTTTACAGTATCCTTCCCCTGCCATGCCCACCAAGACATGCCACACCCACTAAGACATGCCCACAATCAGTAGTAAAATTTTTGAATCCCACCACTGCTATGTATATGTATAGATGTACACCATGCTGACTGGGGAATTCTTGGAGTTGAAGCCCGGGGGTCTTAAAGTCACCATGGTTGGACACCCCTGAGATACACACTT